>NW_024884756.1:16912448-17078947 GCF_019232065.1 Centrocercus urophasianus | reverse complement strand
AAAAAAAAAAAAAAAAAAAAAAAAAAAAAAACCAACCAAAATGTAACGGCAGAAAATTATAAGTCTAAATTGTTAACGTAGCTTCTTAGTAAGGTCAACTGCATAATATACAGCACCTTAACCTTTTCCAGCAATTTTTAAACACCATGCAGCTTAAATAGACTACTTCTGAATTCAGCAGTATTTCTTCTGGGAGCTCTGAATGCAAATCAAGAGGTAATAGTGGAAGAAAATTAAAAGATGTGCTATTCCCATTTCATTTTTTGTACTGATAATAAGGAAAGCAGCATAGAGAGTGATACAGCAAAGTGAAGCTCTAACTTGAATAGCCTTTCTATCACTGTTAATCTGAAATGCATTACACTGTACCTTTTCAAATAATCATAACCTTCTTTACTTTATCCTGCATTAAAGTTTAGCGGGCACAAGCAGCAGCTGTCACCAGAGGTCAATGTATTAGCAATCAAAGAAAATAATGACCAGATTAAAAAGTTATCATTAAAATCACTAAGCCAGAAACTTCTTTGGTTGCCTGTGTTCAACTAGAGCTCAAACACACAGTGCAGCCCCGTGTCCCACCGGGCCACAGCTGCCTCTCCTCCCTTTAGTCACGCTGAGGGAGACCGGGGAGGGCCAGGGATACACCAGCTATGGCAGGGCCATTCCTGACCAACTCAGGCTGCATTGCTGCTGGGCAAGGGGCTCCCTGACACTGTGGCTAAAACCTGACTTTTAGCTTCTCCCTGTGGTGAGAAGCCATAGTCCAGCTTTGCCATGCCACGGCAGGAAAGATTCACTCACATTTCTTCTGCTCTGAGCACTGTATTAGCAAGAAAATACTCCTCTCTAACTAAGGAAATACCTTGCAAGATCCTAAGGAATGTAATCCATCCATGGTCTTCAGGTCTCGGTGGCTTATGGCTCAAGTGATGAAGGGACTACTGTAAAAAGGAAAAATCTTGTAATCAAATGGGTGAAAAAAAAGCAAGCATGTACAGCTATAAAATCTGTAACATACACTTAACTGCTGGGGGATATTTCACAAAAGGGTGGATTTTAATAGGCTTGGCACTCAAAGGTAATTTTTAAATTCAAAATAAACTCGGAAAACGATATGAAAATACATAAAGAACACATAATTACTGACGCAAATTGGAATATTTTTCTTGGAAACTCCATGTTACAAAAATGTGACACACGGGATACTGGTAGAGACTGACCTTTATTTCCTGGCCCTAATCCATTTGGGTCAGAGGGACAAAAAGCTTAGCCTTTACCACATGGCAGGGGTCAGTGAGTTGTGCTTCATTTTTTCCCTCTTTTTGCTTTCAAATGCAAATAAAGCACACTACCAATGAAAATAATGATTGTAAATGAATACTTCAATTAGAAGAAATTTACATAAGGATACGTAGGTTAGTGGTGACAGTAGATACTGCACCATTCTACCAGACAATAATCCATTTCTTAATCAATTTCTGTCAATAATCATAAGCTTCCTGCTCTCCATGGTTTCCTCATTATAACACCACCTCTTGTGTTTTTAAATAGTTCTTTCTTCAGATGCTGTATAAGCCAACAAGTGAATCTGCTCGCTGCATTCGCTGACTCTTTGTGGGTTTTTGCAGGTGTACATTATTTCCGTGCAGGAGTACTCTGGGCAGCATTGTGGCTGTTCTCAGAGAACAGAAAGCCAATGTTGCCTCAGGTTTTCTTTAGATGTCCTCATTCTCTGCAGGACTGACCCTTGAGGGCTGCAGTACTGGCAGGTTGCTGCCGAGCATCTGTTTGAAATCCAGCGTTTCCTTCCATTTGAAGTTCCTGCCCTAATGTTTCTCCTGTTCTAGCTGTCTGGTATGCAATTCTTTTGTGATGCTCCCGAGTAGCTAGCAGAGCTTCCAGAAACTAGTTAGAGGTTTGCATGGATTTTTTTTCCTTCCTGTCACAACTTGCTGTTGCTCAGAGTTTGCTAGTGTTTGGGGAGACTTGGTCACATTTCTTGGAAATACAGGTAGAGGGACTGAGATGGTATAGTTAAACGGATCTATCTAGAAATTGTGTTTTTCTGAGGCAGCCTAACGTTATGGACATTTTCTAGACTTACTTCATCTCTAACCACAAAAAGATGTGATCTGCAATATATGGATTTGTTTCTAATTAATGAATTCCGGATTAAACAAGCAGCAAAAAATGTAAGCTTATAGTAAAATATAATTACAAAGGAGCATTAGCTTTCTGTCAGTGGTGGCCAAAGCTTTCAAGCTTTTCAAGCTTGAGGGACATGGTTTAGTGGGCGTGGTGGTGATGGGTTGATGGTTGGATTAGATGATCTTAGTGGTCTTTTCCAACCTTAATGATTCCACAGTTCTATTACTCCAGTCACTACCTTCACATTTCAAGAAAGGTAAGTTAGTGTACTAACTATGGATATTAATTAGTGTTAACAAAGAAAGCTGACCAGCTGTTGAACCTTCTGTGCTGCCATCTTCCTTTGGTGGTTCTTTCTGGTAGAACTATCCTCGCCTCTGCCCAGGCTCACTGTGACCAAGCGTTGGAAAGCAATATGAGGAAATTGAGGCTCTGCTGCTCCCATGGAGCTTGCTGCAGCATGAGCTGTAAAACAGAAATGGGCACAGCGGCAATGAATTTAGGAGAGCTTTAAAACAATGGAAAACTGCATTATAGTTTAGAGAAAAAAAATAGTGCAGAAATTAGAGCAACACATTAAATCTACTGGACCACAAAATTTAATAATAAGAATGAGTACAAGCAATATATGTAATTAAAAATATTTAATGAAATAGTAACTGAGCGAAGTCCTAATGGTTGGATAACAGCCAAGTACAATGATTAGCTGAAAATGGTAGCAGCAGTAAAAGCCGAATCAATCGTTCTCACAAAGCAATCAGGAAATGTATTTCTTGATAATACTTTGCCATCTCATTTTTATCTCACTGTTAATGATATTGACATTTTTTGTGGAAATTCCACGTACTCTCATGCTGCACACATGCTGGCCTGAAAGACACACAGAGTACAAGTTGCAACCTGCCCCTTCTGAAAACCATTGTGCACGGAGCACACAACATCGGCTCATGGAAGCCAGCCCTGAAGCATTAGCAGTACTCAGACATACAGGCCTCCACAACCACAGGAATGCCTGTATTTAGAATCATGTTTGTAATCATTTTAAATATCATTTTTAATTTAAAATTAGTATTCTATCATTGCATATTTATAATTTCATGTTAAATGTATACCATGGGCACTTTCACATATCCCTTACTTTTCTCTGACACAAAAACCAGATGAGAGAACAACTGCAGAACAAAGCAGCAGCCAGGTGGGACAGCAAGGTGTGTGCTGGTTTCTGCAGGCTCTGCCATTCTCTGTGCTGCAGCAACAGCTAATGACCAGTCTACTGAGGCAGATGGGAGGCACAGTGCTCGTTGCATGGGCATGGGGTGTGTCTGTAGGCAAACTGCCATTTGCTCCAGGAAGGAGACCTGCCTTCAAGCCCAAGCTAAAGTCAATCTCTTCAATTTTCCACTATGGAGCTCTCTGACTCCATCTAAGAGAAGGACTGGATGGAGCTCCTGTGGGCTGCAAGTACCACACAAACTACCTTTTGATCATGAAAAAGAGCTGTGGGTTGTGTTTGGCACCAGAGATGTGGCAGCCTGAGCAGGCAAGCTGTTAGTGTGCCTGTTCCTGGCACAAACATGATGGTACCAATCACAGACATTTCATGCCACCACCACTTCACTGCCACCATGGCTTAGGCTGGCAGGATCAATCCCAGCACATGGTTGTGCTTCCAGTGCAGTGTGTGCACAGCTCTGCAGGCAGTGCATCTCAGCCAGGCATGAACCTATGTTTTCAGGCCAACGTTTTTGAGCTCAAAGCTCATTAAGCCATAGCAGCCTGAGAAACACATAGCACTTCAGAGAAATCTCAGAACTGGGAACAGAGGAGCACTGAGCACTGAGCTGAACTCTGAACTGGTCTTAAAGGAGAACTGAAAAATACAGAGCAGGTGTCCTCCAAACGATCCGTGTCTCGAGTTTCAAGAGCCTCAGGCTGGCAGAACTCCCTGCCACTACTCGAAGAGCACTTCCACACTGTCCCCTTCCAATCGCCCTCCACCTGCGTGCTGGCACAGAGCTGTGGGACTGCCCACTGACCCACATGCAGGCACTGTGCTGGAGAAAGCCATGTTATTTGTCCCAAGATCTTGTCAGCCCATTTCAGCAGGCATCTCAAAGCACTCTGCTGGGCAGGGCCTTGATGGGTGTGGGGCTGGTGGGGCATAGGAAACTGTTTTTGGCACAGAGTGACTCAACCTGCCTAGATGCATGCATGAAGCTCAATTTTCCATGCTGGGAGGCGGGAGATGTCTCTGCACACCCAGTGTGGCAATGAGTTGTGAAGAAGTACTTGACATGAAACTAAAATTTAGTCAAAAATTGCTCGAGCTGCCCTTCTCTTACATGGTTGTCATGGCTTTACAATAACTTTTGTTTACTGTTAAGTCTCTTCTTTTTCTGTGTTCTGCATGTACACTGAAGAAGACTGAGGTTAGTATAACTCACATTTTCTCAGTTTGAATTTTCTGCCTCACGAAGAGGAAAAAGCCACCCTGCCACATGCTGCCCACTGCTTTAGAGGTGTTGAACCTGTACAAGAAATGTGACTGCCCAGATTTCTGTTCCTTTCTAGTCCATTTTTCAGTTCTTAAGATACTGGAAAAAAGCTTGACAATATCTGAACACTCAATAACAGAAAGCACAAAGAATCAAAACCCAAGATACACACTGAAGGCCTAGTTATTGTAATTAAAAGTTTTATGGTAGTTCACCATGTAGGTTTGACAATACCCATGCAGCACAGCATAGGCTCAGGCTCCTGTTTGTGATCCACTGTCCTCTAGTAGAGGAAGTGTGATTGGGTTCATTTGCACGGCCCTTGGCGCAGACTCTGCTCTCCTACTCCTGGAGCAGGAAATATTCACCACCACTGTGAATGATTGTTTATCTCATGCTCTGCTGCAGTAATTGATTTATTTCTACAGCCAGGGCCTAAAGGTAGACATGATATATCCTAGTTCTGCATGGCCCCATGGACAAAATACCTGAGGCAGGAGACCTCTGAGTGCAAGCACACTGCTGCCTGAAACAGATACCTATGGATCGAGCGATTAAACATTTAAATAGATTTTGAAGCCATTTGACTAATAGGCAATTGTCTCAGACTGAGGGATAAACACCTTAGTCACAGCATTAATGAGACTGAGTGGCACCTCTCCTCCTTTACAGGATGAGCTTCCTTTTGCTGTTTGCCATTGGTACCTGTGCTTTCCTCTACAAAGCTTCACCTTTGGCTTTGCCTGGAGACTGGCTCAGGCACACAGCCACCCTTTGGTACTGCACAGGCACAGCTCAGACAGAAAATGCCCGAGGTGGGTGCCCAGGCAAAGCCAGCTTATGTTCTACTGGTTTAACTTTTGGCAGCCTCTTCTCCCCTGTGGCAGAATAACATGCCTGGGGGAAAACCCTCTAACGCTCATGAAATCACTGTACTGAATTCACAGTAAGGAGTTCTTCCATGATTCACCTCGATACCATACATCTCAGGGATGTACAGTTAATGTCCGTGATTCACAGCGATGCTGCCCACTTCTTCATGATTCATTGTGCAGTTTGTGCAGCACAGCTGATTTTTATATGCCATGTCAACACAGGGATGTAACCATGGATGAGGAATACCATGAGGGATACCAAGGGCCAGAGGTTCCCCAGCAGCACAGGCACTGCTGGCAGAGCTGGGAGCACGGCACAGGGCAGTGATGGGCTGTACAGCCTTCACGATGCTGATACCAAAGCCATAGCATCACATCCGAGTGATGTGTTTACCTCAGCAGAAAGATCCAGCTTGTCCCCGAGTCTTCTGAGTCACTTCCTCTGAACATGACAGCTTATTTTCAAGTTGCAAAAACTCTTCCGTAACAGCAGTGTATGGCAATGCCAGCAGAATGCTTGGATGAGGGCCATGCACCCTGTGAGGATGTGGCATGCCCTGTGTGAGAGGTGCCACCATTTTGCTGCCTGACTTAAGGTGATCTTCTGAAGGCTGGAGCTGTGCTGTCAGTGCTGCCCCCTTTTCCCCCAGACCCTCTCACTGTGAGCTACCATCACCCCGGCATTTTGGCGGTAATTCATAATAACTATATTGCTTTATAGCCCCTTCCGATGCTTCTTGGCATCACCTCTCACTGCTCAGCACGCCCCAGGACAGCCCGCTGGTCAACCGTGGCTTTTGTGCGTGCGTTGGGAACACAGCCCTGCGCCGGCCCGAGGGGCTCGAAGCCCCCCGGCCCCTCTAGCAGGCGTTCGCGTCCACCAGCGTGAGGGGCCGGGGTGGGGGTTCGCGCCCCTCGGGCCGGCGCCCGCAGCGCCTCCTCGCGCCCTCAGGCGGCGGGCTGGCTCCCCGCAGCGCGGGGTGGTGCCGCGGGCAGGCGGCGCGGGGGCGGCGGCGGCTCCCCGGCATGAACCGGAAGCGCGGGGGAAGGAGCGCGGAGAAGCGCTAGCGCCGGTCGCAGCCTCCAGCAGCGGCGAGGGGGCCGCGGCTTCGGGGTCGGCCGCCAGCCCGGAGTCCTCGGGAAAGGTGAGGAGGGATGGGAGGGCTGCCGGGACGAGTTTGAAAGTGCTCGGAGAGCGCTGCGCGGGGCCGCGCGTCCCGACATATCGCGAACGGAGGGAGGGAAGGAAGGAGGGAGAGGCGCCCGCCGAGTCGTTGTGTGCTGTGGTCATAACATCCCCCAGGCTGGGCTGTAAGGTGCGACGTCCTTGTCTTCCTTTTTTTTTTTTTTTCCCTTCTTTCTTCTTTCCCACTCCTCATTCCCGTAGCGCTGCCAGCCTTTCCCTCCGTCCTCTCCCCCACTTCGCGGTGCCTGTCCAAGTTGGCCGCTGTCCGCTTACACGTGAGCGGCGCTCCGCCGTGCGGCGCTGCGCCTCGAGGTCCCGCGCCGTGCGCTGCTTCCCCTGCCGAGTCCGGGGGCGGAGGGATTGAGAAGCGCCGGATCCGTGGGGTCACCGCCTGAGAACATCGCAGCTTTCTGCTGGAGGCGTGCAGTTCGGCGTTGTCAGGACTTTGCTCTTGAAGCCCTCGGAAGCCGGCCTGCGTTACCTACCGGGAGCGAACCCGGCGTGCGGGTGGCACGGTGCTAGCCATGGCGTTGCCGGGTTAGCTGCATGGACGGCATCGGGCCGGAGCTCCAGCCTGTGCCCTACAACCTTTTGCGGTGCTGGTAGCGGCCCCACGCACCCCGCGCAGGTGCGGCCGCGCTGCTGCCATCAGCGCGGGGTCGCAGGGCGAGCCCTAAGGGTTGTGCAACATGACAGTCTCTGCTACTGGTGCGGCTCCGAGTGAAGATAGAACAGCTTGTTTTTTGAAGTACTCAACTTATTTCGGCTGAGGTTTTTTTTTTTTTTTCAGTAGTGCCCGAGCCTGTATAAATTCAAATGAAAGTAGAAACGTTATTAATGGACGTTGAGCACAATTCCTGTCCTCTGACACAAGGCATGCGTGGTGCTTGCTCATGTAACCAAGGCTCTGCCTGGTGTGCTGACACCTGCACTGCTGCTGCTGGGTCTGGTCGGGGAAGGTTGGTGTTACTGTAACTTTGGATTTGGATACATTTAGTTTGGAGGTGTGTGTGGAATTTGCCTGCATCTGTCCCATGAGCAGTTCGCAGCATGATTACAGGGTCTCTCACAGAAGCTCCTTCTGCAGTATCTCCTGTAGCTCAGTATTGCTACAGCTCCTTCTCTGTTTTCTGCTTGCATTAAGTGACAGGTAGCCGTACTTCAGGACATTTCTGTTTTTGCATTTTTGTGGCTTTCTGTTTTTTCTTTTTCTTTCTTTTTTTTTTTTTTTTTTTTTTTTTTTTTTGTTAAATTCCAAATAAAGCTGCAGCTGCAGCAGCCCAGGTTGGTGTCTCCACACCCTGTAGGCCCTGGTGGATACAAAGGATGATTGAGATCTAAAAATGGGTGGTCAAAGATCCTGGAAGCAAAAGGGCTGTTTTGCCAAATAAGGAAACTTGGCACATTCTGCTGTGTATTTTAAGATAGCGCAAGTGTAGTGTGCTACTACTTTATTGGCAATTGGTTGGCAGGATGCCTTCCCAAAAGAAACACTGAATCCGGCTTTGAGGAGCCATACTCTGAGGAGAAGCAGTGAATTACAGAGGGGTTTCCTTGCATAGACATAAAGGTGCATTTTCATTTGGGGCATTTTTTTTGTGCTTTTGGAACCATCAAATATCTGAAGCATCCAGGTGCATGTGCAAGTTGTGAGATGCGGTTCAAAGTCTGCAGACGTGCTGAGCTGCAGTCACAGTGCTGCTTGTGCTGGACTCTCCCTTCCCACTGCTCATTGCTCGCAGGCCGCGAAGGGGAAGCTGTCAGTGCTGGGGAGCAGCAGTGATGAACAGCAGGGCCCTGGCTCTATGTGAAGAATGAGGCAGCGTGCTGCTTCCTGGCCATCCCCCTGCTGCTCAGCCCCTTCTGGGGCACAGGAGGGAGCGCCGGTGGCCACGCAGGGTTTTTCCTATTTTGGTACTCTGAGATGCAGGCAGCGCTCCCCCAAAATGCTTACTGCCAAAAACCAGCCCCAGGCCTGCAAGGCAGTAGCAGGGCTGTTCTCCTGGCCTGGAAACGCATGGTCTGCAAACGTGCTGCAAGTGATGCACTTGCTTTGGGTAGACATAAGAATCTGGAGTTTAAGGAAATACCAGATATTTCTCTTAACCAATGGTGTAAACTCAGATTGTTAAGTATCTTTTAGAGCAGGGTGACAAGTTAATAACTGTGTGTGTAATTGTCACGTGCAGCTGTTGCTCTAAACACTTGTTTTCTCTAACATAACAAAGGGATTGATCTGTCTAATTGAGGATTAACTGCCTTGTATCCAGAAACATGGGGTAATATTGAAACAGGTTTGTTCTTTCATCTAGAAGAAAATCCTGCGCCTACCTTAGGCTGTCATTAATTATAGATCTCTAAATGAAAGCTGTCCCAGCTATGACTCTTTTCCACTTTCTCTGGAAAAAAACGTATTGGAGAACCTAATAAAAACCCACAAGTTGTTCTTTAGATTGAATTACTTTATTGTATGCTGGTGACTGTAGCATTAGCAGCCGACTGTTGTAGATAAATTTGAAAAGGTGCTAAAGGGATGAAAGCTTCTGGAAATGCTTGTGTGCTGGGCATCACGTTGTCATTGCAGAAAGATTTGGGAATTGGTGGGCTTTTAAGCAGCAGGAAGGATGCACAGGTGGCTGCTCACTTGTATTTAACAAATGTCTGATGTGGATGTTATTGCATATTAGTAAATGTTGAGGTCTGTTCTTTAGTGAAATCTCAGAATAACAGCTTGTTCTAACTTTTAGAAGTCAAATCATTTAATAAAATTGATAACCTTTTTTTTTTGAAGGAGAGTAATTTAAAATAATTGGCAGTTTTTCAGAGTAATCAAGTTCCTACAGTAAAGCCCAGAAATGTTTGTTTCCTTTGATGCATTTTTCCTTTCACTTGGCCTTCTGCTTCTTCTGCCATCTCCAGCAGAACCACCTGCTGTCAGCTGCTCACACTGTTCAATGGATGGTCCCACTGTGCTGCATAAGCTTTTGTCTGTGAGTGGTGTTACCCTTCTGAATAATCCTGCTGTCAGTAGGGAGGTTGTTTTCTTCACCATTGTTACCCACCTGCATAAGTGTGTTCAGGGCCATGCCTTAAGTTGTTCACATTGGGAAGTTTACCTGTTATATTTGCCTGCAAGGTGATATATATTCTGAGGCACAGGTACACACTGTTGGTGTGGGTGGATGGCTGAATTAGAAATGACAAATGGGCTTTTGTTTCTGAAGAGCAGGTTATTAAGCAGCACGGACAGAGAAGCATAAAGTCAGAGCTGCCTTCATTATGCTCCTGATTTGCAGGAGTGACCGATTTCCTTCCCCTTGAGCTTTTCCTCGGAGAAAGTGTGTGTTTGGGCAGTGCAGAAGATGACCCTGATCTTCCGTAGGAATGCAGGAGATGAAAGAAAAACCAGTGAGAACACAGCAAGGTTGAAACAAGAATGAAAGGTCAGCAGAAGGGTCCGGGCGCTTCTGCCAGCAGAGGAGCTGATAGATAATGGAAGAGCAGCCTTCGTTTCCTGCTGCAGGAATTGCTGCAGCCAGCACTGGGCCTCCTTGTCACAGCCCAGCAGCTGCTGCCTCCAGCCTTGTGGGTAGTGAGGAGATTTACAGCACACCAGGCAGTTCCAGAAAAGACTGTATGCTCTTTTATACAACATGGAAAAAAATCCGAGTGTCTTCGTGGCTTGTTTGGACAGAGTGACAAATTTATGGTCAAATGATACCTCAAATTGTTAATCAACGTGCGCACACGTTCTGGAGAACTGGGAGGGAAAAATTGTGTGTTTGTGTTGCAAAAGGGCTGTTGGTTGTGTGGTGAGCAGAGGCAGGTGGTACGTGAAGCGTGCAGCTCCAAGTCCCAGAGAGCACATGAAGTCTGGTGCCATCCCCAGGAGCCTCTGGCCTGCAGGGCTTTCTGGCACAAAGTAGATAGGTGGTATAACTGCAGATGTGGTTTTCATCAGCAAAACCAGACCTCTATGTGTTTGCTCTATTCAGACCCATCTCTTCTTCATCAGATGCTGTATGCTCACTCTTCTTGCTTGCCTGTGCAGTAACTCGGTGGTGATTCTGGCAGGTTTGTGGAAGCAGGTGAAGATTTCTCCCACAGTCTCATGGTTCTGGTTCTGGAGGACCTTGCCTGCTCTGCTCTCTTCTGAAGACTTTACAGCTTGCCAATCCATGACCAGTGAAAAAGGATCCTAAAATTACATGCTGTCCACTCACTTAGATGATAGCGTTGCTTGAAGTCTGCAGCAGGCACGTGGCTTACTTACTGCATTGAGATCTATGAGAAGGACGTTCTGTTCTGGCAGCCAAAATGGATCGTCTCTCAGAACTGCCGAAGCCGGTCTTGGCACATGCTTCACAATTCCGCATATTGTAACTTAGATAAATTACTGTGAGCTCGCGCTGCGCTGTAACATGTGCACAGAACTGACTCACTTGGAAAGAGACATTTGTTGTGGCCAGGCTTCTGGGCGTCCCAGCGCAGTGCTTGTACCTGGCTGGCAGCGGGCACGCCGTGTGCTGTGCGTGTGCTTGGCATGCCCGAGCTGCTGTGTGAGCTGGGAGCTGAAAGCACAGCTCTGTTCACCAGCAAGCTTGGTGCTGGCAACACGGAGGCATGTGTGCTTTCTGCGCGGCTCCTTCCAAGGTGCTTGGGAGGAGTATTTTTAGTCTCTTCTGTCTCCCAGCTGTTCCTAGTAGCTTGTGCAAATAATGTAAACATTTGCACAGCCTGCTGGGCAGTGAGCTTGTAGGCTTTTTCTTCTTATGCACAGTAGATTTTTGCTGCAGCGTGCTTGTTGCAACAGGCTCTTGTTTTGGGGTGTCTGAACGTAGGTAAGAATGTCCATAAATCTGTGGTGAGTGCGTAATGATTACAGCTTTTCTCTTTACAGGTTTCGCTGTGGTATATTTTGTCATTATGAGATGTCGTCTACCAGTGCTTCATTTGTGCAAATTAGATTTGATGACTTGCAGTTTTTTGAAAACTGCGGCGGAGGAAGTTTTGGGAGCGTCTATCGAGCCCGATGGATTTCTCAGGACAAGGAGGTGGCTGTGAAGAAGCTGCTCAAAATAGAAAAGGAGGTAAGAGTTCACTTCTAGTTTCTTTGCTGTGAAAACAAGGACATAAGTGCCTTTTGTCTTCTGTTCTGTTAATTGAAGCAATTTACCCTGTTTTTTTTTGTTTCATTATGTAAGCGCATGTTGGTACAGCAAATACCTACCGATGGGGCTCAGTCTGCATTTGTCTCTGATTTAAGGTGTTTCTGTTAGTTGTTTTTTTTTTTTTTGCCACCCTCCTCTGCCTTCCTGGTGCAGCAACTCCTCCCTGTTCTGACCCAGAGGAGGGGGAAAACTGCACCCATGGATCCAATAATTCTAATTTGATGACACTGACCATGTAATTAGGTGGAAGTATCTAGTGTTTCCTGTCTCTGCATGCACTGATTTTCTCTTCCGTATGTGTGGTCACAAGCACTGTGGCTGGTGTCTGTACGTTCACTACAGGTGCTGCCGTGTGGTACTTCTGCCCTGCTGCTGCAGGAGCTCCCGGGCAACTCTGTGGGCTCTAAGCTGCCCACAGCTGCGCTTGTCTCGCAGTGTGGTTTAAGGCTAACCGGCACACCAGTCACCTTGTCCAGTGGCTTCCTGTGGGCCTGGGAAGACAGACGGGTCCTTTAGCAATTCTATGGGAAAAGGCAGAATGACTGCTTACTGCAGCTTAGTCCTCTGTAAGAGGTTTACCTGGAAATCCTCTTGACCCTTAGCTCTGCACAGCCCCAGCAGAGATGCGGTGCCTGCTGTCCTCGCAGAACCTTGGACTGTGTGCAGGTCACTACCGTGGCAGCTCCATGCAGCAATGGACAGCACCAGACTCTGTATAATCTTACATTTATACAGGATATCATTTTATAACACAATATCATTAGAGCGTTTTAGAAAGATAATTACAAGTGGAAGGACAGCAAAGCGGTTGTGAGGATGACATGCTCAGGAAATAACCAGACACTTGAATTCACCTACTGTTGCAGTTACTGAGTTAGCTTAGTGATGTGATAAGCGTGTTTGATCATGATTATGCAAGTTCCTGTCTAAAATTGTGTGGAAGGATCTCATGTTTCTTCCTGTTGACGATGGTGAAAGGTATGCATTCTGTCCAATGTCTATTTGCACTGCTCTCTATGTACTTTTTGACATTAACAAATATTAAAAATCAAAAGATAAGTAAAATCAGTGCTAGGCAGCGTCTGTAAAGCAGTACTTCAAAGTCAGACCACTGGCAGATCTCAGTAGCAATCAGTGAAGCATCTTTATTGAATAGATTCATCTGTTTTAGATGTGTTGTTATGTACTACAAGCGCTTTTGAAAGACTACTTTAGAACAGTATTACTGCACTTATGATGTCATAAACTATAACAGAATGGGAGGTAATGAAGAAAGTAGGACAGCCACTTATCTATCACTTATGTATCACCTGATAAGTTTGAGACTATTCAAATAACATATTTTCTGTAAACATCCAAATGGAAAGTTCAGCTTGTAATGAGGGATACAGGTTGGGAAAAGGAAACTGTATGCTGGAAAGAATTTAGTATCATTTGAGGATTTGTTTAGATATTAATGAAGGCCTGCACCCTTTTCATGGTGGTGTTACAAGTAAAGTTAATGCCCTTGCATATATGGATGAGGATCAAGTCTTGTTTTTCAGAACTGGTTTTTGTCTGGGTAAATGGCATCGGGAGAGGATGTTAAGCAGTAGGTGCAGTCCTGGCTGTGCTGTTCCTGCAAGAATGCTGACAAACTGGAGAGGCAGCCCTGGGAAATTGCAACACAGAGAGAGTGGAAAGTATAGGGATGCAAGGGTGTGAGGGGGACATGACAGTTAGGAGTGTTGACAGAAGGAGGCGAGTGCCTTCAAGTACAAGATCTGTGTGTTTTCCTTCAGACTGGTCACCATTTGCAACTTAAACAGAAGGCTGAGTTGTAGCTGGAAGCAGCTGGTGTGGACACCTTTTCTTGGGAGCTCTTAGGAGAGGCAGGATACGGGCAACTGCTGATACCTTAAATATGCCTAGAAAGCTTTGTGAGAATCAGTCTGTCAAAAACCTTAGAGAGTTAATTAAAAAAAAAAAACAACAAGAGCTTTCTTACAACAATTGCATTTTTATACAAAGAGAATGCTGGGCTCATTTAATCTAGTAGAAGTTAAAGTAAAGTAAAAAGCTATTATAAGAACTAAAGGTTGGGATCTGAAGCCAGACAAATTAGAATGGGAAATAAAGCACAAATGATAAGGAGTGAGGATGAGTAACACTTGGAACAGACTACAGAGAGAAGGAACAGAGTTGAGAATCCTTCCCATCTCTTCATGCCTTTGCATTGAAATGTCTGTTTGGACAACTACTTGTGTCAGGTTGTTGAGCTCAGCAGAACAGAGCCTGGTGAGGTGTCCTGTCCTGTGAAATGTTGGAGGCCAGCCTCAGTGGTCTAAAAGTCTTTTCTGACCTTAATGGCTGTCCGTCTGTTTACATACAGTGTTTGTCTGTAGTATGTTTATCTGTAGTTATGACAATATTGAATGTCAGTGACTTCATTGTGCTGAAAGTCATGGTGAGGCAATGACTCTTGTGATAGCGGTAGGAAAATAACTTGCTCTAACTGTACGTAGATGTTTGGAAAGCTTGCATTTAATCCAGAAAACTAATTGTTGCCCTTTCTGACTTCTTTGAAAGGAAATGTCCTTTTTAACTCCGTGACTGATTGTTTTTTATTTCTCTTAACTGCTGCCAATAATCCATAACAACTGAATAAAGAGAAAACAGAGCAGAGTTGGGAAAAGCTTGCTCAGAGGAATTTCATGCTTGCTGAGTCTGAGGGGCACAAGCCAAGTGAATAGAGCTGTGGTGTCATTCTGCAAATATGTTGTATCTGTGCTTCATTTTATTAAACAATCCCAGCTAAACCAGGCTTTGTGTTAGCCAAATGGCTAGTAAGTTCTGACATGTAAAACAAAGCATTTTTTGTTCCAGTACGTAGCGGCATCTCAGACTAAAACACATTCTCAGCAAAGCTGATAAATACTTAAAAGAGTGTAGCTCAATCAGTTCTCTTCAAAAGTCTTTCAAATGTGGAAAGTCCTCTGCAAAGCACTGCCTCTTTGTGGATGGGTAGTAAAGTCTGTGTGCCCAAGAAGAGGCGCATGTTCCTGTGGATGAGTACAGCTAAATAGATGCATGGACAGAGCAACCCTCTGCAAGGCCCTGATTAGAGTATCGGGCCCAAGACTTGGGGCAGAACTTCTGCTGATTAAGCAAACCTTAAGTGTGTCCTGAGTGATTAAGTAACGACAAAAACAAATTTAAATTGCAGTTTTGCTGTCCTGTATGAGCACTCTGGTAACATTTGGTTTTAAAGAGATTGTTTTATGGGAAATCAGATTACCAGCATGATGTTTATGATGCATACAGAGCAAGAAGAAATGCCTGTGCTGATCAGGACCGTGCTTCTTCGCTGTGAGCTTTGTGCTACAGGAGTTTTACCTGAAACTTGCTCTGAATTGTAATGTGTTCACTCTCTAGGAATGCTCTTTGGCTTGGGAACCCTGTGCTATCATTGAGCAGTAGTGTTACATCTGGCTTGCTTACTTCAGCTGTTGAAACTGTAGCACTTGTGTTGGTTTGCTGGGTTCCGTGCAGTATGGCTGCCCTTGGAGCCCTTCCCAGGGCTGGCAGTGGCCTCAACAAGCTGCAGGGGGAGATGGGGACACCAGTAAAATGCAATTGAGATCTTACTGGAAAGTGCTGCTGCTGAACTAACAGCCACTCGTGCAGAAAACATGTTAACTGGGTCTGATGAACAGTGCCTGCCTTGTTCAGTCATGTCTGTGCGATGCAAATGGATTTTATGAGGCTTGAGAATAAAAGCATGTTTTTGCTGGTTTTTGTGCTGTATTGCTGGAAGTTTGGCTGTTAGATTTTCTCGCATGTAACACACTTGTACAATAAGCTTTAGGGGATCTTTTCAACTACTCTATAAAACTTTTCATATGGAAAATAATGCAGCTGGTTTCTTCTTTTTATTTTATGATCCACTTTTGGAAGGGACTGTCCAGAAGATGTTGGTTGTGCCTGTAACTTTCAAACTGCATGAATTAAGTTTAATCATCAGCATGTCTCTGGCCTTACCTCACTCATGTTTGTACTCATAACAGAGTGCGTGGTAATTTTAATGTAGGTCATAAGAGTAGGACTGGGAATGGCTTTCAGGAGTAACATGAGAAAAACAACAGAGTAAAATAGAGCAAAACAAACAAAACCAAGCTGAAATTGATACAAAGCCCAGACAAAACTTAAAATACTAGATGTTTTTGCTTGCAGTTTATAGCTATTGAGGGTGCTTGGGTGCCAGTCTCGAATGATGACTTCCTTCTGGACTCTAGCTGTAAGGAAGGGCAATATTGATGCTTTTTAATATTTTATTAGATCTTTCCAAGAGCTTCCACGAATATTAGCCCTTTCAGTTCTGAATTGGTCAGTTTGTGAAGTGATTCAAGAGAACATCTTGAGAGGGCAACAAACTCAGGGCTCCCAACCTGTGCTCCCTGCATGCTCGTAGCATTGCAAACGAGCTATGAAAGGTGACCCAAAGTATTTCCTATAAGCATAGGAGTCAGACTTCTCAGAGATCTGCACCTATACTGGAAAATTACAGAGTTCACTATTTATTGTTTTTTTTTTTTTTTAAAAAGGTCGAATATCCCCAGTCTAAGGATCTCATGGGTACATATCCAGCCCAATAGTTATCTAAAGGAATGCTTCTGTAGTTTGTCAAACGTTTTATTTCTTTGCAGTTGTATTTATTATATTGAAGGTAGGCTTTTTTTTTTTTTTTTTTTTTTTTTTTTTTCTCCCAATACAGTGATTATTTTGTTGGTGTTTTTTGTTTCTTTTTCATATTTTGTTAAAGGAAATGGCTTAGAGTGCTTCTCTTAGTGCTATGGTATTCCCAGAAAGATATCAAAAGGATACCTGGTGCCCTTGCCTGCTCTGTGGCAGCTGTGAGGATGGGCTTGGGTGCTCCTTATGTCTTATACTTTGCATCTCACAAAATAAACCATGGTGGATAGGACAGACTTCTGCAAAACATCTCTGGCTGTGTCTGTTTTTGGTTTTACCCTACTCTTGGCCTTCATTCAAGAGAGATTTTCTTGAGAACTATTTGTTTTTGTAAAGGAATGTCATGTTCTCAGGTCTAAGGAAAGTCAGTGCATTAGGAGATTTTCTTAGTGGATGTTTTGGGTAAGAATGTTGTAAGTATGAAGCAGAATATGCATTAAAACCAAAATGAATTCAAAGCCCCCCTGGTATTTGGGAGATAACAGTCTAATGAAAAGATCATTCAACGTTGCCAGATACGTCTGTTCCTGGGAAGAAGTAGCATGGCTTTCATTTTGCCTGTTTTAAAGAGAGGCTGTATTTTGCTACATTTTATTGTACTGATTTTATTATTATTATTTATTTATGTGTTTAAACATTTTATGGCAAGGTTTTCATTAGATGACTAACATCTTTTGGAGCTACTTCATGTGAATAATGAATATTTGTAGTACAAGCTGTGTGGCTTATTGCGATTTTTTTGACCAGCTTAATTTGAGCTTCTTACTGGCTGGTGTATACATAGTTGTTCTAAATCGAGCCAATTATGGCTTAATTTGATTTAGACATTAACTTCAATGAAACTGGCATGGAAGACTCAGACTGGCACTCAGTGTTTTCAGAAGTTATTTTGGTTCACTTGAGACACAGTGACCGTCAGTGTTGTCATCTGAGCTTGCAATAAATGGAAAACTCTTTTGCACTGGTGAGTCTCACTGTAGACTCATGTTAAGAAGTTATCCTATATATATATGTGTATCAGCTAAAATACCAGATTTTGTACTGAAATTGTAAAGAGTGAAGTGCACATTTTCACCTGCTGACCGTTAGACATCTGTGAACAATAACTTCACAAACTTGATGAACAGCTAAATAAATAAAAATGCATTGGATTTTTTGTGTTGCTGCCTTTCTCCTGATTCTCTTGAATTATCCTGAAATTTGTCAGGGTAAAGAAAAGCTACTGTGTGTGTGCTGTTGGCCAGGCAAATGCAGGCATTTTTCATAGCTCAGTTAATGCACATGCGTTGTCCAAGAGTATCTGTGAGGGGTCTAGGACCCTTTCAATTTGGTTGTCTTTACATTTGCATTTTCAGAAGGTGCAACATCTGCAGGCAAGTGTTAACACCAGTTTCCTACAAATTGTCAGTAAATAGCCTTTCTGTAAGGGAAAAAATGTGTTTCTGTTGATTATTTGAATAGCACTCTTCATTTTTGTTTTTGTACTCACAATATCCAGCCTATCTTGTTATTCTTAAGTGTTCTTCCAATTTGAAATTAATTTAATTCCATTATATAATCTCTCAAAAATAATTCTGCTGCAAACTTTTGTTACTGCTGGTGTTGCCAGTAGATACTTGGTCTCTATTAAGGCTGGTTTGTTTGTTTTTCTCTAAATACATTTCTCCTTTTTCTGTCATTTTTTTGCATGGGCTCAGTTATTATTTACAATTTGGAGGAGAGGTTGTGGTGCTTATTTCTCTATGCCAGTAACCTCTGACATCAAATTGGTGCTCTTCTATGTCCCCTCCCACGACATTTGCTGACCCTGGGCTTCTGTTGAAGTGAACAACAACTGTGCAGTGGTATTTTGGGATGCTGAAGCTGTACTGAAGCGTCAGTGTAGGAATCTCACAGATGTAGAAGAGCTCCTTTTCTCTCAGTGTGCTGTTTTAGGCTCTTTGCTAACTAGACTCAAACAATTGAGAGTTAGTTCAGATTAGTCTTATCTCTACATTTATCTAGCTCTTATTTTGTTAAAGCAAACTTAAGATAATGAAATCACCCTACAAGTGGTGTCTATTAATAACTTTATGCTAAGTGCTTGTGTTTGAGGGACAGGTGACAATCAAATATCTGTGACCAGCTCTGGAGTCCATTGGTGTTGCAGTCCCTGGGAGCTTTCATTAGATAATCCACATGCATTGCCACGTGTGGAATGGCACGTTACCATTTCTGACGATACCAGAGTTGCTGCTGAGGTATAAGAAAGTATTTTAAATTTCTTGTAACTTTTCTGTCTTGCTGTATGTAAGCATGTGGTTGATGAAATGCAGTTCAGAGCTGTGCTGTGCCCTGCACTGTGGAGCCAACGGCCCATTCCTACTCTTTGTTACTCAAAGCTGAGCAGAGCAGCTGTGGTCTTGACTGGAGTACCCCAAAATACCCACTACGTGCATTGTGGCAGTGCCATTCTGAACTGTTGGGTTTTGTCCCCTGCCACTAAGAGTCTTGGTAAAACTAAGTATGCCCTCCTTTTCTTGCCTTGTCTTTTTTGTCTTTAATTTTTCCCTGGCTGCACGTGAGTTGCATGAGGGGGCACAAGATTTCATTGAAAGTGAAGTTGAAGAGTATATAGATTCTAACTTTGTGTGAAGCATCAAAATCAGTGTGGTTTTAATTGTAAATGATGCAGCTCTGCCTGTAAAGCTTATTGTGTGCTTACCTATTGCAACTTATTAAGGTGCTGATAGAGAAAGTTTCCTTTTTAAGAGGACAGTATAAACAGTGAGAGGGAGCACTGCAGCCTGTTTATTTTAGCAGGCGGCTGCTGAGGAGCCCAGGGAATAGCTCCAGATTAACCCTTCTCACACTCAATTGATCACACAGTTGATCAGCAGGGCAAGTAAGGAGCTGCTGTCCTGGTCCAGTTGCCTCCAGGCTGCCCTGTGTGCTATCTTTTATGTGTTTCGTGGTCCCCAGGTGAAGTGCTGGGGAGAAAGACTGTTTGCAGTCATTCTGCATAATTTTCTGTTTCTGAAAGCCACTGGAAGCCAGGTAGCAAAAGTGGCAGCGACCATTTCTGTGCCACCTTGGTCCCCTCCAAGGGGCTCAGGGGCTCCCTTCCTCCTCTGCCTGCATTTGCGTTCTACTCTCAGACTCCCAAAACCTGAGGCTTGTGATGGCTGTATGTTTTAAGGAAAGGAGAGAAAGAAACATGTCGTGATGCACACTGATTGCATTTTTTTGCGTGTGTGCTGGGCATGTGATTTTCTAATAGGTATATTAAAAACAAGTATAGTTTGTTAAAACAAAAAGACCTGAAAACTAACCTTTGAGTTGCTGCAGGAGAGACAAGGAAGCTGTTGGTGGACAGAGGATTCAGTTGTCTGATATTGAGTTCACGTTTGGAATGTGAGGAAAAAACATGCAGGCTGTGCAGTCATCAGCTTTTATATGAGAACATGGATTTTTTTCTGGCAGAGGCAGGAGATGAGATGTGCGTAGGTTGTTGTTCTGGAAACTTGCTAAGATAATCTAATTGCTGCACCTTCTGGTGAGTGATTGGCATTTTCCAATATAATATCTTTTCCTTTGTAGAGTCACAGAACAATGAAAATGTAATGCGTGCCAGTGTGCGCTTAGAGGGCAGAAGCATCGCAAAATTACTTTTTGTCTAATCATATAATAGCCTTTGTTTTAGTAATGCTAGGTGTGTTTGAGATGATCCTATCAGCCATGGTTGCTTATGAATAGTTGTTGCTGTTTTTCCAGTGAACTGTGCACCTTTAATCTTCTAAACTGAGGAGGAGACTTTTTACTTTGATTTCTTGGCGATGTGTCTGCATGCGCTGGATAAAGTATGTAGCAACAGATGGATAAAATCCAGAGCTGTTGAACTAATTTTGCTCTGGTCACATTGCAAACCACTTCCCTGTTGGTGCTGTATTTCTGGATGGAGAACTATAATTTCTCACTGACGGGGAGTAAGGCTCAGTCCTCCCAAGGTAAACAAGCATACCACTGTTACTTAATAAACTTAAAATGTGTGGTGTGAAGCCTCCTGTCTTTTTATTCTTATGTTATCTGAAATGTAGTAAAAAGGGAGAAATTCCTTGCTTGTTCCAGGCCGTTACTGGGAGGAGCAATGAGTAGTGCCACTAACGGGGTGCCTGCCTTAATAAATTCTGTCAGGGTAAGTGACACTTGATTCTGTGACAACACTGGCGTCGGCTGTTAGCACAAGTGACATGTTCATTGCCTTGAAACTGTGACCCGAGTTTCCTTTTTGGGAAAGAAAAAACCCATAGACCCCTTCAAAGACTAGGGCAGTTGCTTTGTTTGTCTTTTAAAATCTCTGTTTCTGCCTTTTTGCTTGGTCAGTGTTTAGAACCATTAAAAAAGTAAACGTGACATGAGGACCGAGATCCTGCAGCTAGAGCTCCTCTATAATTACATATTCGGCCACAACAGTACAAAGGAAAATGAGAGTCCCTTTTTCTTTATGTACCACATTTCAGTTTTCCCTTAGGTTTAAATTGGCATTTTGGACTGTGTTCACTGGAGCCACTGAAGTGCTTATCAGGAAAAGAAGGAAACAGAGGGAGGGAAAGAAAGATAGATTTCCAAATGACAACCTTTTGAATAGTCCAAGTTCAATCCCTAAAACAAAAAGTGGAATCTTTTTTTTTCTAAATAATGTGCTCTACAGTCTCACCTCTCATCTTGAGAAACATGAAAGAGCAAGTAAAAGAGATGACCCAAATCACAGAGTTCCTTTGAAAGAAGAAATTCAGCTGTTTTGAACACTTACAATCAAAGGAAGTGGTTTCCCTAATTACATGAACTATGTGAAATCTCTCAGAATAGCTCTTCCACCCCAGGATTCCTTGCACTTTAGAAGTTTGCATAAAAGCTCACATGGTGAATCAGATGCAAAGTGTTTGATTCAAATTTTATTAGACAGAAGTGAGCATACATTCATATCTCTGGGTTTGACAGCTGGTTGGGTTTGGACCACAATCCTGGTTTTGATGGATTTCAGTCCTATACTTTAAAATCTTTCACTCTTTAGGTTCTCTGGTGAGATGCCCCTTTCAAGAGAAAAGTGGAAATGAAAAAATGGAGAAGGGATAGAGGGGTGCTTTTGTGAGCTTTCGGTTGAGGTTTCTTCACCCTGATTAGGCTATTCATTGTTGCAAAAATCCATCCCTGTATACAGCTTTTAAAAGAATGAGGAATTAAATTCCTTCAGAATTTAAAGAAGCCATCCATCTTAAAATACATATTTTGAAGAACTGGATCTGAACTGTATAATTTCAGTATACTTCTGGTACCACCATTTGCTTCAACCTGTCAAAATGCTGAATTCAGTACAGCCTTTCAGCAAAAAATGGATCTGTTCAGAAGGCTGTTATACCTTCTGTTTTCTTTTTGTACACAAAATGATAAAGGTACATTAGTCTGAACTAAATAGTGGCTACATACAGAAACATGCAGAATACTTCTAAAGGCTTAGCATCTGTTCATCAAGATTTCCTTTTCAGAAGAATGGTTTTGGTTTTTGGGTGGTTTGGCAGTAATGGGAACAAAGCGTATCATTAATGAAGATCTTGAAGCAATGTCATGATAATTTGAAAATATAATCTAAAGTTAGATGCACCATTTACCCAACTGCAATGCTTAGTTGTATTAGAACTCCAAATTTTGCCGAATAAGAGTACAATTTTATTTCTTCCCCCCTCCCCAGGAAATATCTTTATTTTGCTAACAGGTTTATTACCTGTTGACATAGTTAGATTTTAATGAAAGTTATGAGTGTTAATCGCAAAACTGTTTGTCCTCTAAATGCTAGAGATAGGTATCTAATCTTTATCCATTTAAGACTGTGATACTTCCTTGCCAAACAGCCCCTGAAACTGATAACACAGGGCAGTCCCTGAGGATGCGATATTAAGATTTCACTCACTAGTGACTGCATAAGTTATATTTTCCAAGTTTGCAGTAATACAATCATACTTGCTCTTTACAACAGCAATTTCCAAATGGTCTTCTATTTTCCCCTCAGACTCAACTACAGTAATTTTACCCAGATTTGATAAAGACAAAGATAGTTGAAGAAATTGGCACTGAAAGGAGGCATCAGAGCCCTCTCAACTGCAACAATTCAAACACAAGAAGGGGAAAAGCCAGAAGGATTCTGAGTGCCTTCTAGGTGCACAGGGTCAGCCAAACCCTCTTTACGGTAACAGACTGACTGCAAGATGTCACTGACTGTTTGAAGAGGAAATGTTTCTTTGGGTGTTTTTTTTTTCCTAACCAGACTGCATCTTTTCTGTAAGAGGTAACCATCCTGAACTCCAATTCTTACTTTTCTGTGCAGAAGAGAGGACTTTTTGTGGAATCAGGGACACGTGTCACAGAAGTGAACACCAGAGCAGTTGTGCTGCCAGTACGGTGTGCAGCACATTTGCAACACATACTGCAAAGGTGGAGAAATTCTTGTAGCTGTACAGCACTGTGGCAGGGTGATGGCACGATCCAAAGAGCTCTGCCCGTGCCATCTGGAGAGCTGTGTCTCGTGATCAGCTTTGCTGAAGTATGGTTTTCTTGGTTGAAGAAGAATCTTTGAGGTTTTAAGTGTTGTCTGTCTTGAAAGTGGTGTGGAGAATTGTACATGCTCATGTCATTCCTTGCTGGGGGGTTGATTTCCCTCTGCTTGTAAATTAGAGCAGTCCTCAGAGGAGGAGTTGTTTACCTCTGGCACTGGAAGGTGGGAAGCAGTGGTATGTGCAATGCTTTTATTCTTCTACCCCAGAAGACACGTTCCAGGTTTGAACGAGCTCTTTATCAAAGAAGCAGCACATAGCTCCTGAGCCCTGGACCTGTCATCCTTGTGGTACTCCAAGTGGAAACAAAACAGCAAGCATGTGGGGACAGATGAAGGAAATGTCACACGTTGAGACCTGTCTGGCTGAACAGGAGAAGGGGCAATTATTTGGAGATGCAGGTTGGTTTTGCTGCATTTGTTTACATAGCTGCAGCATGTGGCATCCTCCTCAGCTTTTTGAGTACAGCCCATGTGAGAGGGGGGTTTCGTTATTACAATGCATACCGTGACCTTGGTCCTGAAGTTCCAGTGAGTTCATGAAATACCACATTCCAGCTACCTTTTTACTGTTTAATTTATTAGAAGACCTCGGGAAGCCTTGGTCAGAATGGCAGGGGAAGTAGTGTAAGTGAAATGTTTTGTAATCACAAAACAGATTATCTGAATTTTTTCACTGGCTTTTTGAATATTCTTATTTCCCATTGGGTTTGTATGCATCATTTATTTCTGATTTCTGGATTTTTTTCTAATAAAACGATGAAAGACAAAATTCAAATGAAGTCTGGAGTAGCAGATTACTGGAAGTAGAAACAAATGAAGAAAAGGCAAAGCTGACTGCAAGATGTTCTTTCCCATTGCGCATTTACCCCCATAATATACTGTGGTTACATAGTGGAGTATTACTGCAGTACTGTTGTTTTTGCGTTGTGGACTGTTTGTCTATGCGAGTTAAAACAGTTCTCAAAAAACATTTGGTACACCCACAGTGTCAGAGAGTGAAAAGTAATGGGAGATGTGATGCTGTGATTCTTCCGTGTAACTCTTAAGAGAAAATTCATCTGGTTTGCATGCATTCTCATTTATCAAGCCATCACGAAGGCACTGGTCTTCGGCTTCACGTTTGGATGCACTAAGTTGTGTGATTTCACTGCACCTTGTACATCTGCTGCATATAAAACTTAGAGCCACTGCCTTCACAGGGCACAGGATCACTCTGTAAATAGTATTTGTCACTCCTCCAGATAGAATGTTCTAGATTTTCAGTTTCTGCAGAGTTCAAAGATACTGGTATTCAGGTTACATCTTTTACAACTATTTTGAAACTTGTTGTAACATAGAAATGAAAATAAAAGAAAAACAAACAAGAAACAAAAGTTTATTTTCTGAAAACAAATTTTGCATAACAAACAATAGAAATGGAATGGTTCTTAATGACATGTCTTTGTAAGTAGGTGGCTATGAAGAAATCTAGATAAGACAAAGAATGTACCGAAGAGAATGAAGGGAAAAACTGAACCTACATGAGAAATATAAAGTACAACAGTGTTGTAAAAAATGTGTTTTTATGATATTAAGTCTGATTTATAAATATTGCATGTTTTTTTCTCACAGTGTTTATTTTGGGCATTGTTCTGTTTGAATATTTTTAGTCTCGATGGCAAAAGATTGAAATTTCATGAAGGCAGCATGCAGTAAAATAAAGATGAATGTACTGTACATAATGGTGAGAAGTTCAGATTTCAGGATTTTTGTCTTGGCTCTTTTTTTTTCCATCACTACCTAGTAGGAGTGGCATTTGAGCCAAGTTTCTAAGTACAATGTAATTTTCAAATTTTCAATCTTATATAAAGAAAAGTGACTTTTCTGGAAAGCAGTTGAAGAATTTTTCCTGAAGCCTTCATTTTTGTGGGGAACGGTGCCTGTCATGCTCTAGGTGCAGGCATAGCTGGAGAGCTGCAGAGAGGGCTGTGGGTCTGGCTGTTGCTTGCTGGGAAGGCGCTGACTGAAGGGCAGTGATGCTCACTTGAGAAGGAATGAGTGATATTTTTGTGGAGTTTCTGCTGTGTCTCCCCAGAGCCTGTTGTTAATCTAAGCAAGGTGAAGGGGAGATAGATCTGTCTGTAAACTGAGGTGGGATGCTTACTGCTTAAGTATAGGAAAAACACTTGGGAAGTCACAGAGATTGTTTGTTCCTCTGAGCTTGGGAGGAAAGTTGATTTGTTGCTCTTACGTGATAAAACCAAAACTGGAAGCAGAGTCACAGGGAAGGCTTTTATGTATGAGAAATTTGTACAGTTGCAGATAAAACTGCCGATGTACGTTATTCCAATAATGCTTTAAAGGAATGTACAGCAGTCAGAGATCCAGATTATAATGGACTCTTGAGATACTGCAAACTTGTGCTGTGCTGTAAGTAAATGTGTCATGAGCAACACATCTTGTCTGTGAAGGAGCCTCTGATGCTTTGTCTGTAACTGGAGACTACTTTTTGTGTCAGCTTCAGCTGGTCACTGCTAGAATTTCTGTGCTGGAAGTTTTGTGTCTTCAAAGTAGGTGGTCCCTGGGTGGGGTGTGATTCTTTGGTTCTCTGTAGTCTCGGAGAGGGTATAGTTTTTGAGTGATAACTGAGGGGGTGCTTTCTACACAGCTCTCAGTCCATTTGGATAGCAAAACCTCACATGGCTCGCCAGCAATTGCTGTTAGAACGTAATGGGCAAGTATCATGTATTTTCTGTTCTCATTAATGTCAGCTCAGCCTGTCCTGTTTGGGGAAACTTGTCTGGAATTTTAACAGTCACTAGGGTTTCAGAAAGCTGAGATTGTTTAATTTGGAGGAGGCTCAGTGGAGACCTTATCATTCTCTGCAACTCCCTTAAAGGACGCTGTGTTGAGGTGAGTGTCTGCTTCTTCTCCCAAGTAACAATTATAGGACTAGAGGGAATGGCCTTAAGTTGCATCAGGGAGGCGTTGGTTCTGATTGGATTATGAAGAATTTCTTCTCAGAAAGACTGGCGAAGTATTGGAATAGTCTGCCCATGGGGGTAGTGGAGTCATCATCCCTGGGGGTGTTTAAGGAAAGGAGAGATGTAGTACTTAGGAATATGGTTTAGCAGGCAGTGTTGGTGCTAGGGGGGATGATTGGACTTCCAGCCTTTCCAGCCTACTAACTACAGTAGGTTGGCCTTAAATAACTCTAAGGCAGGAGTAAAGTGAGTGCTTATTAAGAGCTTGACATTATTTTTCTTAGTCAAATTACAATTTTTGAAATTGTGTTTGAGAAAATACTTGAGTGTAAATACAACTGGTTCAGAAGAGTTGAGCAGGATCCATGACTACAGCTGCTGCAGTCTTTGTTGGAGTCCTAGTGCTATCTGTACAGCAGATGCTGTATAGAGATCAGACTTCTCTTTTAAACTGTCTCATCCAGATCCCTTACTAATACTCTGTAATCTCAGGCTGAAAATCAGTGCTCTAGTTAGATAAACACGGACTGTATCCAGACACCTCTTTGATACTATCTTCTCTTCTGCTGCTTCTAAGCACTGCCAGAATTTCCTTGAGAGGGGCTCGGTTTTGCCCATCCCTGTTGTACCAGAACATTTTTCCACAAGACCCGTATGAGATTTGTAGTGACTTTGATCTTGTAAATAATTTCCGCTGATGTTTTTCCATTTGTTTGTAACCAAAAGGTTATGTTGCATATCAGCCATGATAACCATGATATTTTTGGCTGAGGAATGAGAATTTAGATGAAGTGAGCAGGAGGCCAGAAAGTTTTCGTATTTCATTATTCCTTAGTATTTTAGAAATGTTATGGGGTTTGTTGCAGGCTTATGTTCAGAGTGCTTGAGAGTAAATGCCAAAATTTCCTGACATTGAGAGGAGAAGTGACAACTACTGAAAAGCAAGTGCTCTGTGGGAGCTCAGGTATTTCAGAGGTGCCATTGAGTCTGCTAATTGATTGCTTCTACTCAATTGCCGGTGTTGTGTTGCAGTTGGAGACAGCTTTTTACTGTACATTGTCCTGAATGAAATATTTATACTCATTTCTAAACTCCTAGACCACTACAGATACATTGTTTATGAAGGTTCTAGGGATTGTGAGTTACTGTGAAAACTACTCTTGCTCCCGGCATGTCTTCATCAGGTGCCTTAATAGTACTGAATGCTGATGCTGCTCAAGCTGTGTGCTGTTCCTGTGGGCTGTGTCTGGGTGTAATAAATTTTTATTTGAAATCTGTGTGGAAATTAGTTGTTTGCTCATGATCTCTGAGCTATTTTTGTAAATTGCATTGTAGCTGTACCTCAGAATGCAGTTTTCAAGCTTATTAAGCCTTTTGTAAGGATATCCTGCAGACAGTGCACTTAATTTTATCTTAAATGCTGCGGCTTTTGTCTCTTCTCTGACTGATAGCAAGTTTCTAAACCTTGTCACAAAGAAGACCGTGTGATTCTGTGATGCCTTGGTAACTGCTGGATGGGCTCTGCGAGTGTGCTGTATTTGGCTGCTGTGTGGCAGTGGCAGCACCAAGCCGGTTAGCTTCATCTGAGTCCCTTGAACTGCATAAGGCAGAGGGTCTGCTGCCATGTTGCTAGGAAAAAGATCTCCCTGTGATTTTGGGAGGGCTCAACCTGCTTTCCATATGCTGAGCAAACCTTTATTTTGCAGTAGTTTGAAGGACATGTTCCAAACTCATTCGGTAGTACATCTAAAGTTGTAATACTCAAATTATCCTTGAAACTGCTGAATTTAATGCAAATAAACTGCAAAGGTTTGTGTAAAAAGTTACCGAAGACTATAAAGCTCAGTTTTCTTTTTGAGAGGCTCGTATACATTTTCTAATACATGGTAGAAATGAAATGTTTTAAAATAAATTACATAAGATTGTGTGAGCCTGTAATATCACATAATAAATTTATGTCCATATCATTTCAGTGCATTATGCTATGACAGTTTAACAGACTTGTGGTATCTTGGTAATGTGCTTTTTCTTTTTTTCCCCCTCTGAGGCTACAACCTCAAAGTCAGGGCAAGCTATATTAAATCATCTGTTTCTGCCACTCCACTTAAAAGGTGTGATGATAAAACAGATTTACTGTAAGATGAGTATTACTTTCCTTTATATTTCTTAGAGTTTCTGGGACTTGTAACATTGTAGGACATGATTTTGGATGCAAATTTGCTGCTTTCAAACATTTGCTCAGTCAAAATGCTTTTAAAAATGAGCTTTGTATGTCATAATAGATGTACTTAGGAGGATGTAATTCTGCTATTGATAACACTGCTGTTGGTGTCACTGTGAGAACATAATTTTATCCTTGTTTTAACTGGGATAAGTGATCCTACAAATGAACGTGAAAAGAACCCCAGCCTCACAACTGTCATACACAAGAATTGCTTTAAGTAATGCGAGTGCTTTTCAAAATATGGGATAACTCAGTTCAGTTGGGAGAGTGCCCACACTCATCAGAACAAGTGATAACTTTTATTTGCACTTAGAAGATCTCACTGAGGATTCTTTGGCTCTGCCATGTTGATGTACTTTTCATCTTGCTTTCTTGTTATCAGCGATAGTTTAACAGATCTAACAAAATTTCTCCTAATGGGATTATCAGTGTGCTTTGCTTATTAAGAACATTCTTCTTGGCGGGGTCCTAAAGTGTAAAGCTTTCATATTAGTTTCTTAGAAAAGTTTATGAGAAAGCAGTCTAAACTGTAGGCAAATTCATAAATGTTTAGCTTGCATCTACTTGGATTTTCTATTTAGTGCTCAGAACTGTAGTAATTGCATAATACCCCTACTGTATGATTCTTTTTAAGAATTTCGTATTGCTGAAATTCTTTAGGTATTCCTTTATTAATTGCTTATTTTGACTTGAAAATTTGTTTCCAGTAATAGATAGCTGTCCAAGACTGTGGCATGATAATTATCCAAAAGAGCTAAGTTACATAAACTGTTTATGTATCCTGCTCATTAAGATTTGTATGAAGTTTAGCTTTTTAGAAAAGAAAAGAATGAGGAAATAAAAATTATTATCTGGCTCCTGGCAAAAGTATTCCCATGTGATTGTATAATGTATGTGTCAAAGCATATAAAACTTAAACGTTGTGTGGAGAAGTATTCTTTTTTTGGGGTGGATGATTTGTCAGCATTGCATATAAGAAATTGGAAGCCTGTAGGATTCTAAGATGCATGTTTTATTTGTGTTTTGTATTTGAACTGTAGCATTAGATGCTGATTACCTTAGCATTGTGCATCTAAAACAAATTTGGGCTTCTCTATCTAGAGAAATGAGTATCATGATCACTCCTTCTCTTATTATTCCAATACCTTTTGAGTTGATTTTCTCTCTCACTGTCAACTGTTTTTTAACAAAGGACTGTGCAATGCTTTGTTCTCACCTTGCTTACAAACACAAAAGCTTTCACAGAGGAAAGAGGGGATCCTATTCCACCCAAGAGGTAAACAGTCTTGTAAGGAACAGTGTCATGTACTATATACATCAGTCATTTCACAGAAATGCATTCCTGAGGTACTGGAAAGTTGCAATTCTAATGTGCACTGAATGAATGTATTTTTCATCAGAGATCTGTAAATAAATGTTTAGGATTAATTTGTGCTACCATTCTTTTTTTTAGATTTGATTGTCAGTAAATAGAATGATTTTAATGAAGCATCAGCTCTTCCAGATGCCCTTTTATTAGACTGTAAAGACGTGAGAGTAGCTATGTTGCAAATCTCCCAAGAACATGACAGAGGTCAAAGCCTCTAAACTGCTAAAGACTTAAAAAAATGTTTTCAGAGTTGCCTTAAGTGTGTCTAAATACCTTCTTAATAAATGTGACAAACATTTATTTGGAAAAGTAAATAACCGAACTATTGCTCAACGTAATAATAAATATTAGAAGGCTCTTAAGGATTGTTGTATTAATCAGATTCCTTGAGTGGCTAACCATTTCTAAACCTGTAATTTTGCAGAGAATGATGGTGCCTCTTACTGTGCAATTAACTGATTTGTTAGCAGCAGAGCTGGTTGGTGGCTGGCTACCCTGATGGTCTCGCATTTATTTCTCATGTTAATCCTAAACCACAGTGGAAGACCAGGGTGGAAGACAGGCAGTACTTAGTCCTCTCCAGCCAGCCACTCCACAGGTACCCAGCAGAAACAGCGATTAATTTGCTGTGGGACCAGTTTGTCCAGACTTGAACAAAAAAAAGTCTTTTGATGCTGAGAAAACACTGTTGACAGATGTTGTTTTGCAGATCAAGCTGTGCTGGTGGAATGGGTTCCTAGCCAAGCTTTCCATCAATTGTCTTAACTAAAAGCACAAGTTAAAAATTTCCTAGCCTACTTTCAGAGCAGAGTAACTCCAGCAGGGCGAGAAGTTTGGTCTTTGCTAACTTCAGCTGAATCAGGACCAGGAACTCTGACGAGAGCAGCTGGTGCAAGGAGCTGCAGGCGACAACACAGCTGTATGCAGAGTGCCTTGGTCTGCATCCTCTCACACGTGGCTGCAATTAAAGATCTGACGATAAGGCCTTTTCTGCATTCCGGGGTAGCGCCAAATCAGCACTGGATGGCCATTGCCTGCACCTGCAGTCAGCACAACCTTGGAGATGTTGTCAGAGCTGAGTTGTGTGCTGCTCCTTCAGCCCCTGTCAGCATTGTAGTTTTACCTGCAGAAAACATTGAAGTTGCAAGTATTTCTGCATAGCTATTTGTACTAAAAACGTGAGAGCAGTACTAGTAGGTCTCGAGGCAGCTGTAGTGGCATGTCAGCCATAGATGAGGTAATTGACACTTTCACATACGTCAATAAGGAGAGATTTAACAAGTATAAAAATAAATTATCTGTTAAGCACTACAGCGCATAATCCAGACTGGTTCATAGGACACAATTAGTTTGTACACTTAGGGTTTATCTTAATTTCTACTTATACTGTAGGTTTTTGTGAATATCTGGTGGGTTTGATTTACAGTAATACTACAAGAGCCAGTAAGTGAGTATTCAGTTAGAATGTTTTTAACGTCTTTTGTTCTGACCTTGACTTTCTTGATAGTAGTTGAATGTTATAAATAGTGGATTAGGTTTGTTTAGACTCTTGAATACCTCTGCCTTTGAGAAATGACATCAAGTTTGTCATAAGGGAAGTCTGTCAGCAACCCTCAGGAGAGGCATATAATTTTACCTGTACTTGTGGTGTAAATACAGGGGCAGGTAGTTTTAGCATGGTTTGTTGATCAGTAAATCAGTACCAGATTGTGACTAAGTTTATCATGAGACTAAGAACAATATTCAGCTCCATTGCAATCAGCTTGTATGCTTGAAGAACTCTCAGAAGTTTGCATTGGCATATTTAGGTTCTGCTTTTCCTTCAGTTGAGCCTCCTGTAGTTCTATTTCAATCCAACATTTAAAGAAATTAAAAAAGTAATACAATGAAGTAACTAAAACTTGCTACTAGTCATCAGGGTGGCTTTAGGAAGGAATTTCTTGCTCACTTAGATTGTATAAGATAGATAGCAGCTTTACCAAAGTAAGTGAGCATGTGATATCCAAGCCAGTGAGAGCTGCCATTCTTAAATGGCCTCTGGAGAGATATGTGCTTGGCAGGATTTTATTCCAAACATCTAGGCATTTAGGATTTAAGTATGAGTCTGATGCTTAAAGGTGATTCCAGATATTCTTCTAAGTGCCTTTGAAACACCAGTCTTTAACCAGTACTTTGTAATTTGCTATGTGAAGGTTACAGTCTTTCATTGAAATATGGTACCTTCTTCTCAAAAAGTACAAAAGCTTCAAAGATGTGGACTGACATGCATCTGGTTCTCACTGCAAGGAGAAAGCGTCCTTAAATTGCCTAATATATTTCACAGCTGATCTACAGCAACTGAAAAGAACAGAAGATGAAAGGAATAGCCTAGAATGATTAAAAGTGTTTAGAAAGGATCTATTTTAAAAGTAATAGTCCTTAGGAAGAGTTGGCAATTTTTCTTCCTATGATTCTTAATTTGAGATATCTGTGTGCAATTAGTAGGTGCTTTTCCTCATACTTAGATGGAAGCTTGCTTTGGCATCTGTTAAATCCCATTTTAGAATCTGGACATCATTTTTAATATGATTATAATAGCTGCAGTCGACACAGCATTTCTTCAAACTCCTAGAATGTGACCTTAGTGTGCAATACACTGTAAATAAAATAATCTTTGAAAGTAGTTCTTTCTGAATCTTTAAGTAATAAGAGCAGTGCAGCCCCTCCTGTTGCCCTGTGGCTCCAGTGAGGCCCTCGGTGGCCCAGTAGCCCATTGCCAGGCAATCTGTGCCCATGGGGTCTGGTACCTCCTTGCATGTGCTCGTCGTGTGGTGATGCAATCCTTCTCCAAAAGATTTGTCTGGTGCTGCTTCTAAATGCATAATGCTGCAGGAATGTTACATGTGGGGCCAGTCATTTAATTTTCGAACAGCCTATTTTGGTAGCACTTGGTGTGCTGTATTGAATTCATGGATTTTATGTACTATACAAGAAGATAGTTTTTATCTATTCTTGTTAACCTACATATTTAAGAAAATACAGCATAAATGGCTTGTCCAAAGGTGATTGGGGCCTGGTGTGCCTGTCTTGTTTATAGCAGTATTCAGGTAGATAGTCAAGGAGTACTGGGTCTCCTGGTTATCTAGTGGGAATGCTGATAGAGGACATTCCGCAGTTCAGTATTTCCTGAAGTAATTTTAAGCATAATACAAAAGTTTTTGAAGCACAGTGGCCTTGGGTCTGCTAGCATGTGGAGATGCAGTTTTGAAGGAGTAAGCTGCCATCTCCATTCCAGAGGATGCTATCAAAGATATTGGAGGGCACAGCTGGTAAAATAGGCATTGCCACTGCTGCAGAGGTCAGCTGTCCAGGAAAGCTGGTGGGAGGCAGCTTGGAGGGTGGAGCTGCTGCTGCCAGAGCCCTGGCTGGCCCTACACATCCTCCGTCACATCCTGCCACTGCCTGTGGGAGTGTTCATCAGCAGCTGAGGCTTCCCACCTTTGCTTACACAGCTGCCAGTTCTGTTCTTTGATTGCCTTGTGGATGAATTGTGTCCTATGGCCTACTACAGTATGATTTGCTGAAAATGCCATCTGTTTTGAAAATGACTTTTCTGATACTGTGAGAGATCTCTCTCTTCGTAGTAGCACCATTTCACTAGCTTGCAGAAGAGCTGGTGCAACCCAAGTTCAAAGCTATAGTTTGAGATTTAAATGAGTATGCATAAATGTTCATGCATTAGCTGGAGGTGTGAATTCAAAACTGTTGAAGTTACTCAGAAAAGACTTTAAACAGCAACTTTAAACAACAGTTAAAAATATTTGAACCCTCTGAAGCTTGTATCTGTGGTTGTTTATTTACCCATGTATCACTGTTCCAGCTATAAAACACAGGTAAAAAATTGTTGTTTTGCAGTGTCTTTGCATTTTTTACAGTAGCACTAGCTACTTTAACATATTTAGCTGCATCAAAGCTGTTAGTCTGTCTAGATTTCAACAAATCTATACAAAGTGAAAGCCACAAAGGAGTGTAATTGGCAGCTCTCTATGCAGATTTGTGAAGACTCGCCTTCAGATAAACAGCAACACTCTTACAGTCAAAGGATCTGAGAAGTGCTCTGTTAGAAGGGATACTTGCTAAGTTCAGAGTAACTGACAGTAACGTTTTCCTTCTTAAATGCACGACTGGTATGAAGTTAGCATACTCTCAACCTATTAGTCTGTAAGTAATGCTCCAACTCTGGTGATTCTGTGATTATCTGTATTTGTACAATACATACTTCTGTTTAAAAATTTGTTTGCAAAATCTTTTGAGTGTTTATTTTAATATACTACTAAAGCAAAACCACTGTGAGGTCTCAAAGGTAATATCTGTTACTTTCCCTCAAAAAGCCTGGTGGACTGTGTGATTTAATGGCTGTGGATACATTTTCAGTATCCTTCAGTCTTTATCATACCTAAAAACATTTTTCAAGTGGAATTCAAAGATTCTGTATATTTATCCAGAATTTCTAAACATCTTCTAATCATCAGAGCCTGCGCTGAAAAACAGTTTCAACCGCACTGCTGGCTATTTGGCAATCTCAAGCATGCTTGCTGTGCATGTTTGATTAGACCTGCAATGCATGTGTAGCAAACTCCATGTCTCCAGTAAGCATCAGATTGAGCTGTATGGTGCACAGTATGCTCTCAACTGCCTGGAGCTCTGGGCTCACTGATCTCACAGTGCTCTGTACACAAACACAATTTTTGGGTTAAACTTCTACAGCCCTGCCAAATATTGCAGATCTGTCTTTGAACTGCATTTTCTAGGCCTTCAGATTTTTACAGAGACCTAGCATCTACATCTGTGCCTTGATATGAAGGACTAGTATGATCTTTTTTTCTGAACAAGCTAAGCACTCATCTACCGAACTCACACATGAGGTTTCTACGTTCTAGCCATTTGTGGATAGTCTTTCCTAGACATGTATATGTATGTGTGTACATATATATATGTTAAATATTTGTGTATTTCCACTGGAGTCTAAAATACCACAGTAAAGGCACCATTCTTAATTGTCTGCCTTTTTTATTTTCAACAGGCAGAAATACTCAGCGTGCTCAGTCACAAAAACATCATTCAGTTCTATGGAGCTGTCATCGAACCTCCAAATTATGGCATAGTTACAGGTAAGGATTTTCATTTGATTTTCATTATGACTCTGTAAAACTCTGGTCTTATGAGTACACCCGATTTCAGTATTTTGCTGGCCTCGAAAGAGACGACAACATTTGGCACTACGGTTCTGTTTATTGGGTGGCATCAGATGCAGAGTAGATGCAGCTGCCAGAACAAGGCACCCTGTACCACAAAGATAACAAAGTGGGTATAGCTGTAATCTGTCACCTGCTGGGCATATATGAAGATATCCAGAACCTGTTTTTTGTGTGTAGGTATCTCCAAACTGTAGGCAATATCTTCTGCTTGTCAGCCTTTGCAAATGCTGGCCCTAGCCAAGGTTTCATTTTGGTGTTAGCTATTTCCAGGGCATCTGCTGGAGAGGATCCACCCCAGATTGTGTGCTGGAAAAAACACAGCTTCTAATCAGCTGTAGAAATCCCTCCAGTGGTGCACAAAACCTGTGGAAATTCACTTACTTCCGCCTGTCTCTTAGACCTTATGTTAACACCATAGATGGCAGCATAATCCTGTGGTAGCAGGATTTCTGAGAATGCACAACTTCTGAGATGCACAACTGCTTCACTGCCTATTGGATGTCGCAGTTTTGAAACCAGTACCACCAGTACTCCAGAGATGCATGAAGGATGATCTTAGTCTATACCGCTCAGAGGTTAGACTGATTATATCATTATCAGACAGGAAATTAAATACCTTCTTTATGTAATAAAAATCTTAATAAATCAAGTAATATAGCTATAATTTCTAATGCAGAGGTAATAAGTGCAAACTAGAGAGCAGAGCAGACTAACAAAGCAAATGTGTGATCAGATCATCCAGAGTGATGTCTGGCTCAGAAAGTCCTCAGTTGCTCTCACAGAAGGTCAGTGTTTGGAGAAGGTCATTTGACATGCTTGCTCAACGCTGGACAGAGAACAGCTGAAATAGTTCATTATGTCATTGGGAATATGGACCATCTGTGTGAAGGAGACTATTCTGTAGTCCTCTTTGTTACTGGAAGAGCTCTGAATCTATTCTGGTTAAAGAAAAGAAAAAAAAAAAAAAAGCATTCTGATTTTAAACGGCATTGGCTTCTCCCTGCAGCTTCCAGACTTGAGTTCCTCGGGCTGAAAGGGAAGTAAGGCTTGATTTCTCCAGCTGTTTTCAAATGAGAGAATGGAGACTTAGGAAAAAATGCTAATTGTGCTTGACGTATCTTTGAGAGAGGTTTTTACTCCTTGATCTTCTGTGTAGGTTTCAGTGCAGCAGTCTTAATCCTATGGTTTATTCAGAGATCTATGTCCTGCCAGGGAAAAACCCAAATGAGAAAAAAATCCCGAGAACCTAACGATCTTCAGAATGATGGAGATGAGGACATTCAGCCAAGCATATACTGAGTTTTGGCTGTACATAACATGTTATGTGGGATTGTCAGAGAGTTCTCTGGGACTGCTCTGCCCAAATGATAAAAGCTACATCTGCAGTCAAAACATGTACAGGGATGTATGTAGGTCACTCCATAAGTAATTCCTCCTATTTATTTCCGCAGAAACCACTACAACAGATAGAAAGAGCACAATAGCACTGATTGATAGAGTAAATTCTCAAATACAAAACACTTTTTTTCAGTACGGTCATCACTGCTAGCTATGCATTTTTGCCTGCCATGAACAAGAGCCTGTATGCCATGCTTGTAAAATCTGTGTGACTGTCTGGAACGTGCCTTCTCTGTCACCACTGCTGAAATGTATCTCTCACTGCGCTCACATCCACCATTTGGTCTCTATAAAAGTTCAGCAAGTATCTATGAATGTCAGTGGGTGCCATTTCTTCTGCATAGAGGAATTTGTTAACAAACCACTGCTCCGTACGCACTTACATGTCAAAGGCCATTTTGTCAAATTCCTCCTCTGCTGCCATTTGCCACATGGCAGCACAACATAATGGAATATTGGCAGGAAAGTTCAACCTCTACAACCGTCTGCCTCTGACATTGAGGACCAACATAGTTAAAACATTTTTGGAGCTGCTCTTTTATCAGTATTACAACTGGTTGTTGAGCCCCTTGAGCTGCTAACGTGAATCACATTGTTTTAGATGTTGCAGTCTTGGTGTGTAGCTTTCAGGTCTAGGTTTTGATCACTGCTGCCTCCTCCCAAAGAATTTTTAGTGCTTATGTATCCTATCTGTGCAGATGCATACAATGTATCCCAGTCAGTGGTAGAGCGAGTCCAATTCTGCATTCACAACCTTACTTTCTAAAGCAAATACCTCTTTTCTATCACTGAAAGAAATTACAGTGGCAGTGTAATTTCCAAATCTATAATTTCGTGGTAGAATCCTGTGGCACAATATATACTAGGAGAAATAGTGAAAAATCAAGCTATATCGCTTGAAGATCGCTTGCCTCTGTTCATACAGAGCAGCAAAGGGCTTGGGGATCTCAGTTATCCCTGACTCTGGTGGATCGAATTATGCATTGTAAAGGCATGCAAAGCATGCAGGCAGACTATTCCTGAAGAATCCATTTATAAGACACATGATGACTTCATGGGTAAAAAAAGCTGATGTTTTAATTGAGGAAATGTGCAGGTCAGCATCTTAGTCCTCTTTCAGTGACATCAGAAGCAACATGCCTGTCTCCTGCAGAGCCTCCTTGCAGCAGGAGGTCCTGCAGCAATGAACCAAAACTAACTTGCAACTAGAGCATTTACTTTCAAGGGACTTAGTATTTATTCCCTCATTCCTTTCATTTAGCAACAGAATCTTCTCATATGATGTACCATATTCTGGGCTGCAGATTTTGTCTTGACCCACACGGTACTCTCCCAGTGGTTTTGATCTCATTGATGAGGAGCAATGCTTACTTTTTATGCATTTAGCCTATGATGTATTGTTCTTTGATTAATACTATCATAAACAGCAATTTGGATATATTTTTTGTAATCTGAGAGGAGAATGATTTTGTTGCTGCTTTGAAATGGCAGATATGAAGCATTTCAGTTGCAGACCAGCTGGTTTGCTTCATGCCCTGCTGCTCATGGAAATTTGCCCCACTTTGCTTCAAAGTTAGACCTGTAGTTTCTTCCTTCCTTCCTGTGTGTTTTTTTTTTGTTTGTTTGTTTTTGTTTTTGTTTTTAATTAATAAGTGATTTTATCTTCTCTGTACCTGCATGAAGAGGTAGAAAAATAAAATTTTGTCTTCATTTTCTACTACCATTTTTTCTTTACAGAATATTATATATTTAATACTTGATTTTACTATATAAAAAATAAAATAATTGTCTTTTGTTATGGGGCATAATTTAAAGGCAGTACTTCTCACCACTGATGACTGTCCTCTTTGGAAACAACAGTAAGGATCTGGTACCACCAGTCTCTCATCTCTTAACTGCTGTTGTGACTGGGAGAGGCAACTTCACTGTTCAAATATGGAAGAATTTTAAGTTATATAAAAGTAGTGCTGTGGGGATTTCAGTTGTTTCCAGTTTCCCAAAGTCTAAATGTAGTGAGCTTGGTATTCCAGTTCATAGCCCTGTGGACTCTGGAAGTCAGATTGTTTCTGTCTGACATGCTTGCAAACACTGATGGGCAGAAAAAGCCTTTGCTTCTGCCTGCAGGATCCTGCTGCGGGTTTCTGTAGGTGTAGGTGGAAAAAGTTAAGAAAAACAACTATTGGTGCTGAACAAGGAGCATAAGAAAACATCTTGCTTTCTTAGCTGTGCTGACTCGTCCTGAGCTGAGGGAATGTAAAGCAGTGAAAGCATGCCTCTATTTGCATACAGTCTGTAAAGTCACAAGTGGACAGAATTGCTCAGCGGCACATTACCATTTTTACAGCATTCTCTCTCTGAACAGAAATGACCCTCATAAATCTTAAAAAAGAAAATAATCACCAGAACCTTTCGTTCTGGAGTTGGAACTGCCTGGCCTGAGCTCTCTTTATACCAGAGCTTTCTGATGCCTTTTCATTTTAAATCCCGTCATTATAGATGATTTCACATTTCTTTTCCCTTAGCAGTAGGTATGTCTGTGTTGGGACAGTCAGAACAGACTTTTACTCTCCTGTTGTGTTACTAATAGTGTTACTAATAGTGTTAGTTGCTGAACCCAAATTCTTTGTCATTAAGCTTCAAAGAGCTGCTTTTTGGAACTGGCAGAGTTTCTATTAAGGTTTATAGTTCTGGTGCAGTGTTTTAAAATGTCATATGCATTTATTTTATTTATTTTATTTTTTATTTTTCTAACAGAGTATGCTTCTGCTGGCTCACTGTTTGATTACATTAATAGTAACAAAAGTGAAGAGATGGATATGGATCATATAATGACCTGGGCAACTGACATAGCTAAAGGTAAGCAAGACCAGACCACTGATGTTTTTTATTTTACGCAGCAAACAAATGAAGATACTTTCCTTATCAAGTCAGGAAAGCTTTCCTAAACTACTTTTTTCAAGTTGTCAAAAAAAAAAAAAAAAGCAAAAGAAGAAAAAGCAAAACAAATGAAAACAACTGTAATACAACTGTAATTAACACAAAAAGCAACAACAACAAACTCATTCACTGTTCTTTTCAATATGTTTCTTTGTTATTCTAAATCCAAAATCATTTCTGGAGTGAAAATGCCTTCTATGAGCTAGTTTTATACTTCTGGTTTGCTCCTAAGCCCCAAGAGGATAATTTTGATGTAGTGTAATTATAAGGCATAATTATCCTTACATTTTATTTGAATTGGTATATTTAAGGAAGCTGGTTCTTCACAAACATGCTGACATTTTTCACAGAATAATGCAGAGCCTTTGTGCTCTCTGTGGCTGTACAGGAAATAATGTAAACTAATGAACAGTGCATTCTTATCTTAGCTTCCCAGTGCAGAAAATACATTAGAGAAAGTAATTAAATATGAAGTTAAGAAGCATTAGCATACCCATGTAGGTGTTTTGAGCATAGCTTAGTTTTTTTTCACTCAGAGTAGGTTATGCGGACCTTTCCTTCTCCTGCATCTGGCCTTCATGTATGTATGCCAGCCTGTAATGGGGACAAGAAATTGGAACTAAAAAACATGACTGCTGATAAGTAATGGCTACCTTCAGCCTGCCTAACTAGACTGTTGCTTGTTTTGTGTAGGCATGCACTACTTACACATGGAAGCTCCAGTCAAAGTAATCCACAGAGATCTGAAGTCCAGGAACGGTAAAGTAGCAGTAAAAACAATAAAATGTTCTGTATTTACTTTTAGTTGTTACTGCTGCAATCAAGTCTGTACCTGAGCTTTGTAAATGTGCAGAACTAACACCTTGGCTGTCATCAAGCTACACTGGCCATTGCTAAGGCACAGAAAAGCCTGTTTGAGTGTCACTCCTCCTCTACATCCTGACACTGTTGTCTCTGTTACTGTCCTGGCATCATTTAGTGCACTGTGGAGGGCTCTTTTCAAGTTGTATCTGGCTGACCACGATAGTGTCCATCTTACCAGCTGTCAGACATTGCCTGGACATTCCTCACTTGCTTTTTCTATTTGAAAATGTTGAGTGCCATGAAGGACTGTTGTTCACTGGACATAATAGAATGGATAAGGCCTGTAATTCCTAGTCTGAAAATCTTGTCACTATCATGGCCTGCTTTTGTGCAATAACTACTCAGTGTGGAGCTGCACTGTTTTAGACTGTACCTGGCAGTTGACAACCATTAACAAAACTTGTGAAATACTGATTTGAAATGAAGCAGGAACTAGTAATGGGACAGGAGGAGTGCAGATATTAATAATGCATGCAGAGTGATAATAGTCACAAAAAAGCCTATTTGTATGGTACTATTTTTATTTTTATTTTTTAACTTTCCTCTCCTTTTTTCCTTTTTTTTTTTTTTTTAATTGTTGTTAAGCCTAACTGCTACACTGGGGATAATGGAGCTTATCTACGTTTTAGTTATAGTCGTCTTTGAGCTCAGTAGGACCTGAAAAGTTTTGAAGTTGTTCAGAGGCTTGAATGGATTCAGCAGGTGTTCTTCAAAGATGCTCAAAGAAACCAGGACAATGATGCATATTTGTGCATCCTCTGCTGACTGGATCATTTTTCTTGATAACGTGGATTTCTTTTTGCTGTGAAAATGTATTGTGTTTTGCTGTGAACATGTATTGCATTTGTTTTTAATAGCATTCCTGTAATCTGTTGTTTTTTCATTTGTAGTTGTTATAGCTGCTGATGGCGTGTTAAAGGTATGAACACTTCAATTATATTAATTATGTGAGAGATCCTGCTGCGTGACTCGATATTTTGATGACTAGCAAATGAGGTTCATGCTCTACTATCTTTTTATCTTTGCCAGATCTGTGATTTTGGTGCCTCAAGGTTCCATTCACATACAACACACATGTCGTTAGTTGGTACTTTTCCATGGATGGCCCCAGAAGTTATTCAGAGTCTCCCAGTGTCGGAGACGTGTGACACGTACTCATACGGAGTGGTGAGTGCCTTTTATTTCTCTATGCACAGAAGCAGAACTCCAGTGTGACATAAATCATGGGATGCAAGAACAACAATTCTGCATAAGGACAACAACAACAAAAAAAATCAGACTTTTTCAAGACTGACCCATAATTCATAATTATGTGCTTGAAAATGATAGGAAGAGCAGCGTCTTGCATGTTTAATAAGATACTTATCTGATTAGATTAGCAGCATGCCAGTGTGGGAAATGCAAGCTTTACCACAAGTATTAGCATATGTCAGAAGGCTTGCAGGAGCTACTGAGCAATCTGCATCATTAATCTCTGCTTATGTTTTAGTGAAATAAGAGGGAAAAGTTGTAATAGGTATATACGAGGGCATTCCATAAAACAGGGTGTCACTGAGTTAAGATGAAAAAGGAGGCCACTTTTCCTTGCTTACCTGTTTGAAAGACCATGCTGTCATTAGCAGGTAGCTGAGAGAACGGAAGTTGAGGCCCAATCTAAAAATACAGCATGGGTTTACCTTTTATGCAAAAGGGAAATAACCAGTTACAATGCATCACAAAGTCAGGTTTGCAGGTGCAATTGTGAAGTATTTCATTCTGCCTGCAGTCAGATTCTGATGTGTTTTTACTCTGCAGTGTGAAATAGACTAGAAATTACTCTCCTGGTCAGACCAGTTCTAAGCCAGGCCCCAAAGCCTTTCTTATTACAACAGTACTTTAGGGGAAAAGAGAAAGGAAGTGGGGTCCTACTCTGCGTATGGATCTGCATACATAGCTTTTTGATTATGGTTTCAGCAGTGAGGAATTGTTTCAGTACCTGCAAAATATTGCCTCCTTCTCTTTGAAGAGTTGATGGAGATGTAAGGTTGTTGGTTTTAAGCTAGTAACTGTGACCATGTATAGCCAAGCTGATGGTTCCAATAGAAGGTTACATAAACTTTTTGTCAAGCAGTTGTTCATAGTGTAAAAAATAAGAAGATGATGTGAGATAACCTAGCAATGAAAGACTGAGACTTTGTAACGGGAGAGAAGCCTGTATTGGCAGATTTGAAGTATTTGCTTGCTTAACAGAGCTAGGTCACAAATAGTAATAGAACATAAGCTAACAAATGTAAATGTTAATGTAAACTGTTACTGGAAGCAATCGCATATTATCCACTGAAAGATAACATTCCAATTCCAAAATAAAGAAAAAATGTTAGAAGAGAAATGTTAAAAATGGTCTTACAATTCAGAACTACTCTCATCATCATCTTGGTGTGATTGACTTCAAGTAATATTCTAGAACTGGGAGAAAGTAAGCAATTGTTTAATATTTTCTCATTAAAAGTATTACTAGAGCCATAGGAACAGTATGTTGTATTGAGTTTATTTTTCCTTCTCCAAAAAGTAAACCTCCTTTGGCAGCCCTGTGCTTGGAGGCAAAACTCAACTACCCTCAGTATGAAAACAGTTCATTGTTAGTAGAATATATTAATGTGGTTACAGGTGTATAATGCTGCTTCAGTATGCCTAATAATATCTGACCCACATGTTTAATATGTTGTTTTTTGAGCTAATGTGCTCTAGTGTGGATAGAAGCTTATGAATTCTGAAGCACTTAGGAATGAATTCATCTTTGGACAACTCCATTGCCACATCTTGGAACACCATTGTTTTCATAGGAGATGCCAGGGGAGAAATGATGAATAGCCACAGCCCAGATTCTCACTTGATAAAGTTACTGATGTTATGGAGCTGTCAGGAAGCAGAAAATTGTCTCAAAATGACACTGAAAGCTGGAATCTCCCTATTGTATGTGTTGGACTACCAGAGAATTTGTTAAGAGACTGAAAACAACAACACAAAAATCTTCAAAGAAGTATTTTTTTTCTTAGCAAGTGATTATCATCTGTAAAAACAACATTTAAAGAATCGCCTTTGGAAGTGTAACACTTGCCAGCAGCTTTTGTGTTGGAGAGACAAATCTGCATTTCTTAAGTTAAAGTCTTGTTAACAAAGAACAGAATCATTTCAAATGTAAACTAGTAAGATGCTAAGAATAGATATTCTGTTCACAGTACTTGTTACCATACCCGTAAGATTTCATTTCTATTTCTTTTTTTTCCTAACTTTGCTTTCTATAATTGAGTCTGTGATTTTAAATGTTCTGCTAAAGCTTTGTGAGCACTTTGTCCATGAAGTACTAGTCTTTCTGTCACCATACAGGTCCAAGTTGCTTTTCACCTGGAGTGAACTTCCCTCATTGCAAACAGTTACATATGTGTTCGTAGATAATGTTCATATTAGTTTGCCCTGCTCTTTGTGGGCGGAAGAACAGTTCCATTTATTCTCTTTGAGATAAATAGCGAGTAATTTATAATACAGCATAGTAAATGCTAAATCTGAATGTTCCAGATTTATTGTGATACAAACATGGATCTTGCTCTGATTCTCTTTTCTAATCCATTTCAAAATGCATACTCTAAACAACAGACATGAAGCGCTGCAAATGATCAACCCACAAATCCATTCAGATCAGTAACAGTCTTATGTCATTGTGTGCAGAGCTCAGAAATGATCCTTTGCTCCTCTTCCACATATGAAAGTGTGTGTGGAATCACAACATTCCCCCTAAAAACTGTTCTGAAATCATGAAGATAAATGCTTGGGATATGTTAACCTGGAAAAAGTGTTTGTAGTGGACTGCAGTGTGTTTGTTATGTAAGTATATTTAATCATAGAAGGCTGTGTAGGTGAATATTTTTAAATGCAAGAACAAAAAATTAAAAGCATTAATTGACTATTGGTACACTGAGACTGAAGTTCAGTGTAGCAGCTGCTGTGCTCCTAGCAATAGTTCATGCATTGCTTTAGCTATGAGGACATAGGTTATTTATAGAGGGAATGTTGGCCAGCTCCAGGGGCTATCCCTTACTCTTTTTGAAAAGAATTATGAGATCTTTAACTTCCACTTGGATCAATCCAGAGGAGACTGACCTAATTTTCAAGGGCAGTACCTCTAAGAGAACAACACTTTCTGCTTATGCCTTACTTCTGATAATTGTAGCTCCTGAAACTCGTCTGTGTGCACTTGCCTACACTTTCCTACCAAGAGAAAGCATTTTCAGAGTGGGAGGATTTTTTTTAATTTTTTTTTTTTTTTGCTTGTTAGTTTGTTTCTTCTTCAAATCATTTATTTGGGTGTTTCCTGTCTTTTATGGCTTTTGTTGGTTTTGAATTGGGGTTGAGGGATAGGACTATATATATTTTTTTTTTCTTTAGATCATTGTCACATAGTTGACAGGATGAGAACTGAAATGCACAGTTCAGCTAATAGAACTGAGGACATATCAATCTTATTCTCAGCTTCATATATGGAATGAACATTCACATCTTTGAGTCTCAACCTGTTTCTCTGCATGCAAAGAAGAGCCTAAAATCTTCAGAGGCCACAGCTTACAAACCATTGCATTAAATGATCTTTGCTTTGTTTTCCATCATTGTGTCTGGCATGGCTGTTTCACTGTGAACACCTGCTGTCTGTCGTCATAGGGATGTTATGTGATCAGGAAAGCTGGTGATCCTTACCATCAAAGATGGGAGGGGAAGTGAATCATGTCAGTGTCCCAATTAAATTATACCAGAAATGGTAGACAGATGAATTTCCATATAAGGTGAGCTGAGAATTTTGTTCTGAAAATGATCAGTGTGTATCTTGAGGGAGAAAAAAAAAAAACAAAAAAAAACCCCAAGAACAGGTCAGGGCAAGTCAGATTCAGGAGCACTTTTTGTGGCTGTATGAACCTAGGGACAGGAAGCATCAAATGGTAAGGCAGAAGATACGATTTGCTGTTTTTGTAAGACTAATAATGCTCTCGTTCACCCTAGGTGTTATTTCAGAGTATCTAATTAATGAGTGGGGTATGAAAGTTCTCTAAGATACTTACATGTCACCCTCAGAAGAAAAGTCTTAAGCTTACAGCAGTAGCCTGGATATGAAATTTGCTTTGTTGTAAGAACATTGCTTTAAACTTGCATAAATAAATGCAAGGATTTGCTTTTTATCTTCTTATATTACTAGTGAAAAATGAGGCATTAAGAAAAAAATTTTGTATCTTGTGAGATTGCTGTTCACTCAAACTATATGTAATCTTGAAGTGTTTCAAGTAATCACTGTTCATTTAGGAAAGTAGTGATCCATACAGGCAGTGGAAATAAACACTAAAGGTGTCATGATGCAGAGTTTAGTACAAAATGTTCCACACAGACTTGCGTGCATGAATGAAAGTAGACAATTCAGTCTTCTGAAAGAAAAATAGCAGAACAGTGGAGTTTTCCAGCTCAAGGTTCTCGGAGACATTTAACTGTACTTCATTGTGCTCTTTTCTTGAGAGCTGTATTTAGATACTTCTCTGTCTGATGTACAAACTTGGATTTCTTTGTGGTTTCCTGTTAGAACCATTCAGATGAGGTGATTCTGCAAGGCTACTCAGCTTGTGTTTGATTTGGTCCAAGCGTTTTTTGTTTTTGTATACTGCTTTCTGGACTGAAGTACATAAGACTGCTAAATTATTTCATTCATTCTTTCACAGTTAAATTTCCTACCTCTACCAGTGGAGAGGTGATAATTGGAATTAGAAGTCAAAATGTTGGTGTTGTTTTTTCTGAAGAGGGTGAATTGAGGAAAACAACAGAATTGAATGCCCCTGTGAATAGCCTTCCTCATGTATTTCTTATATATGGTAAAATGTTCTTTTATTTATTATTCCAAGATGTGCTTACCTTTGCTGATCAGTTTTCTGACTGAAGCAGAATTATTCAAATAGGTCTATTGATGGAACCCTGTTCACTTGATTAAAGGCCCAAATCTGCTTCAATGCATTTTTTTTCTGCTTGAGCAGCATCTGCCAATATCCTTGTGTTTTTCTTCTTATTACCTTCATAGTTGGCCAGAATCCATTCAGAATGATGTAGCGGCAATGAGCCTGGGTACTAACCCAGCCGGTGAGGATATAGAGACTTGCCTAAGGATCTTAATACATTTGGTCACGTGCTAAATTATTGATGTCTTTCGTTGCTGTTGTACTTGGTATACAAATGGAAGAAGTTTCTATGTAGATATTGGTAACAAGAGATAAGTATGAAGATTCTGATAAAAATAGAGGCAAACACAAGCGAAGGTACAAAGTTCTTGTTAATTTAATTGAATGCCAGTATGTAGTCCTTGAGGCAGAAAACAAGTTTTCAGTGACATGAATCATTTAGTGGTGCCAAACTCTCTCTAGAAAGTACCTAAGGTTCTTATGCTAAAAAATTAGTACATCTTTCTGTATGTAAGGACAGTGTGTCTATAAGATATAGGGGGAGAACAGAATTATTGTTGATATGCTATATATTGTATGGCTTAATATAATCACGTACTTGGAGATAGACAGTTATGGTTTTGCTTGCAAAATTATATTTACTATTTTTGTAGGCATATAATAGGAATAAAATACCTTATGAATCACATCCTGACTACCGAAAAGCACTAGTTGCAATCATATAGAAATATTTTTAAATGAAAGATGACTGCAAGGCGAAGATGTGCCTAGCTGGGGCTAAGAAGGATAGGAGGAGTTCTCTGTCTTCCCAAGTCTCAACTGCCAAATATGAACTTCATAGTGTACAAAAAAAGTAAAAAAGCTTTTTCTGTGGCTCTCATAAAATTGCAGGCATTAGGCCCCACACAACCCAGTTTTTACTGTAGAGGAAAAATCAGAAACATTCAAATTAATTTAGCAAGAGGATCTTGCACACAAACACTGGTCCAAGTTCCTGCAAATGGAAACTGGTTGCCTGATAATTGGATACAGAATAGTGCTGTATCAAGGTTTAATAATGTATTTAAAATACAAAGTGCAGAAATAAAAATTCTTTTCTTTCTCTCTGTTCCAGGTTCTCTGGGAGATGCTAACAAGGGAGGTCCCCTTTAAAGGCTTGGAAGGATTACAAGTAGCTTGGCTTGTAGTGGAAAAAAACGAGGTAAGACTACGTTTCTACATTCAGGTACATAGATCAGAAAACAGTATTGGGGTTTTGCAAAAGACTTTTTCATCTTCTTCAAATTGAAAGTAAGTTCACGCGTATGGAAAGATTAGCAGTAGGAGCTAACACAAAGGGTCAAAGTGATGTTATTCCTCATGAATGGACCCTTTACATCTAATTGTTGCAGCTTCACGTCGTGATGCTGTAGATCAAAAATTGTACAAGTACTGTACTAGTTTCTCAGTCTCAATTGTAAAACCTAGGGGTTTGTTCTTAGTGATGAAAGAAGCCATTGCGTCCAAGGTAGGGGAACAGTTTAACTCCATCTCCTGCGTTTAGGACATCTTTTTACTGGCCGGGAGTTGATATATCTGTAAGAGACCTTCAGCTACTTCAACTTAACTCTCCCAGCAGGAGTCACTATAGTACAAGAAACTGCCGCTTAGATGAAAATTTCAAAAATAAAAGAAGAAAAAATAGTTTTAAAAAAAGAGAGAAATTACAGTTTTGCCACCTACGTTCAACACTACATTGAAGATGAGCTCCTCACTGGTATCGGCAAGGCTGCGGCATAGCTGCAAGCCTCCTCATGCAGAGTCTTTCCATTTCAAAAGCACTTCAGTGGTGTAAACACCGTTTGTACAGTGTCCCCAGCCTCGCTTTTCTTCTTCTCACAAATTGAGGCTTTCAGTTAGTTGGACATGTGAGCGTATATCTGAACACATAGTCCCTTGATATCAAAGAGAGTAACTACATTTAAAAAACATTTAAAGTTGTGACTGTACCACACACAGACAAGCATGGAAATCCTCCACAAAGATGAAACCTCCTCTATCTAGACACAGTGGAAGCTTGGGAAACATTACAATGGTGAGGCAGTGACTGCGTAATACAGATTTCTATTATTCTACATAAACTGTTTCTCAAAATGCTTCAGAGTTAAATAGTGGAGTTAGGTTTCCTCCTCTTAGTTTAATATTTTTTGTTGTTGACTTTTTTTGTTTCTGTTGCTTTTTTTTTTTTTTAAACTTCAGTTTGAGAACTGGATTAATTCCAGTAAGCAACACTGATATACTGAATAGTTGGAAATGCTACATTACCAGTCTGAAGATTATGACCATGGTCTTCTACAGTGTTTATCACAGCAGGAGGTACAATGGAACTCTTTCTCCTAGTTTAGGAAAAGCCTTATATATCAGTTTGAAGAAGGTGGAACCAATGAACACCGCTATGTTCTTTTATGTACAGTTTTACATAAGTGGTTTATAGTGACACTGATAGCACTGTAAAGAGATTGTCCTATGTTGAAAGATGATGGAGATACGATGCACATTTCTCTGCAGTTTTCCAGAGCAGGGAACTGTGTAAAATACAGTATGAACAAAATGTGGACATGACAACTGTTTTATTCACGGCTGGAGAAACTTTAGTGTTGAGATTTTCAAAGTCAGTTATTTATCTGCCAGGTAGTACTAGCCTGTTGCCACCATCTTCTTTGTAATAGTGCCAGGAAGCCTTGAGAATATTAACACTTGCTAATATAGATTTTATTTTTTCTGTTCATGACTTAGGGACCATATCCAGTGTATGCCTTGTAAGAGTTGGCATGCATTACTTTTTTTTTTTTTTTTCCCCCCATAGTTTCTATGACCTGAAACAAGTATGAGGATCAGGTTCTGTTCTCAGTTCTATCTACTGACATTAATAGACTTGCATGGATCTACTTCACAACAGAATTGAGTCACTGTTGAGCTAGGCCTTCATTCTTTTCACTCTAAGTCTCTTGTTAAAGTGGGACTGAGGCCAAAGCATAATTATTTAGGTTGAAAAGTCCCGCTTTGCAAATCTGGAGTGTAAGAAATAAAATGGGTTTTAAGGATTTCATATGGGTCCTTTCCAAGGCTCTGCATAATTTCACAATGTAATTTTTATTTTGGTACAATTTTTATATAAATTTATCATTTAAATTCAGAAGAGAAAAACATGTGAATTCATGATATACTAGGGATAATCCCATACAAAATTACGAATGAGAAATGTCTTTTCCATTACAATCCGAAAGCTTTGGAACCTGCTACCTCTATATTCCATGACAGATAACATTCTGCACAAGTGAGACAGCTGTAAATGAAGACTACAACTTATTTTCTACCTCCTGGAACTGTGAGGGTTACAGACAAATACTGCAGAAAGATGAGGCAGTGTATTTTTAGGGTAATGACTCAAACAAAGATCAAGTGCCAGTACAGTTTGTTTATGCATTGTACAAATTTCTGTGTATTTCTTGCATAGAAAGCTTTGCACCTTAAGGTATTTAAATTATTAAAATAATCAAATTCCTGCAATGCCCTGATTCTGTATGTCATGTTTCTAATTTTCATGGTATTCAAATACTTGTATAGCAGAATTTGTTAACTCTTTGGCTTTTAAGGCTTTCCAGGTCATGCTACAGTAATACAATGGTACAAAATTTGACAGAACTTGCTTTGATTTACTTCTGAAATTCCAAGAGTGGGACTGATCAAAAGGTCTTCCTGGCAGGTTGGACCGAACATGTTCAGGTTCTCACCTGCTGTAGGACAGGGAGCTCTTTTTCCAGCTTGATTTGGTCTCATTTGCACTGCAGAACTGCTTTTTATCTACATTTTTTTTTTTTTAACTTAGCATGAAGCGTCTGAAGTAAGTTAGTTGCATTAGTGGGAGCAAAGGGATCACGTCTTAAGTTTTATGTTGTTGGGATACGCCTACAAGTAACTGGAGAGGCTTGGGTACTCGTGTGTATTTGACAATGGAATTGTTTTTAGTGTTTGCAGTCTGGAGGCAAAGTCTTTAAGCTACGTGTTGCTTAAGACTCACTGAACAAATACTTTTCATGGCTTAAAACTCTCTGCAAAAGAAACCAAGCCAGCTTCAAAGTAATTCTCTGTAGTTAGTGGATCTGGCTGTAACCAGCAAGTCTTTGTCTTGCGTCATCAGAAAATATTTATATGAGTTCACTGTGCTCTGTGAGTGCTCTCTGAGATCTGCATGTCCTCAATCGTTCTGACCACAGGCTTATGAAATGTCTCTTGTGTCATGTAGAGCTTCAGTTAACTCTTTATGACTCAGTGTAGTCTGTATTTTACCCATTTGGTATATCAAAATTGACTATAGTGTTGTAGATCTGTATGAGAGAAAGGAATTATACCAGATTGTACATTATGCCTGTTTTGATAAGCATCTTAAATATTGTGCAATGCAGTAGTTATCTCTACAAACTATGATATTTTAGTATTAAAATCTCTTTGCCTCATTTTTTACTTCCTTGTCTCCTAGTTTTCTTGAGCAATTCCATTGGTTTATTTGTTCCTTTCCTTCTTTATAAATCTATTAATTAATAGTACGTCTTACTAGTGCTACCCTTTTTTATGTCAATCGTCCGTTTTGTATTATGTTTAAATGAAAGAAGAGTGTGTCTCGCTTATTTTAATTGCTCTGCTTTTATAGGAAATCTATTATTAGCACCTCAAAGGGAAATGTTTCTAATAACTGCTACCTACGTTCTTTCTCCTTTAGAGATTAACCATTCCAAGCAGTTGTCCCAGAAGTTTTGCAGAACTGATGCATCAATGTTGGGAAGCTGACTCAAAGGTAATTTAATTTCTGCTATATTTTATATCCTCCACCTCTTATTTCTCTGTGTATGCTAAACTGTTTTCAGAGGACAAGTCTGAGCTATCAAAAATATTTGCTTCACAAAAATATTAGCTGGGGATGTCTTTTCAAAATGTATATATATTTACGTATTTATACTTAAATATGTTTCTGTCCCTTTAATCAAGAGTTGTTACTCTAAATTGCCTCACTACTGAAGACAGAGATTGTAAATAGAGAGAGATAGCAAGAATGCTGCCATTTTTGATCAAGTGAAAAATCATTTTGCTTTTATTTCAGTAGTTAATCTTTCTTGAATGTTTTTGAATAATATGTTTCAAATAACTATTTCAAAGTCCAGTTCTGATTTCTTTCTTGTGCTGGAAATGTATAAAGAATAAATTAATCCACAGAATATGGGTAGGAATGGCGGAAACACATTCAAGATTAACATTTTAAAATGTTCTGGTCTTTTCCTTTAGGACTTTGAATTACGAACTTTCTGACAATTATACTGTAATAGTACTAGAATAGTAATAGAAGTACTGTAGCATACCGCTTAACTTTCCTCTATAAGAATAAATCAAAAGAGATATGAAAGACTATGTTTGCTCAGTAAATACTTTTGTAGATCCTGGCAATTACCTTCCTTAAATTGGCCCTGCTACCATCCTGTTGTATTTACATACTGGCTGGAAAGAACCTGAGGGCATACCAGTTCTGAAACCAAGTGTCAGGAGATATTTTGTTTTACCTGTGAGGGTACTTAGCAGAGGAAAGGACAGTTAAGGATAGGGAATTTTGCACTTTTTCTCAAGTAAACACACCAGGAAGACCTCTTAGTTACTTTGTACTCTGAAGAAAGAGAACTGCTACTTCAGAGACACCAAGATTAATCCCAAAATGAATTATAGCACTTAGGTGATCTAACGCCAGAATGGATTATCACTGGAAAGTAGTCACAGGAGAGCAGTGTGAGGAAAGGAGATTTCCCTTCCTCTTTTTCCTTTTCTTTCTTTCTCCTTTTCTTTCTTTTTCCTTTTCTTTCTTTTTCCTTTTTTGTTGTTGTTAAATTTTATTTTTGAAGCAAGGAGTTGCTTCCTACAGAATTGATCTGGAAGCTTGAGATCATCAGCAATATGGTTTCTAACCATTCTAACCATTAAATGAATGCCCATTTAAATGCTACTCCCTTAATGATAGTCCTCTTTCTTCTCTCCACAAGGCAAGGGGAGAAAAATGTTTTCAATCTTTGAATCTATAATAGGGCTGTTTAAGTTCTAGGTCAGTAATTATTGAAGAGCCCTTCCCATTGGTAACTACATGTCTTATTAATAACTACTCCTCAATTAGCATCACTATTAAAGGCCACAGAAGAATTTTTGGATGTTTTAGAGTGTGCATTGCTGCACATACTAGAGCACATACTTGCTCTTTAGATTGCTCCAGCCAGATGTATGAGAATCTGGAAGTCTGTTGCTGCATTTGCAGGAAAGGGAGGGATCTGCACATAGGAAAAGGGATGCCTGAGCATCAAACCCTGACCTGGATTTGAACTGCATTTCTGGGATCGTTGTTCCCAGATACACGCATCAGAGATGTAAAGAGCAAATACAAGGTTGGGTGAAGTTTTCTGACAGTCTGCTCTTTACTACTTTTTTTCATTCAGCTTCTTGTTTTTTAAACAGTTATAAATGCCTTGTTCACATGAGTGAAATGAAGTAATCTCTGGTCACATTTTGGGCATGTGACTGACAAACTCGGTCACGTGTTGGGAACGGATCAGTACTTACAGCTATCAGAATGCCTTGATAAAAGACTGTGAGGCCTGCTTGAGCCAAAAGATGGAGCACATTCCTCTAAAATGCCGCACTGTGCAGCTTTCCCTTTGGCCAGGATTAGCTTAAGAAAATCAGCGGTAGATGTATGAACAAGTTACTGAAGGTCAAGTGAGAGTGTCAGCTGCTCAGAAGCAATTGCTCATATGCATAATTTCAGCTCGCAGAAAGCCTGAGGCATTTTTGTGACTTAGCCCTGAGAAAAGAGGGATGTGCTTTTACTGTGGGGCTAAGGAGTACACTTAGGTGCTGCAAACAGCTGCAGTGTCAGACACTGCTCACACTGTAACCTCCTCGTGGGCATGAATATGGCTATTCACTTGCTTTGAATTTCTAAAAATTTGTTTGTTCTTGGAGAAAAATGACCATAGTGTGCTGCTCCAGGTGATGTATATTCAAAGTCTTCACGCAGTTTAAGCTGTGCAGGTGAAACAGTCCCTGGTGGGTTCAAAGTATATTACTAAAATGCTAATTACTAATTACTTTAAATCAGTGATTATTTAATAATTTCTGTGGTAATGGAGTGTCTTAAATAACTACTACCAAATGTAAAATCCCTATGAAATAAGCAACCTTTGCTTGGGTACTAGAAAACTGTACAAATGTTGCTCATCACTAATGCTTTCATTTACTGGGGGCACCTGCTTTGGAAACACAGGTGAGTGCATATTTGTAATTTCCTCTGTTCCCTCAGTTTATCCCCACTTTAACTTCAGAGATGATTACAAATTATTGTATGTTTTGATGGAACTCAGAAATTTGAGAACAGAGAAGCAGCAATAAAGGAAAGGCATATGGTTTAAATATCTTGGTTTTAGGCAGATGCGTCTAGTGAGAAATACCGAGTGAAAGGAAACAGTGAAAGCATTAGCCAGAACTATTTCTGGAGAAGTAGATATATTTTAAAGATTTTTTGCATGATACATACAGATATGAAGGGAAACAATTTTCAAAGGTGACTCATGCCTTGACATTTTGAGTCTCTTACAAGGAGCCATTTATGATGCCTGGCTTCCTGGGAAGTACCAAGCAGCTGTCCACTGGAAATAAGACTTTTTTTTTTTTTTTTTTTTAATAAAAATAAAGCTCCTCAGCTTGAGTTCCCAACTTCAGCAATCACCTCTTGCCAGTCTTATCCAGGTTATCAGTCTACACCTAGAGTGCACGTGTTAAATATAAAGTCTTCATTGCCTCTGGGGAAAGAAACTGACAAAAACAAATACCAATGTAGGTCTGTGTCTTGCTGTTTTCTGCACCTCCAGAAAAAGCTATTACCTGTAAGTCTGGCATCTGTAAAGCTGGCAGGATAGCTGACAGCTGTTCACAGAAATTGCACAGCCAGAGAAGCTTTGTCAGTACTGTGACTGTACAGTTATTCTAGCTGCAGTCATGACACAGAACAGCTTGTTTTCAGACTGTAAAGATTTGTTGCATACCAGCTTGGTCCGCTCTGTGTAGGTCCAACAGAGTGTGTGTTGTTGCTACTCTCAATCAGTCTATTGGTGCTTCAGCCTCCCTTGCTAAAAGCCCTGATCTCTTGCCATTGCTGTTCTTAACTCCAATTTTTCTAGGCAGGCCTGATGGCAGTGCTGATGATGTTCATTTGGTGTTCTTGGGTCCAGAAGCATCATGCATGCAGGGGGGCTGCTGCTTTCCCCGCCCTCTGTGAGCCCATCTCTGAGGGCAAGGGTCCCCACTGGGCTTCTACACTGGGAGCACATTAACAAGTGCACACTGTGCTGCTGAAAGGCTTGTTGGGTGGTGGGCTGGAGGCCAGACTGTACAGGCACAAGTGGTTGGGGCAGGTGCCACAAAGAAACCTGCATAGCTCACTCCACTGCCCATTTGCCCAAATTCATGGAAATGGACCAAAAAGCGACAGACAAAGCCTCCAGTCACTGCAGCATTACAATATAAGATAGCTTGTCTTTTTTTTTTGTTATGCATTTGACACTTTTTCATGCTGTTTGACATTTAAAATAAAGAAATTGTCTTCTTTTATAATGTGGAAATCACTTGGATCTTCCTGGGAGAGACACCTCAGCATTGTTCCCAATTGTTTTTGTGCTCCCAAATTAAAATGCACGTTTTAATTGCGGCATCTGTAATTTTAGCAGGAATGGTATAATTAGAGGCGAGATACAGAGAGAATGCGCATCATTCCCTTATTATATATCTACATTTTGTTTCAACCTTTTGTCTCAACTTTGTCTGGAGTCTGTCAAACAGACTAACAGAGTCAGCGTTCTTTCAAGAAACACGTTTTACCCTGGCTTTTTTAGTTACTCTCCCACCTCAAAGCTTCATTTCGGGACTATAGGGGAAGCATAAAGCGCAGAGAAGCTGTGACTGCTCTCCGTAAGTGGCGAGTGTGCTTGTGTTGTCAGCACACTGGCTGCTGGGCATAGAGCTGTGGACAGAAACTTGAACAAATGAGTCCAGGGCAGTACTGTTCCTGTGAGCCCTGCTGGCAAAGGGAAGGCAGCATCATTTAGCCCAGATCTCTGCAGCTGCCCAGGCTACCCATTAGCTAACCAAGTAGAGGGTTTTCTGGAAAGTGTCCTTTTCTGCAAGAACCAAGCTCTGCAGTCAGGCGACCATTTGTGATGGGCAGCTAATAGCATCTTCATGCATTAAAGAGTTTATGTTAGTTCTGTAAAAGCCATCTGACCAGTTGCTGATTGGTCCAGCCTTCTCTCTGAGGTGCTGTTTTCCTTCTTAGCTTGAGGCAAACTTCATTTATAGAATAGAGAATCTTTATAGTTATTATTATTACTAATGTTGTTTAATGTTGTTTCAAGCTACGGCAGGGGAGATTCAGGCTGGACATGAGGAAGTATTACTTTTCAGAAAGGGTGGTCAGGCACTGGAATGGACTGCCAAGGGAGGTGGTAGAGTCACCGACCCTGGGGGTGTTCAAGGAAAGGCTGGATGTTGTGTTGAGGGACATGGTTTAGTGGGAGCTGTTGTGAATAGGTGAACGGTTGGACTGGATGATCTTTTAGGTCTTTTCCAACCTTGGTGATTCTATGATTCTATGATTCTAATGTTTTTATTGCTATCCCAGGAAGTAGTAAATGGTTATTTAGGTAGATACAGGAGAATAAGCAAAGGTTGGAGTCTTACTGGCTTGTGTGACTTTTTCCAAATTTAACATTTCTTCAGTTGAACAAATTAAAAAAAAAAAAAGCATACAAAAAAAAAAATTAAAACTTCACACTCCTGATGCAGATGCTTTGTCCGAAAGTAGTAGCCTAATTTCAGTTGCTTGTAGTCCATCACTTTCAGCTGAACGAATGACATTGCATAGTAATAGTCATATATGAATGCAAATGCTGATTCTGATTTTTTATTTTTTTTCCTCAGAAAAGGCCATCTTTCAAGCAGATAATTTCAATTCTGGAATCCATGTCAAACGACAGCAACCTTCCAGACCAGTGCAATTCATTCCTGCATAACAAGGCAGAGTGGAGGTAAGCTTCCTGCCTCCCAGGATGAAATGACACGGTTTTCCTTTTTAGTGGCAGAAGTCCATACTGTTTTCAGATGGACATCAGGCACTGATGAGGTATTGGCAGAAAAATTTCTATTTTTAGAACACGATTTACCTTGTTGTTTTTCAGGAATGCTCAGAATGTTGTGAAATTTGTATTAAGAGCCAATACACTTAGCTGTACACTATGTTTATTATTGCATTGGTTTTGGTATCACATTATTTATGGTTTTGTGATTCACATCTTAAAACCAGCAACATGTTTTCAGTGAGGGCCAAACAACTCAGGTGTATGTACTGTTTGATGCAGGTTTAACAGGAAGCATATAGACAGTATGTGTTTATTTTAGAAAAAAAAAAGGACATAAAGGAATAATTTTTCAAGTTAAGCCTTTATTTGTCTTCACTTGTGTTTTGTCATAGTTGTAGCCCTGTATCCAGGCCAGCCCTGCTTTTGCAAAATGCATTTGCAGATATGGAATTTTATCTATTGCCAATCATAATTTCTAGTCAAGCGTGATTATAAATGGAGATGAGATTTGAGAAAATAGCAGTACAAGCCCCATTTTTACAGTAAAAGTGCCAGCTTGTTTTACTGGTGTGCCAAAACTTCAAAAAATGTCCCCAGAGCACATTTGTCAGTTGGAAAGCCTGCAGCCTCACAGTACATCCTGTGTTTGGAAAAGCAAATTGAAAACAGATCTGCACAGGCAGAAGACTTTTACCAGCCGATTGCACTCGGTCTATATTAAGCAGCTTGGCCCTCCTCCAGCTGAGCAAGGAGCAGAGCTATTAAAGGTGCCCCACCTGCACCGTGCTGCGGCAGGAGCCCGCAGAGCACGGGGACAAGAGCAGGGGAACGGGCCTTGCAGCAAAACCCGAATCCCGTATCCCCTTCGCGGACTTCCCAGTAAAACCGAGACTTGTGCTTTTAATTGGAAGAAGTGGAAAAAGTGACTGGGAGCCGGGACGCTTCCCCGGTCACATGGCAGCAGTATAAATAGCCGGGACGGCTCCTGCCCTGACTCAGCACCGCGCTGCCGCGGCCCCCGCACCGCCAGCACCGGCGACGGCAGCGCGACACCTGCTGGCGGCCGCCCGCCCTGTGCCCGCTGCCGCCCCGGACCCGGCCCGCCGGCCCGGCCCGCTGCCTCGCTGCTTGCTCGCGCTTGCGCTGGCCCCGGTGTGGTGCTGAATGGCTCCGCCCGTGCCACCGCTTTTGCGGAATGTCACTGTCTAAACTAAGGAAGCTCATGACCTCGCAGAAGCAGCCAGTAAAACGAAATTTGCCAGAATGGGTTTGTGGAAATGAAACCTCATTTTAATGATGAGCAAGTACTCAAAATCCTTTAGCAGAAACAAGTATTTATTTAGTTCTTACCAAGACAGCAGAGTAAAAGATGCTGTAGTTGTCAGTAAACTTTATGGAGTCGATTCATTTTTTGGAGTGTGATCAAATATTCAAGTTTTCACCAGAAAAGTTATTTTGATGCACCTAAGCTGCTGTATAAGGAATTGTTGACAAGGTCTTAAAGGAAAGCAATGTAGGAACAAAAATCTTTCTTCTGTGAAGTCATGCCAACATTTCTTAACCATGGAGAGTTGCGTTAATGGTAAAGTTGGCAAATTTTGTTTCTGGAAGAACAAATAATGTGGAGACAAGGAGATGTGAGAGAGAAAAGATGAATTTGGGATTGGGCATGACTTGCCTGAAAGCAAAGATGATTTCTGAATTAAGCTAAAATGAAAACACAACTGCAAGAAGTGCACAAATTGCATGGGGACTCGTTCAGACACTGGGATAAGAGTGGTTCTTTTGTATGTGAATTCTAGTGATTGAGGTGGAAGTCATGTCTGCATGGAGACACACAGGAAGGTTAAAACGAATTAATAGGAAGTATTAAAAAAAAAAAAAAAAAAAAAAAAAAAAAAAAGGCAAGTTAAAACAGATTAAAGGCTTGTATGCATAAAGTGATCCCAAGGGGTAAACCAAAACAGACTAAGACCGTTTCTGAGAAGAGCTGTGCAAAAATTTACTGTGCTTTATCTTCTGCATTGAAAAATCTTACCTTTTACTCGTGGCTTTATTTATTCATTTATTTACTATCCCATCATCATTTGCAAAAAAATAACAATGGGGAAAGAATTGGATATGTTACCAAGAAATAGGAATTTTTAATAAAGCCTGGCTGTCAGAGCACTGGAGAATGATGGAGGGAAAAGTAAAGGTTATGCTTAACCTGCAAATTAGTAATACAGATACTGCACTTTCATGATGATGCTGCACTTACCAGAGTGAATCAAAGCTGGGACAAGTTGGGTCGCGTTGTTTCCCAACTCCATAATGTGTTCTTTGACCAGCTGGCATGAGAGCAGAATGTGCTGAGTCCATACACAACTGTGCAGGTGAAAGGTCAAAATGTAATTTATCATTTCTTTAATGTGGTCTTACTGGCAAAATGTAATGGTATTCACATTTATATTAATAATGATTCAATCTCCCTGTTCTATAATGTCCTTATTTTATTTCCTTACTGTTCTGTGCCTCACATTTTTGTAAGGCAGCATTGACACACTGTCCTATGACTAAGTTGCACAGATCTGCCTTATGTTTACGTTCATGTTCTTTCATATCTTTGGAGCTCTTTCCCAAGTCACTTTTATTATGGTAGAAAAAAATTGGTGTTGAAGTAATGATGTTCCAATTCAGTGAGAAATCGCATTTGTCTGCATTTAGCCACGTGTACTAACTAACGTTTCTTGAACTTGCATCCTTTCCCTACAAGCAAGTGTTCAAATGATTAAAAGCAGTCTATTAGTGATACTTACATTAGTGTACCACTAACAATTCAAGACATACAAACAAATACCACTCGTTGTTTTTAATCTGTGGCTGTTTATCATTATAATCTCTAGTAACAGTATACACATTCTTCAGTGTCACAGAATGAGATTATTCTAGAAAGCAAGCAAGCTGAAACTGTAGAAGCAAACAAATATACGCTCCCTGCAATGCATAATGTTTCAAGCTGCTTCATTTATGAAGGAAGACTCATTAACTGGTCAATGTACGGTAGCTTTGTCTTTTAATTACACAGTTTTATTATACAGCGGAATTATTTTCTGGAATGCAACTGTTTTTGCAGACTGACCTTTTATTGTAAGAGAAGTTTCTAGTTAATGAAGAGAGATAATTGCGGCACAAAATAGACTTTTGACATATAGAAAGCTATTGTTACCAAGACATTGCTAGTGCAGAATGTTATCTAAAAGAGAGCCTTAATTTACATATTTAAAAAATTACAGAGTTGCACATATGTTGCAGTGATGTTGAGACCTAAGAAAAGTAGTGTGCAGCAATCCTGTAATTGCTCCATAGTTGCTGTAGTAGATTGAGGCATACATGTTGCGCTGACCAGGAAGGGTTTGTGACAAGGAAACGAATGGTGGGAAAAGAGTTGCTTTCTGACCTTCTGTGCAGTGCTTTTCAATTTAGAGAATCACAAGATTTAGTCAGGAATTCTGCCTAATGTATGTATCAGAAGATCTGTCTGGAGCATTGCTTTCAGTATTTTCTAGGCATTTTAAAACAAATGTTGAATTTGCTGTTTATTAGGATATATGATGACTTTCCATCCATCACAGAGATGAGCCCTGACCTTTACATGCCTAAAAAAGAGAGAGAATTTTTCTTGAAATCTGAAGCATAATAATTGTGAGGGACGTTTGTTCTGACCACCGCACTGAGCAGCTCACTCAGCATGGTTTAAGTGGGATAAATGCCCTTGCCCCAGGTGGCTGATTTTTGCAGTGGAATTAAGCGTGGTGGTAGAGTTTGCAGTAGTTTGCTACTTATTCACACTCCGTGTCTTTTCATTGGACTTCTGTGAGCACTGCTCTCTGTCAGAGATTTCTTAATATAGTAGAGCATGTACAGAATTTAGGATATTTAAATTCTCTCATTTACTTAAGTAGGCTCTTTTGGTATGTACTTTCCTACATTAAGAGCCTGAACTCCTTTAGTGTGATAGAGGAGAATAGCTAAATCACTCCGTATTAAGACAGAGAAAAAAAGCACTTTATTTTTTACCAAACAGAAATGACAGCTACCGTTGTGGTAGACCTTCTATTTTCTTACTGTAAATATCAGAAGGAACAGATTTTCTGCAGTATGTTAACAGAAGAAAATATTGTGAAAGTTTGAGCGGAAGTGTTTGGCATTGCCAATTCTTCCTAGCTATCTTAAGAGCTCTCTTCAGGATCGGTCTCATTAGAAGCTTGCTCTCTTTTTTTATGAGCAAAACCAGAGCACTGTGATGGACTGTTCTTACAATGTGAATGAGAAGTAACTGAAGTAACTGTTTGCTAAATAACTTCAATACAAATGAAGCATCTGATGGAATTTTTTTCCTTTGATTATCTTACAAGCAAAGAAATGTAGCTGCATTTACTGATGAAATTACTTTTCTCTGTGTTCTAATACACACCCATGCCTTTGCAGTGCTTGTTAAATTCTTTTCCAGAAGCAGACCAGTTCATGAACACACTTAAAAGATACTATTAGAAAGCATGTCAAAGGAAACCACTTGTTTAAGGGATGAAGTACATGCAATGCAGCCCAACAGAGACCATATCTAAGTTCCTTTGAATACAGCCTTTGCTTCCTGTCTTTCTTGTTTGTCTCACCTTTGCTTGTGTGGTAAAAAGCAGAAAAAAAATGTAAACCAAATCCTTTAATTAACTATTCCTAACTTGAGAAGCTGGTGACCATTTGGAGGGCTGGATCATATGCTTTATGTTCTTGCTCATATTTACATGCTCTTATCTTGACCTAGAGAAACAGGAAGGTTAGCAGTGAAAATACTGGAATCTTGAATCAAGTAAAATTTATGGCCATTTTATAAAACTAAGCAAATGGGCTTCTCCAGACTAGTCACATCATTGCTAATGATTGTCCCATTATCTTTACTTAGTATAGTGCTTTATGGATAATATATTTCCTGGAAAAATGGCATTTTCGTGTTTAGAATTTTATTATAACATGGCATTCCTACTCTTTTTAAAATTCTGTTTTTCTTCAGTTGGAGGTATTATGGTTATTCTGAAGTATAAACATTGCCAGTTGTTCTTAAAGCGCTGAAAGGCTTTGCATTTGGTAATTAAATGAACTGCTTGAGTTAGTATTGTACTTTTCAGCCTTTCACATTTAATTAACATTCAAGTGGGAATTATGAACAATTTATATCTGTCAAGAAAAGACAAGACGTAACAAATTGTCTCCGTGCAGATGTGAAATTGAGGCAACCTTAGAAAGACTAAAGAAACTGGAGCGTGATCTGAGCTTTAAAGAGCAGGAACTAAAGGAACGGGAGCGACGTCTGAAGATGTGGGAGCAGAAGTTAACTGAACAGTCCAATACTCCTGTAAGTAGACAATAATTCATCCTTTCATTTTACTTCAGAAAGCATTTCGAGCTTTGCCTATGCAAATCTAGGGGTACACCAAGGGACTAGTGCTCCAGTTTTCTTTGTGTTGTGTTGGGTCTATTTTGTAATATCACTGCAAATAACTATATTATTTAAAAAAAAATTAATGTAATACATTGGATATCAGATATTGCTTATAGTTCATTTTGTGCCCTGGGCTTTTGAATAGTTTCCCATTGATTTAATTTCAGTTCTCAGCATTAAAATTTGATTGCATTCAGTAAAGTCATTTTCAACTAGAAAGTTGTTGACTTTAAATGGACACAGCTTTTGGTCTTAAAAGTAAGATTGTTTGTTGCAGAAGAAAGCTTGAGATGCCTATGTATTTTTTTTTTTAATATTCTTTTAATATGAGAAGAAGCAAATTTCCATGCCATGGAAGAAGGTCAAAATTAGAGCTGTTAATTTGGGACTTTGTGCATAGTTAGAGTGCATGTGCTCATGCTGGCTGGTGGGACCTCCACATTCTTAGTAATAAACTGAACCAAAAAAATCCTTTGTATCATCTTGAATTTCTTAATGAAGTATGATATCCTCAGTGACTGATTGGCAGAAGGAAGACTACAGGGTTAGTGCCTGAATAAAAGCATACTATGACAGAATTGTTGCTAAGAAAAATACTGTTATTAACCCACTTGTTTTTAAAGTACTAGCCAAAAGAAGTATGAAATTAAGTTTGCAATAGCATCTTATATACTTACGCACAATTGTATCTCACTTATATCACTGATTCTGATCAGAGCCATTTACATACAACTTGTGTTTAAGGCAGAGCTTATTCCTACTGTTTGAATGAAGTTGCATTCGTGTTCCAGCTGTGACCATGTAAAGAAACAATGAAGAATGAATGTTTTCATATGTGCAGATAAACTGTGTGTTCTTAGATATCCCTGTGTCTGCTTTAATGCTTGCAAACTTCTAGTAACTGAGCTGTGGACTGTCGTCTGTCTTGCTCACAGCATGAGACACAGCTTTAATGAGCAAATTTTTTTGCAGGCAAGGCCGTAGGGTTTTTATGCTGTACCTGCTTATGACTTCTATTTTCTTCTTGTATCTGGCATTGCTGAAAGTATGAAGCATTGTGCAATGGTGTGTTGTGCAGAGCATGAACTATCTTTTATGCATAATATTAACGCAACTCTTCTATTGCATTTAAGTGCAATTTCTTCTAACAGAAAAATAGATATATTTCTTTTTCCATAGATCTCTAGTGAACTGTTGCATGGAACAGCTTTAAAAAAGAAAAAGGAAAAAAAAAAAAATTACATATTGACAAAAATTGACTTGTTCTAGCAGGATCAGTTTCTTCATAGCGAATGTATTTGTAACCAGTGCCATGTAGAATTTCAACTCTTTCTTAAATTCATAGCTATATATCATTTGGAAAACATCCCCGGGCATTCTCTCTGCAAGTTGTAATCCTTGGAGTCAGGTGTCTCCCTTCGTCCCTCAGTTCAGGGTACGTCTGCTTAGCAATGCCAAACCATATGATTGCAGCAGAGAGGTGCACTGCTTGATTTTAAGCTACCTTGGCTGTCAGAACAGTTGTGAAGACATGCAACCTGGAGCTAATAACACAGCTTAGAGTGCCCACTAGGCTTGTGCTTGGTTTTTAGCCAGCTCTAGGCCCTGTTCTGTCTCAGATGGTACTGTTGTCCCTGCTGTGCACTCTGCAGTCACTTCTTCATTTTGCTCTGCAGCAAAGACAGGAGGCCAGCAGACACTTTTAAAGTGGTGTGCGGGAGGAGAAACTCAAACCAAGTGAAAGGGAAACAGGGAAGCTGACTCTGCCACAGAGTTGGTAGAAGCTTCATCCTGGAATCCCGCATGGTAGGTAGCTCTGAGTAGCAGAAGACTGTGCCTATTCCAAAGAATAAAGCATGTCTTTGTACACGTCAGCATTGTAAATCAGCACGAGAGAAAGATAAGGCCAAACCTTACAAACACTTCTGTGACAGTAGTGTTTCTCCCTGCTCTCATTTTGACTGTTTCTGCTGTGACTCATGTAACCTCCAGGTTAGATAAGACACCTCCAGGTCTTATCCCAGCAAATTTCCCTTGTGCAGAGTGTCTTGCACAAGGGAATATGGAGCCTTTTGCAGGAATAATATATGTCCACAGCTCTCTTTTGAAAGACAACCTGGCTCAACAAGGGAGGTCCATGTAGCTAAACTGAATTTCGTATAGAGGAGGACAGCAAGCAAGACATGAAATCTGAAGATTCACCTGTGGTGTCATGCACCTGCAGGTCATCATTTAAGAACAGTGACTTGTATGGAGACAGAGGATCCCAGCGATCTATAAAAGGCCTTGATGATGGTCACCGCATATAATGTGACAACAAATATGGGTCTTGTCACAAAGAACTCCTAAGCTTTCAAAATAACAAGACGTGGTAAAATGTGGAGGAAGTTAGGTTTTTATAACCCACAAAATGTACCATAGCTGTGGCCTACTAGCACCTTAACCTCTTGGCAACCATTGCATAGTGACACAGAAATATGTTTCAGCGGAGAGTTCTTCTGCTTTGTTGATTATGAAGGAGTTCTTCCTGTGTTTCAGGGGATGCATTTCCATGGTTCTTAAGTGATTAAAACGCTGATAGCGGATTAAAGAACTACCTGGCACTCAATCAGTGTGCTGAGCATCTTGTTTCTGTGGTTATTTCCTGTTTTTCCTCTATATCAGTAGGAGCTATTTATTTTCTCCTTTTCTAGGAGCTATTGGTGTTCTTGATTTAAGTGGTGTTCTGGTGATCATCTTTTCCTGTACAGCCAGGTGTATGTAGGCTTAGCTGGGGATCACGTAGACAGCCGTAGGACACAAGAGAGTGTTAAGAGCTCCCTTGTTAATTTTACTTTCATTTCTTAAACAACAACCACTGACTTTTGTCACCACAATGCAAATGGAAAGCCAATGTAAGTAGGAAAAACCTGAAAGAAACAAAAGACAGATATTTTCCTTTTTAAATCATAGACAGTTAATGAAAGTGGTTTTGAAAAGAAATGGGCACACTTTGAGCAGCCTGGCCATGAAGCCTCCTGTATGGCCATGGCACCAGCATAATCCTCTCATAACCTGCTGCGATCAACTGTTGTCAACACTTCAGTCAGTTTTCTGATTAGCTTAAAAGAAAGATGTAGAAAAAATGACTTTGGGGCAGGTCATTTTTGGGGCAACTTTGAAAAGGAAGACCATTTCAGTTGTTCGCATGTAGCTCCTTTGCTCTTGCTTTAGTTGGTAGCTTAATTTAGGTCCATACACCTGAGGATTTGCTCCCTGTGAAAAATAGGCAGGCGTTTCACTGAAGTTACTTGCTGTGGCACTCTGAAGAGGCATTGTTATTTAGCTGGGAATGGTTTCAATTTGTAAAACTCTGTAATTGCAGACTGACAAAAGAAAACACAATTTTCTGTAGATGAAGATTTAATCAGTAGAGATTTAATATCATGTGCAACCAAATGAGAGATATCTAGAATTTTATACCACTGAAAAGATTAATAAAAAAAGGAAAAAAAAAGCCAACCAAGCTGAAGAATCTGACCAAGCAGAATCTGACCCTCATCCCATGCCTGCTTCTCCCTGGAGCAGTTTCCAGAAGCAATGTGCTGTCAAGCTCAAGGTGATTCCTGTCTCCTTTGAATTGGTGAGAGGCTTGTTTCTGACTGTGGCCATAGCAGGATGGACCCTTTCTTCTTTTGAGTATATGCTCAAAAAGAGTCTTTGCACAGATAATACTGCTGCTGTTATTTCTAATATTTTTGAGGGCTGCTTCTTCTGCACCAAACTTCAGGAACTTGTTTGGGTTCTCTATTCTTAATATGATTGATTCTTCAATCCTGAAAGGTTCAGTTAAGCAACTAACTCAGACTTATGTTGTGACCCAGGAGTCAGTTGACCTGGTTAGAAAGCATCACAATCTGTTTTATGCTGTACAAAATGAAGGATTGAAGAGCCAGAACCGCCTTTGATCATGAAAGCTCTGCTACCTGTGATTCTTGCCATGTAATTCTGTGATTTTGTGCTTCCTTTTGAGAACAGTGAGCACAGAATTAAGCAGTTGTAATGAATTCTTGAACTCCATGTTCAGATTCACTAATCATTATGCTTTCTGTTTATTGCCAACTAATCTGGTGGTGTCTTTTTCCTTGATTTTTAAATTGGTTCTAACTTTCACTTTTGCTCTGTCCTTTCCTTCTTCAAATAGTTTCTCTTACCTCTTGCTGCAAGAATGTCTGAGGAGTCTTACTTTGAATCTAAAACAGAGGAGTCAAAGAGTGCAGAGATGTCATGTCAGATCACAGCAACAAGTAACGGGGAGGTAGCTGGTATGAACCAAAGTCTGAAGGCCTTGATGATGACGGGCTTTGGGGATGTCTTCTCTCTGAACCAAGCAGGATCTGTCCTGCGTTCTGGAATGCAGATAAACATGCAAGCCAAAAAGAATTCTTCTAAAACCACCTCTATGAGAAAAGGAAAGAAAATCAACATGGCTTTGGGTTTCAGTGAATTCGACTGGTCAGATGACGATGATGATGATGATGATTTTGATGACACAGATGATAGCAGCGAATGAAATCAGTTACAGAATTAAATCTGAAATCGGTTTTAGCAAAGCAAAACAATAAAGTTTGAGAACAAGAATCCTGTCAGTTTGGTCTGTTCAAATCCTGTAAAAGAAAAAAAGTGAGACACTTTCCAGGCCGAGCATGTTTGTGTGTAGGAAGACATTGTTCTTGTTTAGACTGCGTTGACTTATTTCTATTTTGATGAAATTTGGTACTAAACTTCCAAAGTAATTGAGATTACTATTAAGAAATATGATTATGTCTGTAATTCTTGATGCCTGATTACAGAAACTAAGCCGTGATAAACTTAAGAACTGAAAACACTGGGGGAAACTTCAATGCCTTTAATGCAATTAATGTACTGCAAATTTTTCTGGTTTTTTTTTGTTGTTGTTGTTTGTCACTATCTTTACCCCTTTAATTGTCAATCATATGAATATACTTGTGCTTTCAGATTTGCTGTTCTCCGCAATCCAATCTTTCTCACTGTTGCAGTGAAGGGGTTTGCTGTGTTTCTATTTTAAAGCTTTTTCAAGGTGAGGTTGTGGGAAATCACAAATACGTTTCTAGGAAAAGAGAAGCTTAGCTGAGAGAAATAAAAGGGTAGGCTAAATATACAGTTTAAAAACCAAGTAGCAGCAGAATCCAGATAATCCCTATTAGTAGATGGTTTGTATAAATGCTTTTCCCCTTGCGTGTGTGTGCACGTGTATATAATTCACTCTAGCAAAGCGAATCGCAATCAGACTTCTGCATCCATTATCAGATATTGTGATCTAGAAGCTAATTTTCAGTTATGTTGATGTAAATCCAGGAAGCCTCATTAACTTTGATGTACTTACTCTGGTACCTGAGAGTAAAAATGGGTGTTAGCAAATTTTGATTCTGTGGTTCTTTTAAGGCACGTGTGCTATCCTTACAAAAGGACAAGGAAAAGTCTTGGTGACATTTCAACTTGGACCCTGCTTCCGTGGCTTATGTGAAATTCTCAGTGGTGGCAGCAATATGAGGAATATTTACAGTCCCTGAGTATGTGGGTTTTTTTTTCAGCTAAATCACTTCTAAAGCATTGCCACTACTGTTATGACTTTCCATAAAACTCGGCATGTAACAATCTGCTGCAATAATTGCCTGCCAGGCACTTGTGTTGAGAGCAGTGAGTATTTTTCTCCTGATGACCCCTTTAGCAGTAATGCAGGAGGAGGGAGGGAAACCAGCACAAACACGAATGCAGGTTAGAAAGGAAGCTGATGTAAAATATTTGCCCAAGGAAGAAGGACAGCATTTTAAAAGAGAAATGTTACTGTCTTGTTCAGCTACAGTGGGAAATTCCATAAGGAATACAGTCAAAATTCCATTCTCTGTTACTGGAGGGGTTTCTTTTATGAAAACTTCTGGTTTTGAGCGGCTTCTTTAATTATAGGCTTGTCTGTTACACAGCTCTAACCTATGTATTATATGAGTATTTTTGTAGATTGCTTAGAGAAAAATGGATACATTAGATAACAGCAGGCCTGAAATCATTGCATGTTCAGACAACAAAAGAGAAAGTTCTTTGAAGGAGTTTTCCCAGAGTGATGAGTGGGGCACTTCTTTGCGATGTGAGACAGAATTGTTTTATTCTGAAACGCCAGCACTGGTCTGGTAGCCTGCGAGGCAGTGAGCGCTTCAGCCAGAGCTGGCGTGCTCCACACAGTTTTCACCAGTCTTGGCCCTCCAGAATGCTTCCTATCAAGTAGGATATCATTCCTCATTCCCCTTCTTGCTAACAGTTGCAGGTTCATTGGCTTGAAGTTAATCCTCAAGCATCAGGAGGCTTTTTCATGTCTGAATTGTAATATACATGATGTGATAAGCTTACACTATATCCTGGAGGCAACATGCTCTTTAGACACAGGTAGGGATGGCATTTTAGGTCCATCAAAGCAATCTGACTTTAGAGAGAAGAGATGCTGAAAGAATAAACTGGAAATAAGAACAAATAGGCTATTTCCAGTGCAGATTTGCACTCTTTCTATAAGTTTATGTCTGCTAACACCCAGAGCAGTTATATTATTTTTTTTAACTTCCACATTGCACACAGGAAAATTTGACCTAATATGTACACTTAAGATGTGTGTTGTTGCGCGTAGATTATTGTACCACATATGCAGTGTTGTACAGCTTTAACTGAAAACAAAATTTCATTGTTTGATTAGCATTCAGAAATTACTTGTCCCTAGCACTGATGTTTTGCACTTTTTTTAGGATCTGACACTCTCAGAGCACTTTATACATATTTATATTTGTGTAAGTTTTAATTGAATTTTTTACATTCACTCCTTAGTGTTTACAGAATTAAAAATAGTCCTTGAGTATTACACTACAGGAATTCTTAGTTAAAAAATACCCAAATTTGGGTCTCTTTTCAAATTTTTATACTTACCACCCATGTGTGTGTCTTATTTCAGCAGAATATTATCAGAATTTGGTAACATGCCCCTAGGAGTTTTGGCTATTTATTTAGTTCCAGTTCTTTTATGGGGAAAAAAAATAGAAAGAAAAAAAGATTTTATTCTTTACCTTGTACACACTTTGCTTCTCAAAGCAAGTTTAGCTGTATTAAGAAAAAATTTAGACTCTCTTAAAACAACTTGCTTCATGCTTAAAGTAGCAAAGATCTCTGAATTGTAAAGAAAGTTAAGATATGACAGATAACATATGATAGGCTCTGTTGGTGCAGTTCTATCGTCACAGTATTATACTTAGTATATTGGCTATGCTTATAAGAAAGAAACGATACTGATTGAATTTTTACTTTCTGTGATGGCTTTCATAACAGATGTCTGCAGTTTACAAGCCAAAAATTGCATGTGAGAATCAGCTTGTTGTTTCTGCCTCTGACAATCTCCTAGCTAGATAAAGATTTTGGAAGCATCTCTGGTGGCAGGTGTGTTGTTTGGCGGAGATCATAATATTTTCATCTTCCAGACCTGATTTTGCTCTGCCGTGTAGTCTGGCCTGTTTTCTGCCTGTGTCAGCAGCACAGAAGTCCACAGCCACTTGCTGTGCCAGCTTAGGAAAGCATTTATCAAACCCCAGAAGTATTTCTCTGGCTACTCTGGGCTGTGAGCAAAAGCACCCAAAGCCTTCCCATGCTTCACGCACCTCTAAGCACACTCATCTCCATCGGTCCTTTTGGGGTCCCAGATTTCTCTGCCTTTCATAAAGTTCTGCAGGTATCTGCAGCAGAATGGTTTTGCTGTACTTGACAGAGGGGAAATGCAAGAACTGGGCCTCAGCTTCTCATTTTCACCAGGCTGTTGTTCTGCCAACATTTACTAGGGTGGCTCAAGAGAAGAATGAGGATTGTCTGTTGGCTCGCTTAAAGATACAGAGTGAGCTGGGACCAAGACAGGATGTCCTAACTCCCAACTCTGTTTCTTTTCCTTCAGCGTTGGGAGAAAAAACAGGGGAGGAATTAATGGTGTAAAACTCTTAATCTGGTCTTTTTTTGTGACTTGATTTGACCAGTTTTGTTACCACTAATTCCTTGGATGTATGGGGTATAGGTGGTGCATCCCCAGCTGGCTGGAGGCCTGGCCTGGAGTTTGTCCCATCTAGCTATGGAGGCTTTGGGGAGATGAAGTCCGGAGTAGCTCCTTGTCTCACAGTCTTGTTTGACTTGTCTTTATTGTTTGAGCAGTTCTGTTAGATGTTGATTCCCTCTCCTTCTAGATGTTGAAACAGTTATTAAGAATTAAATATTTGTTGAAATAACAAGTCATTTTGCTCTCAGCAGTAGTAGTAAATCTATAGTGTGCATACTGCTATTCAGTATGCAGCAGAGTCACCGTGTCTTTAATACTGTAGTTTCTTTTTCTGTAATCAGGCAGCTTTTACAGGTTTTCAATAGGACCTCTAACTTGACAGAGGTTTTGACGACAGTCCTATGTTCAGGTAAAAAGATAAGTTCATTTAGTAATTTTCACAGCCCTTAAAATGCACTAGTAGGAATCTGGAGGAGAATCCTTTCTCCTTTTCCCCAGACTTCGACTTGGTGTATACACTGTAAAATCTGCACAGAGATTTCTGATGTGTGAAGATTTAATTTTGAAAATGTAGAACCAACAACCTTCTTTAAACATTTTGTATTGTGTGCTAACTATCCATATGCCTTTGAAAGTCAGATATAGTCCACTGCATTTCTTGCTTTTGCACTACTGAAAAAGTTTTGTACTGAATTATAGAAATTGATGCCACTTACACTTCAGGTGTGAACGGATGAAATTTGGATAGAAGATATTTTCAAAATAATCATTCTCCCTTCTGAGAAAATGGTGAGCACAGTGCCTGTGCCAAAACTCTTGTGCTGTAAACTGAATATATAATTTGTGTGGAACATGCAATGTTACACTTCTGTGTGGTAAAACCTTGCAGCGTCAGTTACTCTCTTTATTGCACTTGACATATGATGTCTTGTTTTATTCACACTGTGGATTTGATTTTCCAGTGTAAAAACATAGCATACAACCAAAAAGAAACCATGCAATGTATTCAATTTCCTCAATTGGTGTCATGAACTTTCTATTGATGTGAACTTTTTCCTTTGCTTCTCTTTGTTCCAAACTCTATTTTGCAATAAACATTTTGACAGTAAATTTTATGCATCTGTGTCCCTGTGTAAAATGCTGATGTTTGAAGAGTTCCTTACTGTCTGGTGGTTCAAGTCATTTTTATGTTACTCACTGTGTAACATTTCTACTTTACTCTGCCCATCTTTTCTTTCCATTTTTTTTTTAATTTTGAAAGAATATGGGATATACTCTGTCTCTGGTTATATTTGAATGTGGGAAAGCCTGAAAACATCTATTATGCAATCAAAAATGCAGTACTGGACTTCTGCAGTGAGTGGTTTAATCATACCAATTATTCTACAAGTTCCTCACACAGCACCAGCCCTTCTGACAAAAAGTACCCACAAAAGGCATGACCCACTGCCTTCGCAAGGGTCTTTGTGGTGGCCATTTGCCCTTCCTTGGGCTCAGTTGTTGCCTCAGCGCTGCTGCCCAGGCAGCAGGTATCTTTTTGCACAAGATAAGACTGACTAGCAGTAGGTAGATTTAGAAGATTGTCTTTACAATGCCGTGTTTTCAGTCAGAAGTCGAGTCTTTTTTTTTAGCAAGCACATTTTCCCATCTGACGTTTCACTATGATGCCTTTGGCACTGTCCGTTTTGGGGTTGCAGTGGGCAAGAGGATAGGTGTAAAGGCCCACCAGGTCCTTCTCGCAGAGGTCTTTCAGATCTTTCAGATCTCATGGATGATTTGTGCACAGCAGACTGTAATGGTGATGGTAGGAGGAAGAGGGTCTGAAGAGTCCTCAAGCTCAAAGCGGGGGGTGGATGTCAAAAGCCGTAGTTATGGAGGACGTGTCAAGGAACATTGGGCAATCACAAATCCTCCAGTGGGAGCTTCACGTGAATGTTGTGATGGGCACAGTTGGAAGTTTTGGGTGAATTATACTAGAGCCTGGTCTTGGTACTGGAGATCCGGGGATGTGCTCAGGTTGGGCCAGAAGGGACAGCTCTGCTGTGGGCTCAGCTGGGCACAGACAGGGTGAAGACCTGGCCTATGCCTGGAGGCTGGGGTGCTCACAGGCCAGCAAAGCTCACTGGAGGTAAGAAATGCCTGGAGGCCAGTGGGTAACTGAGCTGTCACTCTCTTAGGTCACTGTTACATACATCAAGCTTACAAGTGCATCATGGCATGGAGCCTTCAGGAGATTCTGACTGTCCAAATGTGTACATTCAAATTAATATTAATTCTTTTTCTGGATAAGAATGCAAATAAGGTGAAGCCTGGGTGGCATATGCTTGTGTGAGTAAAACAGCAATCAGTATTGCAATGAGGTCTTCTACTGTGTCAGGTTTTACAAATCATCCCAGAATTTCACATCTGTCCTTTGTGGTTTCAAGAGCTACGACAAAGCATGTCACATTTCGGCTGTAATGCCAGAGGGGCTGGGAAGTGCTGTGCTCACAGAGCCTCAGGCAAGCAGTTACGGAGCGTTGGCAGAAACCAGAGGAGAATTGTCCCAACAGGAAGACTGACCACAGCAGCCTGACTCCAAATCCTGTTTTCTCTGCTGTCTAGTGGCAGTTTTACTTCCTTCTGCAGAAAATGTTCCTCATCATTTTGGATGGTGTCATAATCACAGCATTGTTTTTCCTGCAGAAATGGTATCGAACCCATAACAAAAGCAAAAGCCTTTTTGTAGTATCAAACAAGAAGTGAGATAGCTGGAGTAAGCCCGCAATCAGTTTGAATCCAAAGGGTTGTTCTGTTGGTCTGGGAAGTATGCTCTGGTGCCCCATATGGGAGTCGCGGGTTAAAGTCCTCCCCTTCACTGGAGGAAAAGAACCAAATAAAGCCACCGGAGTGAGTTTTGGGTGGAGGGGAGAGCAACAGTCAGATGTTTTTTTTTTTCAATTCGTATCTCTCACACAGTTGCTGCCCTCCTTTGATATTTGTGCATGGACTGAAGAAGATGTGGTGAGTATCTTGTGTTAACATGGCCAGTGCTGTGCTGCTGGAGCTCTCTGCCAATTGCGGTGGGTATGGAGGGAATATGACCTGGATCAGAATATCTAGGTGAGCTTTTACTGCTATTTGCTTAATGGAACTTGTGACCCAGAAAGGCTTTTAAAATGACCATGCATAAGTTAAGAATTTATGTGACCGTGATTAAACAGATACATTCTTCAATGTCCGGAAAAATAATCTGTGCTGTGAGTTTTCAGCAGCCAGAACTGCATTCCTCAGCAATCATTTAGGAAATGTGGAAGTGCTACAAGAAGACCTGTCTAAGCAAGGCTTTTCCTGGAGAGTTTAAAATGGGTTTGAAGGTTTTATTTTGCTGTATGCTATTGGAATGGGAATTAACTGAAAGTTAAGGGTATATTAAGGGCTGTGGGCTATCTCGTAGTAAAAAAAAGGCATTGAGCCTTCTTTTTGCGCTTTTATTCAATTAAAATGCTAAACCAGTAAAACCAATTATTCATCTTTAGCATGTCACTGCGTCACAGTGGTTCTCATGTCCCATTTAGCACTCTTCTGTATGGTGCAGCATGGAATTGTTTAGCTAAGGCTTATTGAAGGACTCCGTGTAAAGACAGCGCAAAAGCCAGGATAGCTCTTGCTGCTTCTAAGGGCTTAACTAAAGCCCATTTATTGAGTGGCAGGTTGCTATGCTGTTTGTCTCAGTCATTTTGGTTGTTCTTCATAATGATAAGCTAAGGAATGGACCTGCAAAGTAGAAGGCAGTCTTAAAAAGATAAATAACATTGGAGAATCCTGAATCCTTTAATGAAAGCTTGTAAATATTCTTAACATTAATTTTCTAAAAGAGTGATTTGTGAGCTCAAAGTAATATAAAATTTTCCTAACACGAACTTCCAAGATTGATTCTTTTTTTTTCTTTTTTCAGTTTTTCTGGATGCAACAACTTACTAGAAAAGGTAAAAGCTGTTCATATGTACCTTCATGTTCATATTAACGAATACAAATACGTTTATCTGTCTTTTTCTTCCCTCATCGAAAAGCCTTATGGATTTCTGAATAACCTCTCTTACCTTAAGGCGATGCTTCTGGTGAAATGAGTGCATATGCTAGCTTGTTTAAAGAACATCATATCACTGGAAAGCGATTGCTTCTTCTAGAAGAAGAAGATTTAAAGGACATGGGAATCATTTCCAGAGGACACATCATCCACCTAAAGGTATCTAATAGTATATGTTGAACATCGGAGTAGATTACAGTGTAGGTATTGAGAGAGATTTTACAGTTTTATAGTAGCATTAAGTATTTTTTACTTGTAAATTACAAAGCAAAATAGAGAGCTTGTTTGGTACAAAAAGAATCAGAGTTACAGGTTCATATGGCTCTGAAACCCAAAGAACCCTGAACGTTTTATGAGGTGTGAAATGTGCCACGATCTTCATTCTCTTCCTCATCTATGAATTTTGTTGAGGGTGGGACTGACAGTGCTGCTGGAGATTTGTGTAATAGGGCAGAGCCAGTTATCCAGCAAAAAGCTTTGGATATCTTCAGAGTGCTGTCCCATAAGATTTTTCTTTAGCTAGGAGAGGATCAGGTATGGAGAAATTGTTTGAACTGAAATCTCTAAACTTCCCCACTTAGACTACTTTTAAGCTGATTGATGGCCAGGTTGCTTTGCTTGTAATGCTTTGTTTCCTGGTCTTTTGAATATATGATGTTTGTTATGAATTCAGACAATTATGGTCTGGAAAATGTGATCACAACAGCAATAATGGTATTAATAATGTATCCACAGGAGATAGTTACATTTTCCTGGCTATCAGCTTTGGAAAATGATCTCTCTAAAAGCAGCATCTGGGATTCTGTTGGGTCTCAGTGACTTTATACCACAATTTACTAGTAAAGAGATACTTTTATCGTAATTGCTAGTCCTGCAAATTTAGCTTCATCTCTGTAAGTCACAGATTTATTCCTCTTTGCTCATCAGCCATTTTTCCATAGCACATACCATTGCTGATATCTTTAATTTACATTTCCTACAGGGAAAATTATTGAAACTTAATAAAGTCAATAATGCCCAAAATGAAAGACTTTGGCTTCCTGAGTTGATTGAGCATAAATAAAAACAACCCCCAGGCATTTATTTTTTTCTGATTAAGCAGCTCAGATTCTGAATGTGAAATGTGGTCGATCTACTGAGACAGTTTCCAGAGCTGAGCTGTATTTTAAACTGCAGTCACATGCCCTGATGTAGCTGCAATGAAAAGCACAGCACATGCTGAACTGCTCTGCTTTTCATGCTGGTATTTGTGATATTTGATGCTGAATAACACTCATTGGATTTTGTTGTTTTTTTTTTTTTTATAGACTGCTATTGAGAAGTTAACCCATGACTACCTAAATCTGTTTCATTTTCCACCATTAATTAAGGCAAGTCTCATTGTTTATAGAAGAAGTGCTTCTCATGTTGGTATAAATACTTCACTGCTCTCACGCCTCAGCTTTCTGCCATTGGCAGGAGGGCAAGGCAGCTGCTTACACAGCAGCTCTGCCACTGCTTTTGACAAATGTGGAAGGTCACCAGCAGCAATGGGTTGCATGAGAACAAGTGGTATGATAATAGATGTTGTTTTCAATGAGGATCTCAGATGTTGTCGTGAAACCAGTGCTGGGTCCAGTCTTGTTCAACATCTTCATCAATGACCTGCATGATGGGATAGAGTCCACCCTAGGCAAGTTTGCTGATTATACAAAGCTGGGAGGAGTGGCTGCCATAACAGAAGGCTGTTCTGCCACTCAGTGGGACCCGGGCAGACCGAAGAGTTGAGCAAAAAGGAAACTGATGAAGTTCAACAAAAACAAGTGTAGAGTGTAAAGGAATAACTGCATGCATCAGTACAGGTCGAGGCTGTCCTGCTGTAGAGGAGCTCTGCAGAAAAGGATCTGGGTGTCCTGGTGAACAACAGGTTGGCTGTGAGCCAGCAGTGTGCCCTTGTGGCCAAGAAGGCCAGTGGTATCCTGGGATGTATTAAAACAAGCATGGCCAGCAGGTTGAGGGAAGAGATCCTTCCCTTTGTCCTGGTGAGGCCACATCTGGAATATAGTGTCCAGTTCTAGGATCCAATTCAAAAAAGACAGGCATCTCCTAGAAAGAGTGCAGTGGAAGGTGACAAAGATGATAAAGGATCTGGATGAAATCCCAAAAGGGAAATGAAAACCTGAACACCACTGCCGTGCTGTGATTGCAGTGCTGGTGGCTGCTGCAGTGTCATGAAACTGTGGAGCAGGAGCCAGTATCTCCCAGCAGAACCACAGCCCTCTGCTGCAGGTGAGCAGCAGGCTTATGACATAGGAAAGGCAAATCCTTGTTCCCAGAAAAGGCCTTGCTTCTGCCTCCCAGAGGGCTGAAGTAGCTACAAGCTCTCACCTTTTTATTTTTATTTTTTCCTTTTTTTTTTTTTCAGGACTCTGCGGGTGAAGCTGGGGAAAACATAGAGAAAGTAGTGAATCTTGAACTCGTTTTTGGCTATCACTTAAAGCTGGGAAATGGTCCAAAGGTAATCTGGGTGTGTTGTATCAGCTTGGCTATCTTTTTAGTCGGTACCCAGAGTGTCCCGTGTCTTCTGGATGCAAAAAAAAAAGAACCCTCTTGTTCTGGAAACTGCAGAGCTAATTAATGTCAAGGTAGCACGTAGGGCTGAGCAGTGATAAGCAGCCATGCCTGAGAGCGAGCATGGGAGAGCACAGTGATGCAGAAAGCTTTGAATGAAAGCTTTTGTTTCCTCACCAACAGTTTTTCTAACTGTCATTTCTGTAATTTGGGCTTTCGCTTTGTTCCTTTATCCCAATGGGTGTGCAGTAACAAGCCATTTATGCAGAAGAGCCTATTCAGACAGAGGAGTTTGATGGTGAGAGACAGTTGGGCAGCAGCATGTGCATGGTATCTGTGGACATGAGTTGGTTCTGCCTCAGCAGAAAGGTGGTGTCTGGCTCTGCAGCTGGGAAGAGATGGACAGCATGTGGCACGTGAGGCTGGGGAGAACAGGACAGGTCCTGGTGTGGCTGTATTCCCTCACAGTGCAGTAGGGAAGTGCAGCCCACTGCAGACAGTGAGACCACTGTGCCAGGGTGGTCACACGACTGCCAGAGGGCCACATCCTGACCAAACCTTGGCTCTGCACTGCTTCAGGTACCTCCTGGCAAACCCTGTGTAGTGGGAGCGTTGATGACCCCAGATGTTCCTGCAAAGCATTTCCACCACGTTGTCTGTTCTTGAGAGCAAGGATTATCCCGTGCCTTTCATTTTCTTTATCCAGCCTGCCACGGACTTTGAGTTCAAGGGTTTTAGAATTAATTATCTATGTGAAAATGGTGTGCAAAGCATTTCTGAGTTGAAGTCAGGGGTTGCGACAGCAGGATTTGTTTCTTTTTGTATTTGGCAGATCTGCATTGTGTGTCCACCCCAAACTTGTGGGTGGCTGACTTTCATCTTGTGTTATCTGACTGCTTTGCTTTCAGGGCACATTGTTTGCAGAAGTCTCTTGATTTCAGTACTTAGTGGTGCTTGCAGAGAAAGCATTTAGGTTTGTACTTAGTAGGAACTTGGACTCGTACTGAAATCATTTCATCAATTTGAAAAAAGCATTTTACTTTTTGTCTGGCGATTTCCTTTTTTGTTTGTTTGTTTCTTTTATCTTGAGCACATTTTTCCTATGAAAATCTTCTTTATCGCTGTGTGAATTACTTAGACTTTCTCAGTGTTCTTGAATGCTCTTATGAGCTGTAGAGCTGCTTTTCTGTAGGCATACATCTTTCCCTGCCATGTGCAACTCCACAAGGAACTAAAAGGCTATGCAGTACCTCTTGTCTCACTTGTATTTCCTGTATGGTCTATGAGCCATAGCGCAGGGAGGTGGGCAGCCACAGGAAATTCAGTTTGCCAGCTGAGTTTGAGGACAAGTAGATATTTTAGCTGGACAGCTGCTGTGAGCAAGTAGTTTGAGTGAGTTGTGCATAAACATAACACCAGCAAAGCATGCTCCTATATGTACAGCACAAAAAATTTGGCTAGCTTGCTTCCTTGAAAACCCCTGAATATAATCTTCTAGCTCCCCTAGAGGCTGCCTTAACTATGCAACTATTGTTGCCATCACCCACATTTGTTGTGAAATGGAGACACTGGAGAAACAAGAATGGAAGGATTTCAATTTCCTTTACTGTCCCATTTTTGTGTAAGAGTGGCACCTGTTCCTGTAAAACTGGGTCAACAGAAGCACTCAGAACATGCCTTCTGCCAGCTTTATAGTGAAAAAGCTGGTCTACATCAGTCTAAAATTCAGTTTCTTAAAGAAACTTGGCACATATAATCCCAGTAACTGGCTGCCTACCTAACACCTACCTGACATCTCTCCTGTTTCAGCCATGAGGGAAAAGAGGCAATAAGCTCAAATCAAACCTACAAGTCAGGCTCTACAGGAGCTGGTGAAGCATAGCAGGAAGGGGCTGTGCCATAGAACTGCTAATGCTGGGAGTTCAGCCTCAGCTGATTCTGCCCTGGTCCCCTGGGCTGCACTCCTACCAGCGGGTTGTAGCACATCTGCTGGGGTAAGGGTATTGGCACTTGGAAGCAAACCAGCCCCTGTGCCCAGAGCACCCTGAGGTGCTCTGCCAAAGCCTGGCATAGAGACCCATGAGACAGGAGTGTGCTCCCCCATCCCAGCTAAAGCACTGATGTGGCACAGCCACAGTGATTTTTAACAAGGGACCTGCAGAATATGCTTCAGGATGGTAGCTTTATCTATACACTAGATGTTTGGTCTTGTCTGTACACTAAATGAAATGTTGACTTCCCAGTATGCGACCTTACCATCCTCAGATTTGTTATCTAATTTAAACGCATCTAGTGAGATTATGTTGGTTTCCACCAGCTGATAGGCGCAGTCATTTTGTTACAGTTTCCTTCCCTTTTTAGCTGCATCTTTAGAGGTGATGAAAGCTCGATGACCTTTGTGCTCTCCGAAAGCATCAGGAGTGAACGCTGCAAAGCTAACCTGGTTTTTAGAGGTTTTTTTCCAATTCTTTTAGTTCAAGTTATGTGGTTACTTCCATTTACTTCCTGTTAATGACCTTTCTGTACACAATTCCCACTGAGCTAAAAGGTGATAGCTTTAGACATTTTGTAAGAATTTTTATTCCACAAATTAAAAAAAAAGTGGGGAGACACCAATTAACTCCAGGATACCAAAGAGGGTAAAAAACAAACCCTGGCAATTGTGGCTTGAGCTGATTCGCAGAACTGCGGAGGGAATTTTTGATGGTTTTCTTATCCTAGGTGGCTCATTAAAATTTCCCAATCAGGGGAAGGTGTCTGAGCTGTGTCGGCTCCACACGGATGAATCATCCAACCCCTTAAGAAGGATGGTTCACTGTCTTTTTTGTCTCCTGTTGATGCATTCCTTAGTTTTGGTCATCAGAAAGGCAGATTTCACCATGCCTTTGAATGTTTTCATTTTTACCGAGTGTGGCACAGTCTGACCTACATCCAAACACAAAGCCTTGAGGGTGGCTTACCATTTTTTGCTGTCTTTTCCCCCTCTCTCTCCATTTGACAAGGTAAGTAGCAGAGCCTTGTCAAAAACATCTGCTATCTCTGTGAACTATTTTCTAGCCTCAAATAACCAGACTGGCATATATTTTAATGCTGTTATTTAAACACATAGTGCAAAACTGAATATAATATTAAGGCTACTTTATAGAGAAATTGTGACCAGCTCTTCACGTGAAGAAACATTGGCTGGCAAAATGTGGAAATACCAGACAAAACAGTGCTATAACACTCATTGTAACTGAGCTGCAGTTTCATGAGGACTTGAAACCATTTCTACTACTTTTCCCTCTCCAGCCTCCCAATAGGTTGACTCTGATAAAACCTTTCTTTGCTTTATTAAAAATAATTCCTGGTTCAGACAGATGTGGTATAGCATGTTTAGTTTACTAAGGTATTCAGCACATTACAAACATGGCACAAATAAAGCAGTGACCTAGGTCACAAATTAGAAATTCCAGCTTATATGTTTTTCAGTTGTACTACACTATCTTTATCCTACCATTCCTTTGCCAAGATACTTGCAAGTAGCTTGGCTTTCTAGCGTGGAGTCATCTAGCCTTACCTCAAAACCTTATTCAAAGCTTTCTCTTTAATTACAGCTTGAAGCATGATGCTCTCAATACTAAAGGCTGAGTTAAAGTGTGCAGCAGAGTGGTATTCTCATAGGTTTGGTTTGTTCAGACTCCAGTAAGTAGTTGTTATAGGAGGAAATACATTGTGAAGGCTAAAAAACAATACCTAAGATGTAAACTAACTCCACAGCCATATTTAAATATAACCAGCAAGAGTAATTGCTGTCAGTGCAGTCCGCCAAGGCAGCAGGTTGGTGGCAGTGCCAGACCTTCAGTGCAGATGTGTTCTTCCCAGAGGGTTTCATGGGCCATGCCCCGGCTCTGCAGGAGGACGTGCACAGAGGCAGTCCCATGTCAGCTGGGCCACGACGCCTGTGCTGCTCTGCTCCATTCTGTCACGTTTCCCCAGCACTGGGCGGGAGGTGCCCTCACAGCACAGTGCTCGCCGTAGGGCCCGTGCTTTCCTTGCATCCAATGGAGAAGTGCAAGGCTGCGTGCCTGCCCAGGCTGGATCCCAGTCTGCCACAGCCTATGCCTCGCAGAGGAGCATCAGGGCTCTGGCTTTCTGAGAGACGAGCCGGTACCACCAACACACCTCTTGCTTTGTTTCTTCGCGCTGTAAGGCCGTCTCTCTCACAAGGCCTTCCCTCCACCCGTGTTTTTCTCTTCCCCCACAAGTGAAAGAAACCGGCAGCGCAGCCACCTTGTCTTGCTGGAGCCCGGCTGGCAAGAGCCTGCCCTGACCTGAGACATGAGCCATTGTTAAGGGTATAACACATTTACATATTTTGCAATAAAACATCAGTTATTTGCATTACTGTGTCAAGTTTTATTTGATTCTTTCACCTAAAAATGACTCATTTTCCTTTCTTGTATTTTAAAAACCAACTACTCTAAGCTTGTTTGAGAATAATCAAAAATTGCCCATTTAGCTAGAAGTCATTTTCTTTTCAAAAGGCAAATGTTATTTAATCTTTCAGCTGTTCATTGTGCCATCATAAATACTTTCTTTTCAGCACAGTTGTGGGGACTGAAATGAGCCCACTAATTGCCTCCCATTTCGACTGACATGTGGTGGTTTAGTGGAAAGAGAACACAGCGGGGAGAAGGAAATAGGAGGCTGAGAAAATGAGAGCTAATTATTTTCACTGCCTCATGTCAGGCTCTGTGTCAGCCTTGTTTTTACAAACTGGAAGGTTTAGCACTAAATAAAACAAACTGGCGTCATGTTTTTATATACTGGCAGTGTCATGGAAGCAGCTGCACATCTCAAAGACAATATAATGCCTGCATTCGCATGGACACCATCTGACAGCCACTGTGAGCCACTGCTAATGAGGATATCACAGTGGTGCCAAGTGAAAGGTGCTGAATTATGTATGATTCTTCATCAGTGCAGCAATAGTCCTGTACATCATTATGAGACATTGTTTTGCTGAAGAGATTAAAACATTCTTAGTTCCAGACCCTGCAACCTATACACGCTACAAGAGGTTATTAATGGAATTTTTAGGGAGAGTTTCTTGTGGATTTCTTTTTGGTTAAAAATATCTCATGGGACAAAGCCGTGGTGGGTCATGACACTATATATATAAAGAAGAGAAGCAAATTAACCGTAATTGTGTTATCTTCCTTTAAATCCAGAATAATAAAATATAGTGTAGCAGGGTGATACATAATGATAAATAACCCAAGTGCTGTCACTAGATGTTCAACTCTAATGCCTTTAAAACAGCAGGTTTCAGCAGCTGAGATAGATAATAGCTAAGAATGTAAAGGAGCTTCTGGGGACCTAAATCACCAACATGCTACTACTTTTAGTGCCAGCATGACCGACATTTTTTTCATATTTGTTTCATCTCACGTTACATCTTACTTTCCTTCTAATACCCAGTTGCCTGCTACAATGGCATGGGTTTTTTTTTTTTGCTTGAATCATAAAAAAAAAAAAAAAAAGTTTATTGCAACCTGCTGATTCTGAAATGAATCCTGAACTTGGGCCTCCTTGGGAAAGGAGGTGTCATCCCAGAGAGTTTGAAGCAGTTGTTGCAGGAGACATGTTTGTTGCTTAAAGCCTGTACCTGAGCTTTTTCGTTTCCCTTTCTGTTGTTTTTTTTTAACATGTTAGTACACATGGGGTTAAAGGAGCATCGTCGCTGCACTAAGCAGGAGCCTTAATTTTCAAAGTGTTCTTATTTTCTGTTTTGAAGCTGGGAAGTGGCTCAAAATACATTTGTGATTTGCTTTTCTGCTTCTGCTATCAGTTGCACAGGTTGCCAATTTAGTAGCTTTGTCAAAACGTTATTCAGAAATGCTTTCCAACCAAAGTTGTACTGGTTGTGCCTCTGGTTACAAAAACAAAAATTTTTAACACAAAGCTGAAATTATTTATATCAAAATTGAACTGGTAAATATTGAGAGATAGTTTGATGTTTGAATTGCAAGATGCCTCGGGAAATCTCTTTGATGCACCTTGTGTAAATATATTTGTCTACAAGACATTTCAAATGAGCCATTTCCAAATTATTTCCCTCAGTAAGGCTGTTAGTAAGTGTAGCCTCAGTCCAAGAAATCTTCTGGCTCCAATTCATCAAAGATTTAAGTTACATTTTCTTGGTTTTCTAGCCACATTTTTGGTTATGCAGTTGAATATCTCTCTCTTATTACCTCTCTTATTCTTTTGAAAGTAAGAACCTAAAAATCAATTGGAAAACAGGGAAATATGTCCCTTTTTGTGGTTACAAACCTAGCTATATCTACTGTGTGTTAGAGCAGAATGGAGGGTTACAAGCTTGTAAGAAAAGCAGCTAGCCACTTCTCTTAGAAATTTCCCAAGGACCTTGATTCTGAAGTCACTGAGCTGCGTGCTTTTTCCTTCCTTTTCTTCCTTTCTTCTCTTTCTTTTTTCGTCTGTTATATCTTTTCTGTTTTTTTCTCTTTTTCTCCCAGCCTCTCCTCACTCTGTCTATTTTTATTTCTCTGTCTTCCCCCCACTCTGCTGACTCCTTTACCGTAACACAAAATGAAAGCCTTTCTGAATAAGACACAGGCTTTTGAATGACCAGAGAGCAAACATTCAGTGCCATTATTTTCTCTTTTGGTCTCTGCACAGTGTGCCTGGAGAGGACCCTGAGGAGGATGGAAGGTTTTGGGGCTGGATTTTAAGGATGGGCGAGCATGTTTCTGCCTCTAAAGCCATGGCTCAAAGCAGGGGAAGGCGGTGTTCATGCTGGGCTTGCGCATCCACAGCTGCGTGGGGCAGCCTGATTTGTTCCTGCACAGAGCACTCCTGTGTGTGAGGCTGATCTGGCAAAGGGCTGGGTGCTGGCAAGTGCCCACCGCATGTTGGACCCCATATTGACAGAGTCTGTCAGCCTTGTAGATACGGGAGTTTGATTTACAGGGTTTATTGAGACAAGCTCATGCTTTTCAGATGTGGTATGGGAGGAGCAGAAAACCCTGAGCATTGAAGGTGCAGGAGCCCTAACATAGGGCAGCAGACAGCTTTGGCACTTGGTGTGGCACCAGGCTCATGACAGGAGATCCACTAAAGTAGCTGGGTGCTACTGATTTTTGTCAACATGTTGGTCTTTACTTGTCTGAGGTGTTTTTGTCCTTAAGCACTTTGTCTCTAACCTCAGCTTAGGTCTGCAACAGAGAACTCAGGTAGCACAAAATTAGGAAATCCTATTAGAAAGTCAGGCAAGGAGAACAGTGCAGGCAGCGACAGGAGCACAGGTTGAGAGGCGAGGAGGAGTCAAAGCGGACTTCCTGCACTGCTGCAGCTCAGTCACACAGCATGAACAGTCCTCGGCCGACAGCCTGTGCCATGTCGTGCTGCACCCACCTTACAAGAGGCAGCCCACAGCCCATAGAAACAGGATAGAAAAAGACCATGTGGAGTGATACAGTCTGTGATTAGGCAATGGAGGCATGGAGCGAATTTGTACCTTTTGTGGATCACTCAGGAAAATGAAGCCAGGACTGGAAGCTGAGCTCAGTGCATGTGAGCCTCAGGCCAGTGCCCTGAGTGCCAGCCCATGGCGGTGCTAAAACCAACTCCCATGTCCACTCTCCTCATAAAACTCGTGAACTTTCAATGGGGACAGATGGACACACGGGGCCATGTGCTTTCATAAGCGTCATTTGTTGCCGCGATTTGGAAATGATTATACTCCAGTTTTCTTTTATCTTGGAATTGCCAATTCAGTGCCTGATTGAAAGCTTTGAGACTTCTGAGGGCTGAGCTCCTGCGTTACATTTATGAGAGATGCACGTGCAAACACTAGCAGATAATCGCATGTAGGGATGGGTATTTCTTAGGGCTGCTGTACATTTGTGTGTGCAAATAACTGCTTATGCCAGCCCTTGGCCCTGAGCGGCCATCTGTGTCCCCACTGAAGGTTTTTGCATTTTTTGAGTAACTTTGAGGAGATGACTGTCTCCTCAAATGCCAAGATGGCAGCTGCATGGCCAGCAGCATGTGGGGACGCTCCTGATCCTCAGGCACACCTGGAAGGGCTCCTCCTCTGCCATGCAGTCCCCATCCGGGATGCACAGAGATAGAGCTGCCCTGCTTGGTGCCACCCGTCTTGTCCTTCAGGGAACAGACTTCTGGAGGAGCTGGACAGCATCAAATCCCAAAATCATCTGCTGTGGTCTGCAGCAAATCTGCTGTCCCCCGCAGGAACCTCCCTGGCCATTGGCCAGCGCTCAGCCCACCTAATAGCCCTGCAGAGCCACAGCCTCTTGCAGGCTTACACCCACTCAAAGTGCTGGATTTGGTGCTATGTTCAGCCCGTGGGATTATTTAAAGATAACTTTCACTGTTTCAGTTATTAGACTTGCTGTTTCAAAGCTGAGCTCCCTTAAAATCACCGGTGCTATTGGAGATGAGAGGAGCTGAGGATGGTCAGTGCCTCACTGGGCACTCAGGATCTGAAGGAACTGAGCTGCACTAATCAGCTTATCCTCCTGCCCACTATTAGAGTGACTGTCCTAAAAGTGTTGCACACACCCTCTGGTCCTTCATTCCCAGGTTCACCAGGAAGATGTCCCAAGGGCCAGGCTCTGCCTGTGGCTCCAGGTGATGGCTTCCATGGGCTGTGCCTCACCACCACTGCTCATATGGGCAGGCTGTGCTGCTGGGGGAAGTGCTGCCGTCATGGGGCCCTCCAGGGGACCACTGAGGACAGTCAGACCTGCCAAGGTGTCTGCTGTCTCTCAGAGGGACCTGAGCGGGAAGTGAGCCAGAGAACCTGAGGGTTTTCCATTAACAAAACTCGCTGCAGAATGCGCATATACTAAAACATGTATATATATGCTCCTTGCCTTCGTCGCTGTTTCTGGTTTTATTTTTTTCCATTTACAGGGAGAACTAGGCTGGATTTGGTTAGTCTTTGTTTTTTTATACTTTGAATTTTATTTTTTGTGTTCTAACAATCAAGCATTCTTTTTATTATTATTCATAGGACTGTAAATGGAAAATGTACATGGAGATGGACGGGGATGAAATTGCAATAACCTACATAAAAGATGTGACATTCAACACTAACCTACCTGATGTAGAGATTTTAAAGATGACAAAGGTATTTACAGCCTTACAGCTTTCACGAATTCACAGATCTCAAACAAAGACATTAAAATACCACAGCAGTCGACTTTTGTGCTTGCAGAAGCTCAGTCTCTTGACAGCTTTTAAATAAAATGCACATTTTAAACAGATGTGTATCACAATAAGAGTTAGCTATTTTGGTTCTCTTTTAAGCTGACAATAATGTTAACAATAGAAAAACAAGAGAAGGAACTAATTTCTGTTTTCTTGTTTTAATTCCACGTCATAGCATCATTACTCCTTTTAAAGATGAGAATGTTAAAAACTTATGCTCCTTTTCAGGAGGAGAAACTGATTTAAATGTTCCAATTTGAAACTTCACGTGATTTGTCTGGGTTTTTTTTCTTTTTCTTTTTCTTTTTTTTTTTCTTTTCTCTTTTTTGCATAGTTTTAGAACTTTTACATGCTTTTAAAACTCCCTCTTTCATGCAACAATGGGTTCCAAAGACTGAAACCCATCAACATGTTGTTGATCACGGGCATACAGCCCTGCACATCTGCAGTTCAGTGCCACTGGGCATTTACCCTATTTGAGTAAACCTGCCTGTAAGTATTTACCAGTCAGCACTTAGACCATAAGCAACGGAAGGTTTGTTAAAGCACAGAATGCACTGAACATTCTGTTTGCTGTTATTTTGATTGTTTTTATTAGTAAGATTTTTTTTATTTTATTAAGTAGAACTTAATAGAATAGTAGCTAACATCATAAATGAAAAAATATACATCTTCATTACCAGTTACCACGCTTCTCTAACGTGCACTGATTGAAATACAAAACAAAACCAAAAAAACCTCCTGAATGCCTTTAACTGTGGTTGTTTTTGTTGTTTTTTTTTTTTTGGCAAAGTTATGGCTGTTTTTTTGCTGAAGGAAAGACTGAAAATCATTCTTTCAACAGAATTTTAGGGAAAATATGTTTTTGGCAGAAAGTATTCTTGTATTTAATGTCATAGTCAGCTAAGACTATTGTTATAGCTAGGGATTTCTTCACCGTTGGAATTTTATTGTTGTTATTATGTCATTGCAAAATAGCTTTCTGTTTCATTTCCAGAAATTCCATCTTGGACATTTCCATTTTTTCATTAAAAAAAAAAAAAAAAAGAAAAAAAGAAGAAAAGGCTTAAAGTTATATGCGGTAGTCTCCAGATACAGTAGGATTAGCACATACTTTAGGATCTGTATTATCTATCAGGGACCAACTCCAGGAATATTTATTGCATGTGTGTAAAACTGAAGGGCGATGCCCCCAGGAAAATATTCCATACACGTTTGTCCCATAACATTTTTAGATGTTAACAATACGGAAAAGGATGAGAAAAGGCAAAAGTTACAAGTACTTTTAGGGAGTTTCAGAGACAAGTCAGGAGATGAGGAGCACCTTATAAACCACCACCGTGTTCTTTTCAGCCACCGTTTGTCATGGAGAAGTGGATTGTGGGGATCGAAGAACACCAGTCTGTAGAATGTATTGTTACATATGAGGTAAGTTCTAAGAAACAACAGCATGTTTATCTAAGATAACCTGTATGGGAGATGTGGCAATAGCATCCCGTAGCTCCGCTGTATCCTGTAATCAAGTCTCAGCACCCTGTAATTAATTGTAAAATCTAAAGTTTGGAGCAAAAGCTGAATATGATTTACAAAGACTGTGTCCTCAGGCAGCCTCCCAGATCAGCTTTTTTTCTCAAGGACGACAATTCCTTTTACTTGAAGTGTAATGTGTGCTCAGGTCACTTGGAGGCTGAGGTTTTTTTTACCTTTCCAGTGAAGTGCTAATTAGGAGAGCTGAGGAGCAATAGGAGAAGAAAGAGAATTCTAAGTCAAAAGTAAAAGAGGAAAACAAAATATCAAAGACAATTTAGCCATGTAAAATGACAGAAATTAGCCTTTGTAAAAAGAGCTGGCGATTGCTTACAGAAGTGATTTTATGAAGACCAATGCTGTGCTTCACAGTGAGGCTAATAATTGAGATTCCAGCTCTGTCATAGGCAAGGATTCGAGCACTGATGAAGTGATGAGGAAATTTTGCACCTTTTTTGGTTTGTCTCAGAAGTGAAGAGCAAGAGTTTTCTGTTGCTCTAGGTTTCTTTCAGCCTTTCAGAATTGCAGGCAGCACGGCTCCTGTAACTGAAGAGCTTGATACTCCAAACAAGCAAATCTGGAGTGTTACCTTGCAAAAATACCTATTTAGTCCTACCTCTTTTAGCAGAAGGTGCTGCCTATCTGGTCTTCACATTATACAACAAGTAAAATACTCTTTGTATTTGTAGAGGAAGGCTTTCAGATCTTTCCTCCACATGGTACATGAATTGGAACACTTATTCACTGCCACATTTTTAGCATAATCATAAAATACCAGCCGAAATTATCTACTCTAAAAATACATGAGAACTGGCTAAGTGGTTTTGCAAAACAAAGTCTATTCAGAGTGCTGCTGCCACCCAGGCACTAGTGGAAGTTCCCAGGCAGGAGAGCTTAGTTGGTTGTGTGTTGCTATGTCCTCACATGCCTTGTGTCCTTATGTGTGTTGTGTCCTTTTTGAGCAGAGCGACGTTCGAGCTCCCAAATCCACCAGGCACGTCCAAGCTATCTGCTGGAGCAAGGTGAAAGCACAGGATGAGGTCAAGGCGGTGCAGCTTATGATACAGACCTCGCTCCCCAACTCAGAGGGGCATTCACGGAGCAGGTCTGACTCAAGTAAGTCACTATGTGTGAACTGCCTGCCTCTATTGCTGGCATGGGCAAAGTGTTTATGTGGAGAATAGCAACAAGACAATGCTATTATTCCCGTCTAACAGCAGAGCACCATCTTGCAGCATCAGCTAGCATTGTGGTCCCTGTGACATCTTCATGGTCACATGCAGGAGCACCCTGGCATGTAAGGATGACTTAGCTTAAAAGCTAAAAGTTAGGTAGTGACACATTTTATATCACAGTGTGATTTAAGGATGAGTGATCTGCATGTTTCTATAGAAAGTATGCTGGAAATAGTCCAGGGCATTTAGCTACAAATCCGTGGTATACTGTAAATCACTTGCAGTAGCTTATCAGTAGCTCAGATCCTTCTGCTCCAAAACCCCCAGTACTTCACATCTTCCAGTATTGAGAGAACCACAAAGCTGCACCAGTGCAGGGCTGACACCATGTGTCTGAGTCCACCAGCAAGGTGGGTCTTGTCAGCAAGGATGCGATCATATGGCAGTGCATCTAATCAGCTTTGGGACTGGACTGAGAGCATAGGCAGCACACTGTAATTATCTGTGTAACATATCTGTGCCATAGAGGAAGATGTGTTTCTCAACCAGGATTTCAGGAAGGCATCTGCTGAGAAAGGAGACAATCTCTTACATCTCTTCCCTCCATCTGTTGGGAAATAAGGTTTTCTACAGTCTTTTTGGGAACCTGGCAAGCCAGTGTTTTCAGTAGGTTTTTCTGCTTTCTCTCCTTGCAATCCAAACTCACCAAAAGTGCTGTGGTCAGTTCTTTCCTCCTGCTGCTGGCTACCCAGCACGCAGACAGCTTTGAACAAATGTCTCAGATACGAGCAGACCTAAAACGTGTTCTTGATGGCTGTAAAGAGGAGTGGAAATCTTCCCATTGAATTCTTTTTCCACAGCTCTGCCCATTCTGGTCTGCCCTGACTCCATTCTAGCTTCTCCTGGAACAGGGCTTTGGAAAAGGTTGTATGCATCTTAAAGAAGTTACTCTTTTTGCACAGGTGTTTGTTAGCCAAAGTGGTGTTTTTTTTTAATTTTTTTTTTTTTTTTCTGATTCAGTTCACAGTAGCGCAGTAGAAATACATGGGCTGGAACAAGATAGAAGTCAGTGGAATTTCCTCAATCACGTGGCACTACTGCTGCATCTGGAGCAGTGGCCTTGTGAATTGAGCACTGGTGGTTTAACAGATACATTTAAAATGGGTGCTCATATTCCTAAGTAATCTATCAATGTGCAGAACAACTGTGTTTTGTAATGCATGTGGGACGCAGCATGTCCTGAAAGACGTTTTCACTGCAGATCAGCTCTGGTGATCCAGGTCTTGGGCTGATGAGCCATACAGCCATACCCAAGTGTGGTGTTGTATCTTCACAGGTTGGCTCTGCTGCAGTAAGCCAAGCTGCTTTCATTTTTTTGTGGCAAGCGGTGGGAGAGCTTGTCTGTCCCTCTGGCACATGGAGGAGTTGCACGAAGCCACTAATGTATTGTCTGCACCCAAGTGAATAGGCACAGTTCAGAGGAAATGGGTTACCAGCCAGCGTGAAAGCTGCGCCTCAGCTCTAGCAAATCTCCTGGCCTGTCTTCTTTACCAGATCACCTACCCCAGGTTTAAAACAACACCAAATCCAAGCACAAAGGTAAGGGTAATAATACCTGTGTAAGAGGCTAAAATAACTGGCAGTGAAGGTGCTGCCCATGCAGGTTATTGTGTGGAGCATTTAATTCAGCATGCAGAACTGGTGGCTCAGAGACCTCATGAGGGAGAAGACCTCAGCCTACGAAAGGACTGGGCCTATGGCCCATCCCACAGCTGGTGCTGGGTGATCCTCATTGGGCAGCTGCTCTCTAGACAGTGCACTGGAGGGAGCTGGTCCCACAGGGTGTGTGGTTGCCCCCTGAGAGCTGGTGGCACCGAGGACCCAAATTCAAATCCTGAGCCAGCTGCTTTCAGATTTATGAGGTCTGTGTTTTACATCTAGAGTTTTTGTAGGAAGAAATAGGGAAATGGTAGAGGAGGCTGTCTGAAAAATGCATTCGAATCAGCATGCATATTTCTTTTGAAACAATGAATTTCAAGGAGGTTAGGAAACAGAGAAGTTGATTCCCACCTTTTTGTGAAAGGAGGTTCATCTCAGTGCAGTCAGAGCTCTCTGCTGTGGCTGCATCGGACCTGCACTTTGACAGGAAAGACGATTTCCTTTTGACATATTTGACATTAAGTTGAAGTGACTGAAATCTCCGGAGACTCCAGCAAAGTCTAGGGGAAGGAGGAATGGAAGAGATCATCCACTATATCCTAAGAAGGAGCAATCCTAGCAAGGACAAAGCCACTACCAGCTCCAACAGAATTCTGCAGGCAGATGCAGCACTGCCATGGGAGAGAGGGGCTTGCAGCAGAGGATCTCTCTCAGGAGACCTTCAAAAGGTGAGAGAGGAGCTGGGGTCCTCTGCTGCAGGTAATAAAATCTTGTTTGTGTTTATCCTGCTGCAAACTGCTAGGGCCACACTTTTCTGTTAGAGTGACATAACCATTTTTTAAGGAAAATCACTCAGATTTCTTTAGAGCAAAATTACATAAGCTACGCTTTATACCTGAAGCTGGATGGAGGCTGTGGGGTGCAGCTGGGTCTTAGTAATGGTTATGTGAAATGTGTTGACTTCTGAATTTGTAATGATAATAAGAAACGAAGTGGCTCTGGCTGTTGTGGTGAGAAAATGGAAAGAGAGAGGGTGAGTATGGCTAGGGTTTGCACCACCTCCACCACTGTGAAGGGCATGGCCAGTGCTGGCTGGGAGCAACACAGTCTGCAGCTGGTGCCCATGTTGTGCCTGCTCTGGAGGTCTGCAGGATCTTTTGTTGTGGAATCTGAGGAGGAATCTGCTGAGACTCTGGGGAAAAGAAAGAGTTTACCATCTCGGGGAGAAGGGGCAGGCAACTCAGAAAGAGTACAGGAATGCTGCTAAGGTATAATTTTAATCAGGGGAGACCTTATCACTTTCTACGGTGACCTGAAAAGAGTTTGTAGCGGGGTGGGGGTCAGCCTCTTCTCCCAGCTAACAGTGACAGGAGGAGAGGGAACGGCCTTAAATTGTGCCAGGGGAGGTTCAGGTTTGAAACTAGGAAAAATTTCTTCTCAAAAGGAGTGGTGAGGTATTGGAACAGCCTGTCCAGGCAAGTGGTAGATTCACCTTCTCTGGAGGTGTTCAAAAAAAGAGTAGATGTGGCACTTGGGAATGTGGTTGAGTGGGCATTGGTGATGGGTTGATGCTTGGACTAGATGATCTCAGTGGTCTTTTTCAACCATTATGATTCTACGATTCTGCAATCTGTAGAGGTTTATCAGAGAAAGAAAACCTAACTCATCCCGTATCTGAACCAGAATGTATTTTCCCAGCAATTCACACAACGCTCACCTTGTTTCATTTCCCTGCCAGGCATCGACAGCCAGTGGATGCAGACACTGCGCATGCACCAGATAGCCAAAGCCATTTCCCTGCAGCACGGCCATCCACACAGCCCCACCACCATCTCACACTACCTGCCCTACCTGCAGAGCCAGGACTCCTACGCCGCTGCCGTGAGGCGGACACGCGGGCCCATCAGTTACCACTACACCTCCATCAGCCACTCCAGGAACTCCTCTCCCCTCTCGCACAGTTTGGTGAGAAACCTGTCGAACCTACACCTCAACTCAAAGGGCAGCAGTACTTCCAGCACAGCATCGGACACCGCTTCAGAGAGGGACAGGTCCACGGGCAAGGCCAGGCACAGCGGCAACTCCCGCAGCTCCTCTGATGGGCGGCGCAGCGGGACGAGCTCCCCGGTGCCCCCGAGGTCCTCGGGCAGGGCCGGCAGGACTGCCTCCTTGCCCCCAGCCCACGAGCAACGCAGGTATCCCCGCAACTCCCCCCAGCCCAAGGCCATCCCAGGCATGCCGCTGCAGGGGGACAGCGAGCCCAGAAGAAGCGAAGGGGAGGGCAGGGTGAGCGAGGGGGGGTGGATAAAGGTGCAGCACGTGAAGAAGCCCCACAGGCAGAGCACCGGCAAGCAGGGTAAGGAAAGGCCCAAGGGCAGCTGGCGGGGCCGAAGGACGTTCTAACGCGGGGAACAGCCGTGAGCTGCGATGGAGCCAGCTTTCCTGTTATTCCACTGAACATTGAACTGGGAGATGACACATGCTTCTGCTCGACGTGCTCCAGCTCTCGGCGCACTGCACTGAAGCCATGACTCTACCTCGCTGGGCTGGCTGCACCGCTCTGCATGCAGCTGGCTGGTGGGCACCTGGAAGGAGCCTGCCCTCAGCAACGAGACTTCTTCCCTCCCAGTACTGATGGATTTAATATGGTTGCCTCCCCTCCCTTTGGCTGCTCGTGTTCTTAGGAGACTGGATGTGCACTAATTTGCTTAATATTTCAAAAATAAAATCAGTAATACACAGCCATGCGCTGTCACAAAAACCTCTCCTTTTCATCTACAGAGGAGTTGTGCTGCTAACTCTCTTGTCACCTCTGGCTCTGAGCACTGTTTCTACACACTTTATTCACTCTGCTTCTGCCAAGGCCATAGGAAAAGGTAATATTTTAGTCAGACCATGACAATCTCAAAAAGCAGAAGCACACACATGTTTTTCTTCAGGCCCACTCTGGGAACTTCACTTCTCCACTTCCAGCCATCCATCCCCTATCAGGAATTTCTCACCTCTCTCTTTGTTAAAACCCAGACACCAGGTATCTGACACTGCAGAGCAGACGCTGCGACACATACAGTTGTTGTAATCAGAAGGATAAAAAAAAAATAGGCTTTATGCTTTTAGGAAAAAAAGAAAAAGAGAGGGAGAACAAGGCACTGCCTTTATAATGGATAGATCCATCCCCTCTGAGGTCTGTGATAATGTTTATCCCTGGGCAGCAGGCATTTTTTAATTGAATTTTTAAATGTGGCCAGGCTGTGCTGCTTTTGTCTTTCAGTCTTCAGGCAGTAAAGACAAGGTCAGCAAAGTTTGTGATTAATGTGGTCTATAGCTCCACTGAGAACAAAGGCACAGCCGTAGACTTACTTGTCTTCAGAAAGTTCCTTGTTGGCCTTTTCACTCCAACTTGATTTCACACAATTAAACAGGGAAAAAAAGTTAGGATTTCCCAAGATGCAAGAGGGAAAAAAAGAATGAAACAGATAAAGGAAGCTGAACCCAATGCAACACATGGTACCCTCTGAAAGCCAAGAAACTGTAAATTAGTCATGCCTTTGAGTGAGGTACAAGACACCATCAGTACCAAGCGATGCTCACTGGCATGCAACTGTGAGCACTGCTGGAGGAGCTGCCAGCACATCACCCCTGATGAGCCCCCGTCACCACTGCCCCCTCACTGCATTGTCAAAAGGGCACATGCTAGGGCTGTTCCGAAAGTAACGCCTCTTACTTTAGTACGTTGGCCCACAACAACAGGCAGCTGAGGTTGAACCTTCCTGCGTCTGTTGTAGTTTCCATGTAAATAAATCAGAGGCATTACTTTTGGAGTGACCTCCATACATCTCCTGCTCTACACAGATGCCAACCAGGGCCATGTGCTGTTCACCATCCTCTGGTTCTCACCAGACCCTTTTAACAACTGGGCCAGCAGAAATCCTAGAAAGAAACTGTGAGAGTTCAGAAGGGTGCATTCCTCTTGCAGGGTGATGAGGACAGCGGTGTAGTTGCACAACAGGGCCCTACCCAGTAGGCACCAAGGCAGTGGCAATTCAAGATCTATTGTCTGCTTGTGGTTGATTGTCAAGATGTCCAGAAGGACTGCTCTGCTCTTTGTAAGCAATTTAATGCTGTGCCTAATTTTAATCTGCAGTGTACTGTCTGTCCACATCTGTTGTATTAAAGTGTTCATTAGCATTTAAAGGAGGAGTGGATGGTATTGATCACTCCTTTTAACATTAAACAATCGTGCAATAGTGACTGATTAGGAATCCTCTTGTTGTTTCAGAATTGGTGGTCAAAGCAAGAGTAACTGATCTTGTGGAGAAAAAAAACAATCTTATTATTCTGTGCATGCCCTAAACCATGCCACCAAAGCTCTTCTTGTATTAAAAAAGCAATAACTACATAATTCAGTGGCAAACAATTTTTAAATCCCTAAAAATCCTCACATTGAAATGTATTTACATACAGTTCCTGCTTCAAGTGTGGAAACTTTCTTTAGTTTTAATTGTAAAAAATTCACTTCTATCTTCTGTATACAGTCTTCTCCTTAAACTTGCTCAGGTGAAAATTTCGTAACAAAATCTCATTTTCCATCTCATTTTTATCACTCTCACCATATCTAGTCCCTAACTTAGTAATAATTCATTATACAGCAAATGTGCCCACGTTTTCACCCCCAGTACTTCGTGAAACTGAGGAATTTATATCCATGTTTTACCACCGCACAGCCACTGCTGGCTGAAAGGCCACACAGCAATATGGAAAATCAGAATATCTTGGGGATATACACCCCAGCAAATCTCTGCTCTTTACAAAGGAGCCATACTGTCGTTTTTTTTTTTATTTATTTATTCGTTTATTGATTTCTGTATCATAAATCTGTCAAAACCAAGCATATTTAAGTACTGGTAAGTCTAGAATCGCACACTAGGAATGAAACACCCTGCCCTCCTGTTTACCAGCATGGCTGACCCTACAAGTCGCACAACCCATTGCTGCGATAGAGACAATCCTTGTTTTCCCAGCTCTCCTTTCCCTAGGTCTTCATATCTCTGTGTATAGATATTGCTGTGTTCCTAGTCCCCGTGAGGTACCTGCATTTTCCCTTTCCAGAGTGTAAAATCCAATTACAAGAGTTACAAGAAGCCAGCTCTGGGACTTCTTCTGGCTTGGGTTATGAGAAATAGAGAATTCAAGAAGGCAAATGCAAAACTGGATGTCCAAAGCGAGTGAATATCTGCATCCAGTAGGGAGCATGTTTACTAAGTCAGATACAAATTTTCTTCTTTATTTATTTCATGAATGTGTGAGGTTGTGACACAGGATCTGCTTCTTCACTTGGTAATGTTTGACTCCGGCTCTCCTGGGAGACACAAGAGTTGCCATCCTTGCACTCAACAAGCCCCACACACCCTATTTCCATGGATCTCCACTCCTCACATGTGTGAGTAGTAACAACACACCAAGACTGGTTCTCTAGGTCCTGACAAATTTGGACAGGCCAACAAGATAGCTGCAGTCACAGCCCTTTGAACCCAGCATCATCTGCTTTTTAAAGAAAATATTAGCTAATGTATTTTCACCTCTTCCTATCCTGCTCCCACTGAATGCTTTCTGGCAGCTGGTGACATCTGAGTGCAATGCCCCTCTCCTTGGTCACGCACCACGGCCCCGTGCACTCGCCATGTTCTTGCTGAGCCCATTTAAGGAGAAAGATTGCCCAAAGCCTCTGTGCCTCCTCCACTGCTCCCCAAACTATATTCCTCTCCAAGTGGACCCCATGCTAATGGGGACCAAACTCCGAGCATTTTAGGACTTAATGCAAACGTTCTGCCAAGAATACTGGGCCGTGTGTCAAAGATGAGCACTTGAATTTTTTGACTGTGCTAGCGAGTGCACTTTGACCTAAATATTATTCTCATTACTACTTTAGGCTGGGAAAGACAGGCAGTTGCTTTTGTAATTGTGGGGGGAAAAAAAAACAAACCGGAAGACCTCCTGACATCTTGCATCACTTAAAATGGAGCCAAATAGCTGTGCTACCTCTGCAAATTACATCTGACAGCATTATTTTCTGTATATGTTTCCACCATATAAGGGTTTTTTACATAATTTTCTTATCTAATGAACTGCCAATGCTTGGCAGTTCAAGCCAGTCTGTTGCGAAAAGTGAGAGGTTATGGAGGAGAAGTCTATTATGGCAATAACACTAATAAGGGTCTGCCAAGATCCTGTTTTTACACAGGGCATTTGGGATGATCCTCTCAGAGGATGGCAGCAGCAGGGGGTGGCAGACAGCCCCAAGGGTCAGTACCTCCTCTGAGAAACCCCATGGGATGGCCCTGTAGGTGACGCCGCACAACAGAGCAGCTTCATGCACCTGAGGCTCAACGTACAGATTTCTTGCCCTGCCTCAGCAAGAAAGGTCAGTGCTCCTGCAGCAGAGACAGGGCATTTTCCTTGTGCTGTGAGAAAGCACATGAAGGACATGAACCCTGGGGGGCTTCCTGCCTGCCCCCACCCTGCCTGTCCCCTCTGCCCTCCTGGCGGCTGGTGGAGGCAACACAAATCAGCCCTCACAGTAAAATGTATATAAAAGGGCAGAAAAACAGAGTGCAGAGAGCAATTTTTATTACTTCCTGATGGCCTCCTGTTTCCCACCATTATGCATTTGCAGAACATTTTGTAAGCAATTTCTTTATGATGTGACTTAATCTATTCTTGTTTTCAAAGGGAAATATAAATTGAAGCCCAAGAGTGAAAGGGCTGGGATCTCGAGCTTTCAAAAGTGGTCTCTGCATATCAACAGCAGCCAGGTTTTTTTTATCAACCTTTTTTTTCAATGCATTTTGTAGAATGGCTACAGGATACTCAAATGAGTGTTGTAATTACGCTCCATAATGTGCATCACAATGCCCTAGGCTCCAAACGATTCGCTGCGATGTGTACTTGGAATAATCATTAAGATTTCTGTCAGAGCTGACCACATTTCAGCTGTTCTCTAAGGGCACTGATGAATGCAGGCTCCTAGAGGCATTTATCAACATGTACTTTTCCTCTCACTGGGCTGCAGTTATTCCTTTGGCTTTCTTTTCTCTTATTCTTTCTATTTTTATGGCCTCAGCAGTCTGGGTCAAAGAAACACACTGTCAAATAGGACCAGACGTGGCCACCTTCAGTTCAGCAGGCAGGACCTGTCTGCACCCAGCCTGTGCTACCAAGGAAATTGCAGCAAAGCACAAGGAGATATGAATTAAAAAGCAAAAAATATTTTTTTCCTTGCAGAGAAAAAAAGGGGAAAAAGATACTAATTGCACTGTGAAGGTATTTTTTGGAGCAGCGGCCTTGGCTATGAACCAATTATCCATGCTAAATTCCAGTTCAGAGCACAATGCCAAGGCGAAAAATCACTTCCTAAAAAACTATGTCCAGCAAACATGTGGAGGTCCAATTACAATGAAGTCCACAGAAGCAGCCACCCTCCTTTCTCTGGGTGGCAGCCAATGGTAGGGGAGCTGGTGGTGCACCTCACGCATCCTGTACAGAGCAGTAGCCACTGCAGGGCAGCAGCTGAGCAAATACACGTGCCTGATCAGATCTTTTACAGAAACACACCTTTCACAAGAGAGGAAAACAATTAGTGCATGTTATAGGTTACCGATTTACAATTTACATCATAAATCAAGCCCAGATTATTTTAATGCAAGACGTTTTTAGCTTCATTTTGTGGCACTAACGGTTTTACTAACACACTATAATTTGCTCGGATGAAGAGGTGATTGGACAGCTCTTAGAGAAATTTTTAATTACTGTCATTAGTGGCTGCAATCTTATTCTTTTCTACGGAGCCAAGATACGTGTTATTGCTTTGTGCCACAGGTACTCTGCGGTCACGAGAATCTCTACTCTCCCCTTCTGCTGAAGGAGTAGAACACGAGGACCAAGAAGCCAAGGGGACAGAGGTGTCCAGCAAGCACGCTGAGGTCTTGGTGTAAATCTACAAAAGCAGCCATCCTCCTGCACCTGTGTAACAGCAAGCATCCTTTTGGGGCTGCAGGAGCTCAGCACGTCGATTTATTTCCCTGTCTCACCAAGCAGGGCTGCAGCCCCTCTGCCAAACGGCTTTCCCAGCTCCCAGCCACTTTTCCCACAAAGTCCCTGCTTGGGCCAGTACATTTTAAAGCTGTCTGATTACATACATGGCTTGGACAACGCTGTTTCCATGAAGCATTAATTGGGAAATAAGCTGCACTCTGAAGCACAGGCTAGCCCCACATCATTTTACATGTTATTGATGGCTATTTTCTAGTAAAATCCTGACTCTCCAGGCTCAGAATGTCAACAGGAGCTGCTGCCACTGAGAAACCATATGGTATTTGTGATTTTTTTTCTGGAAGGAGCAGAGCCCGTGGCTACTTAGAACATGTCTTTAGCTGCTTGGATGCTGCCTGGGTGGCCGTTCCGGGCAACGCCCCCAGCTTTGTGCTCTGTGCAGGTAAGGCTGTAATTACAGGCTGACTGAAAGCGGAGCTGCTTTTGCACGGGGAGACTCGCCCACAGAAAACATAGACCCTGAGCAGGGCTGGCGCCCATTGTGCCTCAGCTATTCACAGCCCGGGCTGGGCTGCGGGCCTGCGTGTGCGGGGCCACTTCTCTCGTGCCTGACGTGGGCCGTGCCTGCTGCTGGGAGGCCCCGAGCAGTATCAAGGATAAAGGCAGGATTACAGCAAGCAGCGGGGCTGCAAATCACACACAGCTTTCAGGGCCTCACCCGATCCTGGCTGCCAAATCCCGGCTGCACTCTGTGGCGTGTAACGGCTGCGCTTGGTTTAACGTGAGATTGTAGCATTACATAGAACAGTTTGCAGTCACTGCAGGTTTGTTTTCCTCTGGCCCGGCTTCAAGTTTGCGGAGTAATACAGCCAACTCCTTTCTGAAACCCCATTGCACTGCTGTACCCTCAAGGGCGTGGAGGCTTCACCCCTAAGGCAACACCCCACCTGTTGGCAGCAGGGCACACAAGCCCTGCGTGCTGCCGGCCGCCTGCACAAAGCAGGCTGTGCTCCCCGCAGGAGCTGTCAGCCCTGGGGCAGCAGGGCCGCGGGCTCCACGCCTCCCTGAGCGGAGATACAAGGCACGTATGAGAACCCCTTCGCCCCCTCTCCCCAGCCCTTGAAAACCGGCAGTTGTGTGGCGGTCTTTTATTTTTTTAATTATGTTTATCTTCTCCCAGAATGGTGGGGAAAAAAGCAGCAGTTACAAGTGGCAGCACGACACAGCCCCAGACCACGCGGGCACCCCCGGCCCCGCCCCTCAAGCGCTCGCGTCCCGCCGCGTTCCGGCCAGGAGATTTTCGCGCCACACGATCAGGTCCTTGCAGCTCCACAAACCCCGCACCTCCCAGAGAAAAAAAAAAAGGAGGCCCCCACACCGGGCCCTCTGGGGCGCTCCGGAAGAGCCTCTCCATGCTCTCTGCGGGGGTGCGCGGATGGGCGCGAGGAGGGGGCGCGAGATGCTGGGTTCCGTGTGTGTCGGACTCATCTGCCAGGACGCGGGCGGCAGCGCGGGAAAGGCGCCGCCGGGCTCCGCCCCTTTCTGCCCCCGCCGCTTTGGCGCGAACCTTCATTTCCCGCCACCCGTCCCGCCGTCAGCATGGCTCCGCAGCGCCCGCAGGTGAGCGCTGTCCTGCGGGGGCCGGTTAGAGCGGGGGGAAGCGTTGTGCCGGACGCTCGGCGGGAGGAGCGGCCTCCGGGCGGCGGCTACGGGTATCCCCAGCCGCGGGGCTGGGGCAGAGGATCGGCTTTCCCTCCGCTTCCCGTCCCGGAGGCCGTTGGGGCTGTTGCGGGGGAAGCGGCCTGTGGTTGCGGGGTGGGGGGTTCGCTGAGGGCCTCTGTTTTAGCGTGGCGCGCGGCCGGGGCGCGTTGTGTGTGCTAACGGGCCCGCGGCTAGTTGGTCCCGGCCGGGCCGTGGTGCGCGGTGTGCTGCGATCGGTGGTGGGGCTCTATGAGGAGAGCTGCGCTGGTCGCTGTTGGAGCGGTGTGCTTTCAGTGCTCCGTGTGCTTAACGCTCGTCTTAAGCTAAAAGTACCTAGTTACTCAAAGCAGATCTCGGCGTGATGGTCTTGTGCGCGTTTCTAGTCCCATCCGTAAGGCGTGGGGGCACGTATGATGTTTGTGTATGTTCCTGCTTCACTGCGGAGCTAAAAGAAGTATTTGTTGAGAGCAAGCTAAGCTCTCCTGTAAAAGGATGTGAAATCTACCAGACTAGAACCTGTTCCCACTTTAACGCTGGGGATGTTTTGTTTAATGGTGCTGGTTCTGCTGGGGGGAGGTGTGCTGTGTTCACGCACCACAGGTATTCTGAAGTGGGTAAGCCCACTGGCAGCAGCGTATATATGTGCCCCAGCGCCGTGCACTATGGCTGCTGCCCATCCATAACGGGGTTGGCACTGTTCTTTTGCAGCGTCGCTGCTCTGGTAGGAGAACCTTCACCACGTTCCGAAATACCAAGCTGATTCCCATGGAGACGTCCTCATCCTCTGATGACAGTTGTGACAGTTTCGGTTCTGACAACTTTGCTAACACAGTGAGTATAGGGCTGGAGCAAATAAACCTGAAGGAGCAGTGTTAGTGAAGACCTGCAGGTTGGCATGTGATAAATGCTGCTTCTATTTTGTACAGCAGTTACAGATCCGTGATACGTACTGTAATTCCACATCACTGCTTGCTTATGCTCCCAGCTGGTAGGTGTTGGAAGCAGATGAGCAACCTTTGAGACATCACCTAAACGAACGTGCCTAATAGTTGCAACTGCAGTTCTGAAACTGCCTGTAAATTCATTTACTATTATTATTTTTTAATTAAAAAGAGCCATTTGCTTGTCTTTTGGTTGTAAATGCAAGTTGGTTTTGCCCAATTAAAGTAAAGGGTATTTTGTTCTTTGCAGAAACGCACGTTGAGGTCGAATGTTAGAAAAGAACTGGCCAAAATCTTTCACGAATCCTCTGATGATGAATCCTTCTGTGGCTTTTCAGAAAAGAAAGTTGAAAGTGCTTTGGTAAGATGGCTGATCTCACTTTGCAGCTTTAATCCTTTCACATTCTTTGGTATAACTGAAAAATGTCAGCTTCAGATTCCAAGTCAAGTGTTGTCAGAAAGAAATGTGACTTTATTTAATGTAGTAAATGTAACTAGACATAGTTTGATTTTTTTGTTTTGTTTTGTTTTGTCCTCCTAAAATCCCTCTAGCTCCTAAGCTTTGCAGGATCAGAGTAAAGTCTTCATATGGACTGGAAAATCTATTACTTGGTAGAATTGCCCTTGATGCTTGTTGCTCTTTGTTAGACTCTAACACTTTTTGTTTCTTTAGCACAAAATGTTAACCTGGCTCATGGATCCTAGCAAACCCGAGGAAAATATCTGCCTGCACTGATGTGCAGTCAGATGTGCACTCTCACAGTGTAACAGAGAATGCTGTAGCACTTGTGCAGTGTAGAAGGAACGATAGATGATGGAATCCTGCTTTTTGTAACTGCAGTGCAAGAGCAGGTTTGTTGTTTAAAAATACCAAGAATTAGTATTAAGTAGTGAAAAATGTAATGTTAGCATGTTTGGCATTAATAAGTTCCTGTCAGAACTAAAGAACCTGCCGAGGAATAACTAGGTTGGCATCTGACTGGGAGAAGATGCATGTCTGAGTTATAAAAAGCAGTAAGGAGAACAAGTAGGAGTCAGACTATTTAATTGCAGAGCAACTCATTCTGTTTTATGTGTTTGTTGTGATTTGTTAACAGAAATTGGAATCTGATTCAGAAAACAATGTCAGTGCTGACAGAGAGGCACCTCTGAGACTGAGGAAATGCACTGTTCCTCTCAAAGTAGCCATTAAGTTTCCACCTCGAAGATCCGGAAGGAGGAAGGCTGAGGTGGAATCTCTTCCTGAAGATACGATGCCTGCTCCAGAGTCAGACTCTGATTCTGAGGAAAAGGGCTCTCTGTTTTTAGAAAAGAGAGCTTTAAACATCAAGGAAAACAAAGCGATGGCAAGTACTCAGCCTGTCCTCTGCTTTCCCTCTCTTCCCCTTGACTCTTGGTGGCTCTCCTTGTTTATTCAAATTAACCCTAATGGGAGTTATGTGAATTCATTAAGAGGAATTTACATTCCGAATACTTGAATCAAATGCTTCATGTTCACTGGTATTTGAAAATCTGAGAGAAGTCTTTCAGTAAAAAATCTGTGTTTAAGGCCTATTCTTTGTTTAGGCTTGAAGTCTATTAAGTTTGAGTGTTTTCAAATTACCTGTAGTCACTAGAACATAAAAATGAGACATAAAAGTTAAAGAATGGCTGCGGTTGCTGTAATTGTAATTCCAGCCAATTGCTCTAATCTAATAGTCTGTAATAGCATGTGAACTCCCTCTTAAGGCTCTGCTTTCTTTTGCTAGCTTGCAAAACTAATGGCTGAGTTGCAAAATGTTTCTGGTATTTTCGATGGGAGAAGATCACTGCCAACAGCCAATAATGTAAGTACAAACTTAACGTATTTGCCTTAAGGTTTCTGATTCTTGAATTATTGCACTACAATACAGGACTCTTGATTACAAAGCTTATTAAACCTCATAATTCAGAGTCCAATTCAGAATTGTCATTTACTGAACTGGACATCCTCATTGTGCAATTTTCTTCTGATTTTCCACTGTATAAAATGGATCAGATTAATTCACAATGGCTTAAGTGTTTCCATAGGCCAATAAAACTGAATGAGGTGCTGATATTTATACAGTGGCTAGAGATAAGGGAAGGCAGCCAAAGCTTTGAAGCTCAAGCCTGAATCTTGTTTGAGTTCAGAGCCTTAAAAAAGACTCTGACCTTTGGATTAACTAGGTCCTTAAAGTAGTAGGGTAGCGATCTAGCAGTGTGATGGATTTTGCTGCTGATTTACCTGTAAGCTGTGTGAGTAACAGTAAAAGCAGAAACTTGCTATAGATATGGGTTCTGCTGTTCTGTGTGGGAATTCCTGTACTGGGAGGACAGAAGTTGTTGTATCATTGGGTTCTCTTAAACTTTTCCAGACACCAAAACGACTTCCAAGGCGCTCACTTCCCAGAAGTGCGTTGAGGAGGAACCCAGACCGAAGTTCTCGGCCTCACACGAGATCCAGGTCCCTGATTGATGGCCCTCCTACTCCTTTACCAGAGGAGGAAGATGATGACCGATACCTCCTAGTGAGAAGGAGGAAGATGTCTGGTGAAGATCTGGAGGTATGCTGAGGTTCTGGTTCTTCAGTTGCTACTGAAGATGGTTTTGTATCCCCTCAAGAATATAAAAATTAATTCAGAGCACATTATGCTAGATAAATTCCTCTTGTACTCCAGTTGTAGGCGAGAAAAATCCAGTGGCATTTCATTTGATCTGTCATCCTTTAGATACTAAAGCAGCATACACATCGTAGGTGTTTGCAAAGATTTATCTCTCGTTTAAATATGGAATGGATGTTTGGGACTTCGGCACTGATTTGAAGAGTCTTGCTTTGTGTAGAATTCTTGCTGAATCCCATCCTACCAATGTTGTCTTCATTATCCAGCATGATGCCCAAACTCCCAGGAGAGGTCACCGTGGTGCCATGGCTCTTCCACACATTGTGCGACCGGTTGAGGAGATAACAGAGGAAGAGCTGAGTAACATCTGTGGATCTGCAAGAGAGAAAGTGTATAACAGAACCATGGTAAGTGTATTCCAACTTCCTGAAATGCATGCTTTGTGAAATCATTTGTTACTCTGATGTGAAATAGAGTGGACTTGCTTATCACTGAAAGGAGGGGTGTGATTTCTGGGAGAAAAATGGCAGATGGTGCTCCAGAACCTCAGCCATCTTTCCCTGAGTTAACTGAGTGGTGTTTGCCAAGCCAGCTGACTTGTTCTCTTCTTGGATCAACTGTAGTACCTTGGTGATACCAGTCTGTGAGAGTGTTTGTTAACAGGCACAGAAGATAAAATCTTGATTCAAATTTGTGAGGTGGCTTTCTGTTTCAGGATGAGTGCTGCCAGCTGCCAGGGAGATTGCTTGTTAAATGCTGTATTCCCTCAGCTAGAGAGCTGCTTCCAATGTTTTGTTTCTTGAATTACTTTCCTTGTGTTACAGGGATCTACTTGTCATCAGTGTCGTCAAAAAACCATAGACACCAAGACCAACTGTCGTAACCCTGATTGCGTAGGAGTACGGGGCCAGTTCTGTGGGCCATGCCTCCGCAATAGGTATGGGGAAGATGTCAGAACAGCATTGCTGGATCCAGTAAGTCAACTTTTAATACTGACCTTAAATTGATTGAGTAGCAGATGCACCTTTCTGCTCATAGCTAAAGTGCCTTTGAAAGGGAACTGCTTGCAGTGTTGTAGTACATAAGGTATACTTAAAATCATGAAGGTTGGAGAAGACTTCCGAGATCATCTAGTCTAACCATAACACATCACCGCCATGCCCAATAAACCATGTCTTAGTTTGAGTCAAACTGGATGATAGAACATTGTTGTCTAGAACTCTTTGTAGTTAGTATTTCTGCAGTTTCATTTTCAGGAATAAACTAGGAGAGCAGAGCAGCTGACAGTATTCTTGTATATTCAGAATAATGTTTACTATTCAGTTTTATATTAGTGCTTAATGTACTCTGGAGGGGAATTGTATCATGGAGAAAACAGTCTTGCTGCTGTGCACTATGGAAATGGCTCAGGAACTGAACAGAGTAGAGTATTTCCTATGGTTACATGCAAAGAAGAGTTTAATACCTTATAGACTGAGAAACTGGGACTTTTCTGTCCCAGCCAGACAACTTCTGCAGCACTGGTGATCACTAAGTGGATAGTTGGATTATTTTTACCTATGACTGTGAATTGTGCTTCATGCTGCAGTTCAGTTAAAGGGGATGTTGTCTGTTTTTATTTTTTTCTTTTGTCTAGACCTGGAGGTGCCCACCTTGCCGTGGAATATGCAATTGTAGCTTCTGCAGACAGAGAGATGGCAGATGTGCTACGGGTGTCCTGGTCTATCTGGCCAAGTACCACGGCTATGATAATGTCCATGCCTACTTGAAAGGGTAATTATGCCATTGTGTCAGTAAAGTGGCCCTACTCTGTGTGGGATAGTGGCTGAAAACTGGGCAGCTGTTGCTCAGATATCTCAAGATCAGTCCACATTGTCTCTTGAGTCTGTTCTTTTTCCGCAAAACTTTTCTGACTAGTTAGTTCTTAGCCAAAGTAAGTGGTATATCCACTCCTTGCCTTTGCCAACTTGACCTTTGTTGTCATTATCTCCACTAATTTGTCTAAAGGATTTCTGAACTGTTTTGCTATAAAATAACTTGAGTTTCTGCTTGTCTTTCAGTCTGAAGCAAGAACTTGGAATGGAAGACTGAAGCTGTGGCTGCCTTTGACTTGCATACTCTTTCACCAGTGCCATATTATTACCTCCAGTGAATTGTTTAATCAAATGAGACTACAAAGCCAGTGCTTGGTTCCCTCCCCTTCTGGATTTTTTTAGAAAAGAAAAGCATATTGCTGTGCAAATTGTGCTTCGAGAAACTGTTTAATAGAGATTTGCCCGCGGGCCATTGCTTTCTTGTTAAACAACTTTTGTAAAACAAAGTATGAGATAGCATCAGTCCCTGCTTTTATGCCGGCAACTTTCTTTATCCTGAAAGAAGATGGGGCTTTAAGCCATTGGAGTTCTGTTCATGCGTTGATCTGTACTGCAGGTTTATTTGTGCTTTGAAGTTGGTGACAAAAAGATAAGGATGTTCAGAACATTCAAGGCATTGTTCCCCACAGAACCAAGTGGGGAAAGGTGTGTGTTTAACTCCTGGCCAACTTCTGCGATTGACTCTTACTGAATGTAAATGATCAAACAGAGCTAACAGTCATCCAAAGCAGCAATTCATTCATAAGTTCAAAAAGGAAGGTCTAAAGGTTGCAGTTGAGCCATCTCCAAGCATTAACATTTAGGTTTATAGAGCGCTTGAAGTACACGTTGGATATTTTGAAGGAGATTGAGTGATTTAAATTGCAGCAGAAGCAATTAAGGGGTAAGCTCTTGTGTTTGTGTTTTCTCAGACAAGAGGAGGCCACTGCTGGAAGCTCCTGTTGCACCAGCACTGCTGTTATGTAGTAGTGACTGATCTGAGAATGTGGGTATGTCTCATGAAGTGACCTCTGCTAAATTTTTGCTGGTTTTTGGATTCTCTTCTTAGTTGTCCTTTCCCTTCTCTTGCTGCCAACTGCAGTAATGCTTCTGTGCTGAATCAGCCTGGGGATTAACCAAGTTGAGGAGTAGCTGATGTAGTCATTGGCCAACGGCAAGAGGGTGAAGTGTGGTGACTTGTTGAATGTTATCACGAGAAGGGTCAGTGACAAATGGTCATTCAGTTTTCTTTTCCCTATGAGCAAAAATAGAAAGCAAAGGCTTTCTAAGCTACAATCCAGCTTAAAATGAATTATTCCTTGGCTTGCATAGAGAAGCACAAACATGGATAATGTTCTCAAGTGGCATTACCACTTGATGAGGAAGAACAGTTGATTGAAAAGGCTTTTAAAAAATGAATAAAAAAGGAGATGCGTGCAGTTTGTGAGCACTTATAAATGTCACTGGCACTGTGGTCTCCTCTTTAACAATCCATCCATACTTCTATTCATTTGTGGCTCTGTGTGACTGTAGAAGGGTATTTTGTGTGATGTTATTAATGGAGCACGTGTACAGCAAGAACTGAGCTGAGGAATACCTGTTGTTGTGTGGACAGCATCTTCTAAATGCTGTAGAATAGAAGGCAACATGAAAACTAACTGGAGAGCCACGGTGAATACATGCGCTTAGTTTGGTCATGGAGGAATGCAGTGTTATACGTAACGCACAGTTGAGTAGTAGGAAGAGTCAGCTTGGGTTTATTGAGCACTAGAACAAAATGCAGCTTCTGACCCTTCTGTTTACACAGTATTTGCGCTCTGTATATAACAAACCTTTTTGTACCTTTTTATACTCTTCTGGGAATTAGAACAGTGTGGGGGAAGGAGGACCTTGCAAACAGAATATATTTGTCTCAGACATGCAAATCTGGTTTATAAATCACCTGTGCTGTTGAGAATCTCCCATCTCCTGCTTCCATAGTTTGACCAGACGTGCAATCTTGGGTGGAGTGTGCCCTGTTCTCCAGGTTCATCTCTTGAAGAAGGAACTCTGGAAGTACATGTTCTGACACATAAGAATGATTCTTTTTCTAATTGCTGTGCTTCCCTTCTGATTGCTGGAGTGTGGAAGAACTGTGCTGAAAGCTAATCTTTGCTCTGTATCCTGAAGACTGCTGTATTTAGATTTCTTCCCATTGACAAATTTATGTATGAAGGTTTTTATTTTAAAAATAAAACTTTTTCTCAGTTAGAATTCTTGTCTCTGAACTGTTTTTAAAAAACGTTGCTGCTTTCCAGATGAACTGTTGTATTGCTGCTGAGAAGCAGCAGTGTTTGAGCTGCCCACAAAGAACTTGCTAAGTGCTCATTGCATTACTTTTGCTGAAGGCTGTGGGTGCTTGCCTTTCATCACCATGCTGGTAACATGAGAGTAAACTTGTGTTTAATTTGGGGAGTCTGTTACATTTAAGGTTTATATGATGATTTTGACACATGTCACTTCATCTCTTTACTAATCCTCTCTATTACAGTTACTTCAGTACTGTTGATATTAACCTGATGGAGAGCCTGTGGTTTATATCTGCAGCCCATGGGCAGCAATTAAGATACTTCTTGCAGAGAAAAACCTAACTGATAGATTGTTTGGAAAACGAAGATGCCTGGAAATAGGAAATCATGTAGAAGGAAGAACAGAACAAAGTGCATTTGTGAGGTGGGATGATTTAACTTGCACAGCATTTTTTAAGTGGTAAATTATTTCCTCACTACTCAGCTTTAGGGCCAGGTGATCTTCATCTAGGTCTGATATAGCTTCCTTTTTTTTTTTTTTTTTTTTCCTAAAACCTGTTACAATATCTTAGAATTGCTAGGAGGGACTAATAAGTAAATTATTCTCTTTAAACTTCATTCTTTTTCCCTTGGGTGTTCTTGGGGATGGATGCAAGGGGCATTTGTACCTGTGTAACAATCTGAGAGAAGTGGTACTGAAAGTGATGGATAGCTTCTGTTTAATGTTAAGTGTGTGAATATAATCTAAAGATAGCTTATGAGTCAACTTCTTATTACAGTGATATAGTGTCTGCCAGTGAAACTGGCCAATTCTCTTCTTTCAGAAGATTCTCTTATATATATTTATTTGGTTCCTTGCAGTCTCTAGTTATGCAACTTATGATGAAATATTAAGTCTCTTCAAAAGGGAAGAGGAGTGTTTGAAAGAGGCATTTTTATCTTCCTTACCTATAGAGCAAAATGTTTTCATGGTGAGTAAGCTACAGAAATAGCATTAAAGAGTTGCTTCACAGGCTGATAAAGTAAAACCCAGTACATTCCTAAGCAGGTCTGTTGCTTAACCAGTTACATCTGTGTAGGGAAATGCAATGGAAACTCTAAAAATAGACACTAGCTTTGGGAACCAGCTTTGCATCTGGTTGAAGAATGGCTGTTGCTGTTGTAGGATGAGGGAGTGCAGCTAGCTTTGAAACCTTATGTGATGTGCAGTGTGAAGGTGTAGTTTTCTGCATCTGATGCATTTAGCAAGGGAGTCACCCACTGACCTCTGCTGGCATAAACCAGTTTGTTTCTCAGCTCTTTGCTAGTGCAGCTCCTGCATGGCTGATAGCAGAAGCTACTATGGGGGTTTTGGAAAAACTTCTTGCCCTTTTTTAAGGTTCTTGTCCTTGAAACTAAATCATTGTGAGTAACAAGACAGAGCTTTGTTTGTCAAGCTTTAGCTGGCTGGTCTTGTGGGATCCCAACTCCAACACCAATGCAGTGCTGGGCAATATCAAAGAAATACATGAATAACTCAGTTATAGATGTTACAAGAGAACTTGAGTAGTTCTTGCTCCATTTAAGCCTAGGACTCCTAGGTGGAGGTCCAAAACAAGTGAACAGATAGAAAAACCCACCTGTGCTTTGTAGTGAGGGTTGGCAAATGGAAGAAAACTGTACGTTTGAACCCAAAGGTGTAATGGTCAGTGGTAGTGATAGGAGTCCTAGAATTACAAGGTAAGGGCAGGATGGCAATGCTGCTGTGGCTTGTAACAAGCTGTGGATATTGACTTTGTGTAAAAGCATGTCTGGAGGGTAAAGCTGCAGTCATGCTACACAAGATCTTCTTGGCATGGGCATTCTACTGACTGGAGTTTAATATTCTCTAGTAGCAAGGGTGACAGATGGTTATGTTTAAAAACAAACAAAAAAATTTAAAAATCACAGTATGGTCAGGATGAGGTGTGAGGGCATTGCATTGGTGCTTCTTTATTAGCACTACTTCAGAAGGGCTTTTTGGAGCAGAAAAGCTTCTATCAGCTGAACTGTAGATCCTGCTGGATTGAGCTCTGCTCATCTTCCTGTTGGAGTATGTCTTTAGGTAAAACTTGGAAACAAAATGTTGCTTAGATTATGGCTCTGCATGTGGGCTCATGTTAGCTTTGTATCTATATGTTAACATCGTTGGAGACAGGGAGAAGGAAATTGTGCCCTAGGCTGTATGAAGAGGTTTAAGCAGCAGAATCCTACGGTGAGCACCTTCATATTCTTGTAATTGCATACAGAGTAACAAAGCTGTCCTAGCAGCACTCCTGGTGGCCTTGCCTTGCTTTCTTTTAGTTTGAATTCCTTCATAGGCACAATGTTTGTGAGTGTTACATAAACTGGGTGAGCATAGCTGACTGCCACCAGGGCTGGGGACAAGAAGGCTCTGACAAAAAAAAAAAAAAAAAAATTCAGATATTCTCCATGAATATACAATCAGGAGCCTATTTGGAAACAAAGCCACAATCAGAGTGTACTAAAAATTATCTCTTAATACCTTAGATTTCAGAGATATGGAGACATTTTCAACTTAATCATATAGGTGAGATCAAACAAGTCCAACCAGTGCCAACCATCTGGTGTAGTTGCATGAAGACTCACCGTCTTTAGACATGTTCTGAAGCTCCAGAACTTCCAGAACTAGAAGCTTAGTTATGTTACCACTCTAAGGTGAATGAACATAAGAGAATCACGCAAGAGCTCTTCTCATATAGCTTATTAGCAGAACTTAGCAGTGGGAAAGATCCTATTTCATAGCACTTCTGTGGCACGGGTTTTTTTTTTGTTGTTAGGTGTAGGGGGTGGGGTTGGTTTGGTTTTTGGGTATTTCTTTTTGAGCCTGGTTATAATGTGAACACGACTGATAACAGTGAATCATCAGGGGGAAAAAAAACCTTTGGAAATAAGCCAGAGTCAAATTCTTTTCTCGTGCGCCGTTCAATCTGCTTCCTCTTTAAAAGAAAACTTTCACATTAGCAGAAAAATAAATGCTTAGCCAGAGTTCTTTTTGTGTCCTTTTCAGCAGGGAGAAGGGATGAGTGTGCTGCACTCAATGCCCATGCTGGCTGCCTCCTGCTGCAGAGAGTTAGCACTCTAAAGCCTTTTTCTTCCCCCTTTATTTCTGGTTTCATTTAATTCTTGTGGAAAAAGTTGTCATGTTATAATTTTGGCGCTGGAAACAAGCACAGAGTTTTGTTGTGAGGTACTGGCCTGCTTTGGTATGATCCCAGTTTCCTGTAGAAGTAATTCCAAGTTTTCAGATGGTTTCTATCAAGACATTCAGACTTCTCTACAGCAAGACTAATGCTCTTTTACTTCTCACCTTCTGAGTGCAGATTGAAGGCGCCTTTCTTCTCGCAAGCAGATTATTTCTTAGTCGTGAGAAGCATCAGGTATGTTTTCATAGACTAGGTTCTGCATTATGGCTGGAAAAAAAAGGTAGTTGAAAGTATTGCAAGCCATCAGGTGCCACTTTTTCTGTTTTTTTTGTTTTGTTTTGGTTTTTTTGTTTTTTTTTCCAATTTCCCAGTTTCCAAAAGGTCCAAAATGCAATGTCTAGCAACTGTTTCTTTTGTTCTGAGGAAAAGTGACAGATGAGATGAATGGTTCAATAGATATCAGGCTTAGCTAACTTACTAACTAAGCCTGCCTGAAGTTTAGCTTCTGGTTTTCTCTGTATAGAGGTCACACAATACATTTAACATGCTGGACTGCTGGCCATCTAGTGAAGCTGTCAGCCTTGCTGGAGTGCTCTTGTTTCTTGTCTGCTGTGGCTCACTGTGTGATATGCAAGGGTTTTATGAAAAGGATTCTCAGATTTATGAATGACTCAACTATTCCCCGTAGTTAGATACACCAATGACCTTTTTCTGTGTCCGTTTCAGAATCAGAGGAATGTTCTCCTTGTATTTGCTGGCCTACTTAAACCACGTCAACCTTATCAATGTGGGTACCAATGGGAGTCGAAGGGCAAATGCTAGCTGTCACGATGTACAGACACTGTGCAGTGAAGCAGCAACAAAGGTGGACCTAGTGTTAAGGTCCTGTGGAGAGTTAGTTCCCTGGGGGAAGGGGGAGAAAGCTGCATGTTGGTGAAAGTCAGTGAGGCTGTTTTGGTGAGAAACTGCAAAGTGCATAACCACACTGTATTACCATATTTATTCTAGTGAAATTTGGTGGAAGGCAGATCAAACCTTAACCACAGCAAGGCGATAGTGGGGAAAAAATAGAGTTAACAGTCTCAAGGCTTCCCCAGCTTTTCTTAAACTAGACAACAAGCAGAGAAAATACAGCTAATTTGAAACTGTCTATTAAAAATAAAAGGATAGATCCTGTTAGTCACACCAATTGCCTTCAGTGACCTTGGGTTTACCTACGCACCTTTTGCTCTTACCCTGAATGAAAGACTTGCTTAAAAACCAAAGCTGACTGCACAGTGCAGCACTGCTGTTTGGTAATGTAGAGAAATTTACTTGAAGAAAATGCTATTTAAGTAACCCAGGAGCTCTGGAATCAGCTATATAGAATGGTACCATATAGGAGGTGCAGAAAATGCTCTCAGATGATGGATATTTCAAGGCTTTTGTCCTGATGCTGAGCTCCTCTGATGTGTATCTTAAGATACTGCCAGTGTGTGCCTCTTCTTACATTTGAAAGAGGTTTATATGTTAAAACCTGCAATTGCTGAAGCAGGCATAATTGATGTTGAGAAGATAATTTACAGGTTTCCTTTGTACTGTAGGTTCATATTCAGTATGTAGTGTATATTTCTCTTCTACTCATTTCAAATAATCAACTGCATCTAAAAACAAATGAAACACAGGGTGCTATTGTTTGTTCCCAGGTTAGTTCTCTCAGATAAAGATGCTTTGTTTTGTCCTACTAATACAGCCTATAGCTTGTAGAGCTGATTTGCAAAGAAAGCAGAAGGACCATAGCCTAACCCAGGCTGTTTCCTTGAGGGCTGGGAAAGGGACACACATCAGCCATTCCCAGACCTTTGTCTTCACTAATATGCATTCTTCTACTTTTTTGCAATAGATACCTCCAATTTTTGTTTTGCCATCTGCTCTCTGGCAATTGATGCTTCAGAGGGCTGGCTATTTATTACTCACTAGACATAGATAGGAATGCAGTAAATTCTTTACAAAATAAAAATCAATACTTACTGACATACCACGTATTGAAGAAAATAATTGTTTATGGCACTCAGCTTAAGCTGTTCTGGTAATCACGTTGAAAAATACAATATTTATTCATTAGATCAAATTTAATGAGGCCTCCTGGCAGTAATTATAAAAATTACTGTAGCAGTAAATTACTAATGAGTTGTGATGTGCTTCCTACCTGTGAGGAAGGACTGGGGGTTGAAAAACCTGATATCCAGACAACACGAGGGAGGGAGAGATCTGGAGGCTAGAAGTCATGCTCACAGCAGCGCGGAAGGTGTTCACTGCACCTGAATGGTGGGAAGGGGGGGAAAAGAGAAGCTCACGATCAGGAGTTTCACTTCAACTAGACACTAAACTCTAGGTTCATTTCCAAGTCTCTGTGCATAGGCAGGGGAACAATGTCATCAATGGGGGGAAGAGACTCCTTTGTCATATGTGCATCACCTCATCTACAAAAGCAGCTGGGGTGACCTAATTACTCGGGTAGATCTTAGGCTGGGAACGTTTTCTTATTTTCTTGTTGTTACAGAATTTCATGGAAAACACAGCAAAGAGGTGATGCTTTCTTAGTGCCCTCAAATCTTCAGAACAGTCACCTAAGACACGGATCTAAGACAAAGATTGAAATCCTCCACCAGCGTGCTTTGATGTGGAGAGTTTGACCCAGATTTTTTTCTTCTGAGACAAAGCTTTAAGAAATGCAAGGCTTTTGGTAGCAAATCGTCCACAGTCTGGATAGCACTATGGCATAAAGGTGACATAAATGGTGCTGCTTCTAGCAATGCCTGGGTTTCTGCTGAGCACAGGGTGCTGCTGCACTAGGGGAGCACAGCCCGGAAAATAGTTCTGCAGCAAAAATTAATGCACGAGTGGATTGGCATATAATTATGTTTCTATATGTAGCTTGCAAAGGTGCTGTAGAGGTGGTGTGGCCTTCAGGATTGTAAAGCAGCAAATAGGCTGCTTTTGGCAAATGTCTGCTTCAAAAGATTAGTCTCCAGTTCAAACACCCATCCACAATCAGGTAGAAAAAAGATTGAATTTCAATCTTTCATAGCACAGAAACTGTTCTTTATGTAATCTTAAGGCTTGAAAGGGTGGGTGGATAGTCAGCACAATTTTGCTTCCTTGCACTGGTCTGTTGCACGAAGAGGGATGACTGGGTGTATAGATCCTTTCAATTGAGAAGCCAGAGGGGAGAGAAACATCCCTCTGCCTTTTAGTCACTTCCCAGCCCTCTCAGAGAAGCTGAAATTTGGGTGCTCCATGCAATGTGTTGCCAGGTTCTGTGTGGAGATGTGGCTTTTGTGAAGCTATGTGTTCCTCTGGCTAAGAGCTGGGCATTGCAGTGCCAGTTCTTGGACCCTCTGTGGTAATAGCCTTGCATCTTGATAAACATACGTGCTGAGTCTTAAAGCTTCTCGAAAGAGCTGCAGTGCTTTAGTTAGTTAATATCACCTAGCCTGTTATTAAAATAAGGCAAGGAGATCTTTGGCTTAAATGCAATTATGACAAGCCAGCATCTTGCTGCCAGACAGAAATTAACCTTGTCTAACTGCATCATCAGAAACCTGCAGAGCCTTCTCTGTCTGCACTGTTACATCAGCACGAAAGAGCAAATGCAGTCATGCTGCAGGGAAAAAAACCCTCCATTTTTGGCAAGGAAGGTGATATCATGGCTGCTGGGGTGTTGGGCTCTTTCCCTAGTGCTGTCACACGTCTCAGTCTCTATCTCCCTTTTTAAAGCATGGAAATCCTCCTCAGGCTTTCCCTTGCATTCTGGTCCTGTCTAGAGGAGAAAAGTGTGGGTTTTTTATTATTAGCTAAACTGAATTTGGCGATGGACAGATGTTCACTTTGCATACAGCTGTGCTGGCTGGAGATGCATATTCCTGTCTTTCTGGAGCTGTCATGAGGCTGAATTAATGCTGGTACAAAATAACGCCGGTGATCTCCAGATAGAAGGCACTTTAGAAATAGAAGGTACTGTGGGCTGGATTTCTGAAAGTGCTGTCAGCCCCAGCCAAAATCAGTGGGAGCTGTGGGCTGAAAATAATGATGCAGCCCTACTCTGCAATAGTTTACATGAACGTGGTAGCTTCTCATGGGTGGCACAAGAATTCAGATCAATCTATTTTAAAAGCTCTCAGGTAAATACAAAAGGTAGAGTGGTGGAATGATCTTGTTTGTTTGTTTGGTGGGGGCTTTTAAATTTTATTTTTATTTTTATTTTAAAACAGTGGTGTGCAATTCTGAGGACTTGCACCCAGAAAGCTACAGGCTTTCACAAGCTGGCTATTGTCTCATGATGCAAAACAGGTTTTTAAGTTGTTATTGTGAATTCTTAGAGAATCCTACAGTAGCAGAATGAAAGCAATTTGCCTACACCAATAAAATCAATTTAATATGTGTGTGGGGAGGAAATGCTGTAGAACTAAACCTGAAAACTAAGTAACAATGATGAAGCTTTTAATAGAGAACGTCTCACAATCTGACATAAGTAGTAAGATTGTTGCTGTGCACTATTACTATAATTAAATTACATTATGCTATTGCACTAAACTAATCCGTCAGTAATACTGTACTTAGCAGTAGGATTTTGTCACATAAACATTATGAGACTTTAAACTTCTGCATTTCATCTTGCAAAGTGCAGGGAAAATACAGAAATTGGAACAGCAGAATGTAACATGAAAAGCTATGGCAGTGGGAAGAGGCCAGCTGGTTCAACGTGCCCATCCTTTTAAAGTAGGTAAGCTAAGAGTGTTAGAATACGTTTACTAAAAGAGTAGAAAACGAGATGTGCGTGAGAGGTGCCTGTTTATACTTAGAAAATATTAGATGCCAATCTAAATGTTATTTGTCAGGTTTTTGTGATCTTCAGAACGTGTAAGGTTAAATCAAGCTGCTGAGAGTACACTGTTAAGAAAAACATGCAAATAACTGACATGAAGCTGCAATCTTTTCTCTGAGCAGAGGCAGAGAAAGGAGGCTGCAGATCACATAGGCTCTGATCAGTGAAACAGGGTGGCTGATCAGGGGATGTAGCTTTTAGAGCAACGTTAGCTCTTGCAGACCCCGGAGAACAGTATTTTTCAAACTGAAGATTTTACACCCATCATAACAGATCAAAGCATCATTCAGATGAGCAGATCCCATCCTCTCTCAGCCTGGTAAGCTGCCGAATGTTTATTTTGATGCTGGATCTCTTCCAAAAGGATTGCTGCAGCATTCATCCACATTGTGTCATATGGCCCTTTCTCACTTTAGGAAGACAGAGACAGTCTTACCTGTTCCTTTATATTAACAAGAACAAGCAATTACTGGATGTTAACAAAAATCATTGAGGGAAAAACGAGCAGACTTCTGCCCCTGTGCTTACATCTTTTATGTGTAGCAGAAAAATGCATACTATAAGCATATGCCACTATACCATACCACTGAGACACTTGCTGTACTTTCTCTTTTTGCCACTGCCTCTAGGTATATGCTGTACCATCTTGGTGCGCAGTGCTTGCAGTCTAATTGTGCATGCAATATCCACGCTAAACGAACAGCACGGCAATGGAATGGTTATGCTATTCATTAAGGATTCAGAATTTGTGCAGAGGTCCGTTCTAGCTCCTGAGGGTAGGAGAAGGATGAAAGCATGATCCGTTATTAAGCCTTGCGAGAGTGTCACCCCTTGCCTCTAGCAGGCTCAGGAGTGGGACTTAGCATCTATGGGGCGGTTACCAGCTGTAATATATATTTATGCCGTGTCCATCGTGTATAAGAATGCTCTCAGTAAAACTTAGTCTAGGCTGTAATAATACTTTGCACTTCTTTGTTGCCTTTCATCCGAGGATTTCATTGTGCCTTTAAAAGCTTTCATTAACTAAAACTCACAACCCCATTGTGTAGTAACTGTGCATTAACACCTCCACCGTATGTAAAATACAGTGCAGAAATGCGGGAACTGGTGTAAGTGATTTGAAAAGCTGGAAAGAATTGGGCCCCCCGGGGGGGGGGAACAGAATCGATTATTGCCACGTCTCCGTGCTAGCCCTGTGCTTTCCATCTGAAATGTCTCAGCCTTGGATTGATGCTGTAACTGCACTTTGCTGCGTTTTTAAATGCTGACGAGCGCCAAATTTAGCGTTGTTTCAAAAATCTCAAGATATTCGTTCCCAGGTTCATTTATTATCCTTTGATAACAGGATGCAGACGCAGCAATGAGTGTGCTGTAATTGCCTGCGGAGCTAGGTGTGCGGTTTTGCTATTGTTAAGCTGCGGGGTCTTGTTTCCCCAGGATGTGTATGATTTCTGAATGCCGGTTACATATGTTACCGAGAAGAGAATGTGCTCCTGAAGCTACAGTGTCCTTCGTGCATAGCCTCCGATCCTCTACAAAGCTTACATTTCACAGGATTCAATGGTATTGGTTCTTTTGGGATCAATGAGAAACTCACCACCCATCTCCAGTATCTCTGAATTACAGAGCAGAACCAGATCAAACGCAGAAGAGTTCCCTCATTTATCCTTCCTCTGTCATACATCAGAGTGTGTGCTGCATTCATTTCGTGTAGGCGGGCTGGTGTCTAATGTACTCTGTGAACATATTTATAGAGGATTAACCTGTGTCAGGTATTCCTAAAAACTGATTTCGTTAAAGTACAAATTTTATTCTACTTGTCTCAAACACAGAAATCATTCCTGCCTGGCTTTGATATTGGTCATCTTTTTGCTGGGGTGTGACACACTGAGCAATATCAGTAGCCCTGCTATGCGTGACAGCTTTTTTCCCCCTGGCCGACGCGTCCTGGCACATTGTATGATCTGCGCCTGAGGATGTCAGCCTGCAGTGAACGTGCTCTCTAATAGAATGTTCCATGTAGCAAACGCTGAAACACTGTGGCTTCAGCCTTCAAAGTGCTTAGCAGCAAACAGCAAGTAGAAGGCGGGGAATGGCAGCTGCTGGGGAGGACCTGGAGGCACGGTGTGCCTGGGGGTGCTGTGTGTGTGCGCACTGACCCAGCACCTGCTTGTTTCAGGACCCATTCAGCAACGCAAAGCTACAGGAACGCAGACAACAGCAGCCCTCCTTTCTTCCCCAAGTCAATAATACATTTTAAAATATTTACTTTGGCGCAGGCAACATCTAAACATTTATCTCATGTAGGAGAAGGATTAAAAGGAAATACAAAAGGATAGCATAGCAGTGGAGAATTCTGACCCTCATCTGCAATTTGTGAGGAAAGCTCCAAAACACTAATGGCAACTTGAGGAGTTGCCAGCTAGGAACTTGGGCTAGAACTGAGGAAGGGCAGACTTCTGATTAGGGGCAATTTACTAAAGATCAGAGCTGCAGAGAAAATGACCTGAGCAAGCAGTGGCAAACCTATTACTTGGATGTGTGACAGCAAGATTTAAGGTTTCTTCTCACCTGGATTTTTGGCCTGGCATTCTGGATTTTGTTGTGTTTTGTTGTTTAAATTTGTATCATTCCATACTGGGATAGAAATTGTATGACAAGGCTTATAGTGCTTTGTTTTCAATAGCTAATGTCTTCTAGTTGAAATGAATGGTGGGAGTTGACTTAATATTTGCCACTTATCTGATTGCTTTTGAATTCAAAGAGTTCAGCCCATTCTGAATGCTGTTCTTGATACTTGATGGTTTGTTGTTGTTGTTGTTTTTAATAACTTGTGTCAAATATTATTTGTTCTCCTATCAATCCATCTTATCTGGATGTAAGAAAACACAAAAATCAGTTTGTGTGGGGGGAAGAAGGATTATGCCCAGCAGCCCATCAAGCAGTTTAGTTTTTGGTTCATTCTCTTCTCCTTTATTCAAATACCAACTCTGAAGCTTGCAAATGTTTCTTCTTGCCAAGACTTTTGCCCCAGCACACATTAATGTTCTTTTTCACCTTTTTGTGTGTTTTGAGTGCAGCAAATTCCCCTATTTAATAAGCAATGAACTACAAATTCCCCTATTTAATAAGCAACTTCCTCATGTTAAGTTTTTCCGTATCAAAGAGTCTTCTCTTGATTTTAGCACAGCTCTGTGCTCGTATTCGTTGATTAAGCGCTGGTAAGTGTACAGCAGCAAATGCAGTAGTACTGCATGTTCGTGGGCCTTCCTCAGCCCCTCTGCAGCCTGAGCCCATGCATCTCAAGGTGCCCTGGCAGCAGCTGCTCATCAAGAGGTATCCTGCAAGAGGGCAAGTGGGTATTCAAGAGATGAGAGCGGCACTTTCCGGAGAAATGTGACCCCTTTTCTGCTGTCCAACAGACATTAGGCTTATGGTACTCTCAGAAAATATCATGTATGTTACATCCATTTCATACTTCTCCCTGAAACCTACATCATTTCAAGTTATACAATAGCAAAATAATTTGCTACCCATTTTCTGACCAATTTAAGAAGCTTTCTTTAAAAAGAAGCTGGCTTATCAGAGACAACTGGTGGACATGGACAGGGGGATGTGTGTGTGTGTGCATCTGGAGCTCTTTTGTTCTCTCTTGGTTAGCCTTGGTTGTTAAGACAGCTGTTTTGGTAATTTCTTGGCTGGCTTTGCAAGGAAAAAAAATCTTGGTCTTTGCTGCTTGTGGAAGAGAGAATGTCATAATATTGCTCTTCCACTTGACTGACAGGCACCTCTGCTGAACACACAGCGTGTTTCATCTCGGAGCACTCGATGAATATCTTCCCCCCCCCCCCTCCCCAGACCAGCCCACCTCCACTCGCTATGCTCCTTGCTTTTTCTACCAGGATTGCAATCTCTGCCTTTTGTTCCTTCTTCTCGGCAGTTAATACCTCCCCACCTTACAAGTCAGTGGTGGATTCTGTCAGTTAAAAAACCCAAATAACAAACCCTCTTACCCTGAAGGCCTCCTCCTTTCATGTGTGCATTTTCCTAGCCTGCAAGGGAGTTGGTGCCATAACCCTGAGCTTTCATGGAATAGTTTCTAAGCCTGTGTTATGAATATATTCCGAAGGGAGAATGAGCATCTCCTGTTCTGGCAGCTCACACATTGCATGACTTCCTGCCCTTCCCCTGTCCCTTACCACTTACAACCTTGGCACTTCTTCCCCTCTGCATGTAATGTCTCCCTTGAAATCCTCCAGCACTGTGCCATCACCTCAGCCTGCTCCAGCCATTGCCTGGCAATGCAGCAGCGGCACAGAACCTAACAGATTTGCCTCTGTTAAGATCCTCACTGTTGCGCTTTTGCAGGTTTCCAAAAGCTGGATGACCTGTGATACAGGATTCCCATCCTTCTCTTCCATCCACACTCTTCTTCCGTGTTCATTTCAGAAACCTGGAGAAGGATCCTGAAGGCAAACTGAAGATCCGATGTTATGAGGTGATCTGACATTGCATCCTGCATTTAATCACTCACTTCTGCTATTTCTGACATATTTTTTGAGCCCACAGTGCTTAAACTGTGCATGTATTTAATTTTTTTTTTCCCTTCACCTCTTCACTCCTTTGCCTTACTTTGAAATGACATCTGCTTAAAAATCCAAGGCTTGTCTCTGATGTCTCAGCCAGGGGTATGCCAAGTAGGTATATAAGAGACAGGGAGGTAAGGCTGTCAGGTGCCTGAGGCCACCTCATGCTTTGCAGTCTGTGTAGCGGTGTGGTACAGAGAGGGCATCCTACACTGCAGGAAGCTCACGGCTCCTGTTACGGACAACTATTCCTTCTGTCATTTTAAGTGGATGGTAATCCAAATTTTGCTTTTTTTTTCCCCCTTTCATCTCCCAGGCCCACAGGATTGTGGCCAAACAGAGCTGGCCTGTCCCCTGCCTATGGCTGTGTGTGACCTGGTGCTGATAGCAGACCTCCTCCTGCCCGCCTGCTCCTCTGTCCCTCCCCATCTGCCTCCCATCCCAGTAGGGAGGCTGTATCAGAGCCCAGCTGCAGAACACAACATGTTCTGGCAATGTTTTTGCTCCCTAGTGACTCACTGCATTTTGTACATGATGGCACAGGATAATCTGTCACCTCAAATCCTACTAGTTCTGCAAGATGGCTTTTATGCAATCAGCGGGTACTTTCACCCTCTCTCTTCCACACATGAATATAACGTCCAGCTTGACTCCCCCAATACATTTTGTTTTTAGAGAAAGCAGCTGTGTTGTCCTTCATGAAAACAGCTCGTAATTTAGCATTACTGCATTATGTCCCCTTGGCAACGCTTTCTATCTTCAGGACATACATTTATCACAGACATCACAGGATCTCTGTGGTGCTTTATTTTTCCATCAAGGGAAGCTAAAAGAGCATTTCGTTCCATGAAGCTTTGATTGATCTTTTCCGCAACATACCTCTGGTACTTCTCACAGTGTCTCTTCCTGCCAAATAGGATTTCTTCCTCCTTTCTTGATCTTGCATGAGTCTGAGCTGATCTCCACAGTGTGAGCTTGCTCTGCCTTCTAACAGTACCAATCTCTGTGCTAAGCAGAACAACTTCTTCAGTCAGCTCTTCAGCCCTGGTAAGCTTCAGCAGCCAGTGGCTCTTAGCCTTACCCAGAAGCTCCCAAGGTGAGCTGAATCACTAATTTGCTGGTGATGGATGGCTTTTCGGTTTGTTCTTTAACTTTTGGAATTACAAGGCAGCTACCAAGAGTAGATAGATGGGCACATAATAAATTAAGTTCCAGATGAACAGAATATGATGACCCTGTTACTTGCTGTAAAACTTCTTTCTTTCTTTGTACTGCAGGCTGCACTGTTGATGGTTCTCCTGCTGGTGCTCACTCCTGAGATTCCAAGCTTAGTCTTCTGAATAGGAGGTACAGCGTGCTGCCATGCTTGCCAAACCTATTTGATCAGCAACAGCTTGAGGAAAAAGCAAGGAAGAAGCAGGAACGCAAATTTTAGAGAAATCTTTCAAACTCTGCAGTGATTGGTGAGGTAAATGCAAAGCTTTTTCTGCTTTTCAAAGCAATGGTAGTATCAGTTTATGATATAAAAAATATCTTTAGTTTCTGTTCTATTTTTCATGATGGACAAGAAACGCCATCCATACTGATTGACTGTTGGCATGCGACTTACCACTGAGCAACTGTATGTTGATGGATAAGCCAGTCTCATCCAAGTGTCAGGAAGATTATAAAAAAAAAAAAAAAAAAGAGCTGTCTGTAGTTGCTCCATCTCTGAGGAGATTGCCAACTCACCCTAACAAAAGAAAACATTAGTGTGCTATTTGCGTCTCACAAAGAGACTGTGATAAGATGACATGATAAATGATAGAGGGCTTTTTTTTTCTCCAGTAAAAACACATAAGGTAGCTAAATTGTCAAGTGTAAAGTATATCTTGGCTCTTGCAACTGGCGTGAGTCATTTACTTTTTGAAAGGGGGAAACGGTCAGAAAAGCAAGAGTGTAGGCTCTGGGCTTTCTGTATTTCTTAATACTACTCTAATTGCATTAAGAAATTATATGATATAGTAGTTGATACACACATGCACAGAAGCACCCACCTACGCATATGTTCAAGGAGAAAATGATCAAGGGCCAAATGACTGATTTGCTTTTAGATATCCCATAGAAAATTGTGCACGCAATTGAGTGACCATTCTGCTGCCTTGCCTGCACTAATGGCTATTTGAGTGCCTCTGTTTTATTACTCTGAATTAGAAATCCAAAGGAGGGTAATTTTAGGTGGCAAAAAAAGGAGGTACCTCCAAAGGAAAAAAAAAAAAAAAAAAAAAGCCCTTCAAAAGCAATCTTATTTTCTGTGCCTAGTCTGGAGTCATATGCATTAACCACAGCTATGTGTGCATGCAGTGTGATTGTCTCTGCAAATCACTGGTGACGTGTAGGAAGCTGTTTGCCCAATTTCATGATTGGAATGTATGTTAAATGATAGTACAGCAGTTTGAGATTTGGCTGTTTGAGACTGCTAGATACTGTGGAAATTTGGCCCTGCATGAGTACAAACTCATGCTGTATATGGCAGCAGAGAGCATCCCCATGTTACCTTCTGCTCTGCATTGAAACACCAGAGCAACACGATGACTGGGGGCCTTGTTTTTTGCTTCCAAAGTTCTAGAGAAAGAAAGTTTCAATCTCCTAAGCACTTCTGCAGTAACTTTATTCATACAAATTAAACCATTTGACACACGGAGACAAGTTTGGAGGACGCGATTTATGAAAACATGGATCTTAAGTCAATGAAAGAAGAAATGCGTGTGCTTTGCTTTACCCACCTCATGGCATCTTCAGACACAAATTAAATTCTTGAAGAGAATGCTTTACCTCATATATTAGCAGTTCCAGCCTTGTATTCTTGCAGACAATTTGGTTTATTTCAAGTAACATTCTTCTGCTGCCTGGGTAAAATATCTGATGTTACTTTCTCCTTAATGTTTTTTTTTCACTATACCATTTAGGTCTGCTCTTACCTTGAGGAAGGACCGATTGTGCACCCAGTTCTGTGCTAATGGGAAGTTTAAACTTTCTGCATCTTAACTTCATGTAGCGTAAGTAGTTCTGCTTCCTTCATGTCACAGTGTGAGAGAGATGGAGGAGTGGGAGATCTCCGTGTAGGAGAAGCAAGTACTGCATTGTAGTTTGCAAATAGTGGCATTTTGCAACCTGACAAAGGACAGTCTGTGGCTCAGCCCTATTAATGCATTGTAACACGCCAGCAAGAGCTTTTTTGTGCAGTATAAAATAACGTGTGTTTATGTCTCATGCATGCTAGAGATCATTTTCCCACATCACAAATTTTGAATTGAAATCACTGTAAAAAGAAAACGAAACTAAACAGGTATCTAAAGTATCTAATTCTGTTGAAATCTGTGGCCACAGATGCAGACAAACCAACCCCATAAAACTAGAGAGATCGCACCATCTTGTGACAGGCGTGCCGCCTGCTCTGTGTTGTGTCTGACCTTGTCTTCCTCAGCTTGGGAGACTCCTTCCCAGTGACCAAGTATCTGAATTGCAGCCTAATAGCGTATGGAGCAGGTTGTCTGCAGTTATTACTGCAGAAGCAATCTCCGCGTTGGGGTGTGGGCCGTAACGGCTGGGGCTTTGGGGAGGCAGCTTTTCATCCCTGTTCTTACGGCAACCTTCGCAATCCAGGTTTGAAAAGGCTGCAAACCCAGAAGCAAGCACTGACTTCCTATCAACCTGTCAAAGAAATAATAAAAACCCTATCACTGCGACACCAGCGGCTGTCCTCACCAGGCAGAATAGCAACCTGCTTAGGCATAAATCAGATCGTTCTGTTACGGAGTCATTGCTGAGAACAAGACTTTTATATCACTCTGATATCCATAGAAATTAATCTAATTTGTTCCCCATTTTAATTAACCTCTGTATGTCACACCCAAGTTCCGATGCTTGCAAGAAAAAGAATTTGCTAATAATCAGATTATTCTTCAGTCAGAAAATAGCCAAGAGAGGATTTTAATTCAAAAATAAAGAGACAGAAATGTTTTAAAAGAAAAATGTTATTTCTTCCAAATTACCAAGTGCTGCTCTCTGGTGTAACATTATTATTCTGTGTAGCAATTTATTAAATGAAGCAATTTATGGTAGCATCTCTGCAAAATGCCGTCCTTTATTGAAATGAAAGTGAGTAATAGCGTAAGGACTGTAGAATAAAAAGGCAGAATATCTTCTTTTAGACTATTACAAAAATACACACATTGTCTATTTGACGATCAATACACTACCGTAAAATAAAATGGAACTGTGGTATCATCATCATAATTTCTATTTCAAATGATTTGCCAAGAGCCAAACTGTGCCTTTTATGGAAAAGAATGACAAATGCTTTAATTCAATATCACACGCACGTGTATATGCGAGCTGAAATTCTGTTGCAGCTCAGAGCCGTGAGGCAAATATTTTAGGATCATTGTGAGTTTAAAAAACAACAGACATGTGGGAGTGCTTCCATTTATTTACACTTGTACTGACTTAAAATTCAAAATGTTATTTGATGCTTTTAAAGTGCTGCTGTGGGATGTTAAATTACTGCTGCGTTCTTGCTGCTCTGAGATACCTTTCAACCTGCCAAATGCACGAGGAGGATGATGATGATAATAATAACAGCAGCAGCACAGGGATCTTTAAAATCATGCGGGGCTCCTTCCTGTAAGATAAACACCATTTTCACAACCCCCCCCATTTTCTGATTCAGCATTTCTGACGGAATAAAGTGAAATGATGAAAGTAAAATAACAACAGGTTTGTGTGGGATGGGAAAGGAAAAAGGAGTGCGTGCATTGTTACAATTTTTGCAGAAACTGGAGGGGGAAAGAAAAAAAAAAAAAAATTTTATAAAAAACCCCCCCCCCCCCCCCCCAACACAGGAAAATTCCTCCTCTTGTTTATATTATTCACCACATTTCCTTCTTTTATGCTTCTTTCTGATCTCCCTCTTTTGTTCCTTTTCTCTCCTCAGATGCTTCTTCTCTGCACAGCGGGGGCTCCGGCAGCTGGGGATGCAGGACGTGGGGCTGGCGGCAGGTGAGCTGTTGCGGGCATCGGCGGTCGAGGGAAGGCGGGTGGTTGCCCACCGGTGCAACTGGCCGAGCAGTGCAGGGCCTTCCTTCCCACCTGACTGCCCCAAGGACAGGGTGCGTACCAGGTGCCCTCGTGGTATTGCGGCGTTCTGCACCTGCCTTGCTCAGGGCTGGGGGAGAGAGGGAGGAGGGACAGATGGGAAAGGAGGAGGTGGGATGGCAGATGTGTCTTCTGGTGGGGATGGGGCTGCCAGGCACCCGTGGGCCGTGCCGCAAGGATGTGTGTGCTGGCTGCTGCTGACCCTGCCTCCCGGCCCCATCCAGTGTAATTCTGAATGCAGGCATGTGGCAGTGGTAGCCACGAATGGCCCCGCGGGGCTGGAAAGGAGAGGGCTGTTCTGCCTTGTTTTTCTTGTTCTTGGTCTAGTATTAAACGTGGAGGTTGGTGGCCCTGATGTGACAGGGGGGTTGGAGATTCATGATCCTTGAGGTCCCTTCCAACCCTGGCCATTCTGTGATTCTGTGATTCCAAAGTAGTTTTATTGCTTGTGGGCACTCAGTCAGTGCCACAGCCGTGCTGGCAGCATCACACAGTGTCTCAGTTCTTTGAGGGGAGATCAGAGGTCACTGCTGCAGTGCATTAGGGGCTGATTTACTGAATAGCTAAATGCATTTAAAATGTAATTTCCCAAAGAAGGTGGTGTAGTTGGGGCCACAAATGAGCAAGAGCATGGGCTGCTCAATGCCCCTGTGTTCTGCAGGCACAGCTCCAGGCACGGACACGAGCTGCTGCGGCCACCTCCACGAACCTGTGGCTTCTCTGGGCTGGTTCCTGCTCGTGCCACACCGGTGCCTTTTGGACGAGAAGTGCCGGTTGGGAGAAAATGGCGTTTGCTGGCATTGCTCCAACGATGCGTTCTAGCACTGGGGGAAGGAATAACCAGGGATCCCACTGCTGCCAGGCCAGGAGGGGCGAGCAAAGGCCCTGCTTGAAGGTTTCCCTGCGGCAGCCGGGTACTGTGCGGCGCCGGCCGAGACGAGCAGGGTCCCCGCGGAGCTCCCGGGCCTCCCCGCAGTACTCCCCCGCGGGACAGACCAGCCGGGCTCGGACCGGCTGGGTGCCCAGCCGGGCGGCGCCCGCCTCGGCCCGTGACGCCGGCAGGGGGCGCTCTGGCTCCGGGAACGCGCTGCCGCCGCCGCTCGGGTCGCGTCCCGGGCCCCGGCCCCTCCGCCACCGTCCTGGGCGGCCGTGCCCCATTCCGCGGGCACGGGACGGGACGGGGCGGCAGGCGGGGCTGCTGAGGCGGTACGGAGGTGCGGAGCTGGGCTGAGGGAGCGGCCGGCAGAAGTTGGTGACAAAGATGCCGTGCCCCTGCTCGCAGCCGGCGGCTTTCTTTGTGCTTTTCGCAGCGCGTCCCGATACCGTTCTCGCTCAGCGCGTTCAGCCGGCTGCTCTGCCCTGTGTGCGTCGCTTAGAGAATTTATTCTATTGAAGAGGAAAAGCCTTCCTAATTTTTGCAGAGGTTTTCCGAACGTGGTGTTGAAATGGCAAGCGAAAAACAATTTCTTTTTTGGTAATTGTTGAGTTTTTTTAAATTCCAGTTAGTGCAGCACAGATACGTGCTCTGAAGAGCCCCTGATTCTTTCATCTGTCAGTGTAACCTCACCTGTCATCACCGCATATGTGTATCTTGCATATGTGTATCTTTAAGGCTCAGTAACAAAAATAAAAAGGTTTTTATTAAAAGCCTTCCAAAACAAAGGTGAAAGAGGAGAGAGGAAGATGTAAAAACCCAGCAGGCAATGCATTCCTTCCTCAGTGAGATGATCCAGACATCTGGGGCCAAACCCTCACACAGCAAATTGAGCGCCATGACCCCATGGTTCCCCCACTTGGTCCTTCCCAGGGCACCCTCAGACCATGTGAGCATTCCAGGGGCACAGCAGCACAGTCTTGCATTGCAGGAAAGATCCAATTAAAACCAGGCTAACCCAAAATAAAGCCTTCTTCTGTACTAAAGTAATTATCTGCAATGACTATAAATTCTTTGTTTCCTGTGCACAGAGACGTGCTTTTAACCAGAGGCTGTATTTAGTGCTTTAGAACTAAAAGAACTATTTTCTTGGTGGTTTGGTTTTTTTGTTTTTTGGTGTTTTTGTTTGTTTGTTTGTTTTTCTTTCACTCTAGGATATGCAAACCAATTTTTAGGAAATGGAATGCATTCTGCTTTGTCATCCTGCTGCTGGCTTCACTGTTTTGAGTGGCTTTGTGGTGAGAAGTTTTAATTATCATGTTTTTGAAGTTTTATTTCTTTGCTGTGTGACTGGCCAGGGATCCACTGCAGCATGATGCTCAGGCAGCACTTCAGGCAGTGCCTTCTCAGCTAGTTTAGCAGGAGGGCTGCAGAATGCCCTCCTGAGCGAGATGTTCTTCAGGAGAAGGGGCAGCTCCCTGCACTTGGACCGATCACACAGTACCTTCTTTCAGTGGGCTGCTGCAGTAATTTCTGTAATGTGCCAAACCGCTTTGCTGCAAAATAAATATTCAGAGATGGGGAGGAAGGAGGGGGAGAACGGAGGAAAAAATGGGCTTCCCAGTGGGCTATTGATTTGAAATACGACACGTTTTATTGATACAAGAAAACCCAGCCATAAGGAAGCGGTTTGATATTGCACAAAATTTGAAAAAAATCATGTGCATCTGTTTAGCACAATATACTGCATAATGACAGCAATCTTCCCTGTTTGTATCTACTCATCTGATTATGCAGCGTAACAATTCTTTTTGTTACACATTTATTTACTGAAGGATTTTTTTTAATGGGTAATAAATTAGTAAATCAAATATCATGTGCTTGGGAAAATACGTTAGCGGAGTCCCTGTGCAGAAGATAGCTGCAATTCATATTTTATGTGAGATGCAGTGCTCCTCACATAAACAGCCCTCACTATGAAGTTATGTGCTTCTCTTGTGGAGAAGACAAAAGAAGTTTTAAATCACTATTTAGGACTCTTTCATCTAGGCACATATTATTTTGAAAAGCTTCGGTTTTTAACACTGCAATGCAGCACTGATGTAATGAAGAGCTTTGACTTACTTGAAGTATAACCCAGTGGCCTTCTTTTGATGCTTTTTCCATAGCTATTTCTGCTGCTGCTTCCTGTCCTTGACCCAACGATACATTGTGAACTTCTCCCCAGTCGATGGTAAATTCAAACTTGTTCCCTAAACAGAACAATATACTGTACTACTTCCAGCCAGATAATGAAGTGTTCCAACAAGCACATATTCTACACACCCTGTGTAAGTGGTATGCAGCACATGAGGCACTAAATGTAAAACAAAAATACCCCTCAAAAACACAATTTCAATAAACCAGCAGACATTGAATAGCTTTCTGGCTGGGTGTTCTGTATCAGCAAAATGCTGCTGTACCTGAAGAGCAACCTGAACGTGGAGCAATTGATTCTTGCTGATGTGTCCCTACCTATAGCCTGGATAAATGTTTCAGTGCATGCAGAAATGGATATGCTGTAAATGTACGGCTGATTAATCTGAAGAGAAAACGAGATCAGTGTCTCACTGAAGCTAGAGAGCATGCAGGGAGTAAACAAAGTCCTTAGGCTGACACAAAGAGGTAGTTTGCTACAAGGAGGGGTAGCAGGTTCTCAGCTTGTGTAGCAGTAGGGTCAAATCTGTTGCTCAAGCGCACTTAAGCAAGGTGGATAGCTTGCTCTAGCGAAAAGGAGAAGAGCAGACAGCTACCTCTTGTTTCAGAAAGCAGGCAGGATTCTCCCCAGCAGCTGTGGGAGTCAAGCACTGCAACTTTCATCAGATAGTGTGTGTTCCAGCTGTAACACCGTCTGTGCATTAACATGTTGACAGCACTCAGTGGTAATGGAAAGGCCTCTCTCATTTCTCTGCTTGTGGTAGTTAGAATAAAGACCACAAGTACCAAGCGCTACTAAGTAATTTGGTAGAAATTTCTTTAATGGGCAATGCTGTGTTTCCTTACGACTGTTAGTAATAGGGTCTGATATCATGGTTCATAGTCGACACGGGGACCAGATCAGGAGATGCACTGCCAGGAAGCAGCACTACCCTCTCGGAAAGTTTTTGCCGATGCTGCCTTATGCCTCGTCACTCAATATGCTCCAAGCTTCATTTGGACAAAAACCTCGTAAATTAAGAAATACAGTTGACAGAGCCTCAGGGAAAGCAACAGGTAAGGTGTAAGACCTACCTCTGGGGTATGATATCTTATCATGAATGACTGACACTTGGTAGAGCTCCAAGTACAACACACATTAGGGTCACTTGCGATGCAAAACCTGTCCTTCTGAGGGCTGAGGCTGCTAAGTGAGCTGGCAGCCCCAGCTATGCCAGCCCTCGGCTGTCTCATGTCATTATCAGGTTTGGGAATGGACTTTCTGATTTTCATCCTTCCAGAAATTTCTCTTTTCAGGACATATTGTAACCACATTACTCCTGCTTCTTCTTCCTAGGAGCCTTCAGTATCTCTGTCTGAGTCACAACAGCTATTCCTTGTTATCTGCTGTTGAAGAATACATAGAGCCAGCACGTTTCAGCATGAGTATATGGATTCTGAAAATCAGTATAAGCACAGGTCCTGATTTTTTAAAAACACTGTGTTTTAAAAACACTGTGTATAATGAAGAAGTAGGATCTTCTTCATTATAGTGATGGCTCAGTGGTTGAAGGCATGCTGCACACTAATTTCTCTCCATGCAGAATGAGAAGATCAGCTAGCTGATGAAACAGTGGTCAACGTCAATTTAGAGAGTTTATTAAGCATTCAGTTCTTTTTATTTTTCTAACTAAGGGCACTGGACAGAATAGCCATGAAATTAATGGAAAAAAATTCTAATACTTTACTTACCTGTGTTTATTTCTGCCAAAGCTTTGGATTTTAGTTGTAGCTGATGTCCCTGTTTAATTCCCAGATGGTCAAGGTGCAAAGACCAATTAATTGAACCACCACCAACACAGGGAGAAATTCTGAATGTGAGGCTCTATTGAAATATCTACTTTCACGAATTAAATGTAGATTTTTGTGTACAATCCTTTACTATGCCAACAAGACAGGAACCAGTAAATTGTGTTCAAAAAGGATATTAACACAATATTCCAAGGTTAACTGAACTCAAATTTCTCTAGATGAGGAATAGTTACTGTTAAGAAATTGTCAGGTCAAAGATATGTGGTGAAAGACTTAAAAATTTAGAAGACTGTAACAGCCAGATGTAAATTTTCCATTGTTGTAGAAAACAAAAAGGGAGCTCTACACCATTATTTGCTGTGTTGTAGAGGGTTGTACTGTTAGTTGATATTTAATCCAGAAGTGCATTCAGATATATACTGGTAGCGACCACAGAGTTATAAGCCATCAGAACAGCAAAAGATAGGAGAGAAATAAACTATTGACTGCAATTGCCCCTTTGAAAAAGAACAGGAATGTTGAGAGGGGAGGGAAGGAGTTTCCTTGTCTCTGGTGATTTATTATTCTCTGGGAACAGGTAAACCAACCCTGGCTCATGAAGATACTTTAGAATAGGAAATGTTTTGCCTTTGAAATGCACGAGATTACATGTCATTTCAAATAGTGTTCATGGCGAAGATACCCCTGGGACCACCTTACAAGAGCTTGATTTCTTGCCTGCAAATTAGTCAGTTCAAAACACTTCTCCTCCTATCTCTGCCTTCAGCTCTTAATACCACACACACTATTTGTAAAATGGAGGATAGGAATAAAAAGACCCTGGATACAAAAATACAATTAAAAAAAATAAAAATAGAGGCAAGAACACATCACATTTCAGAGGACAAGAAAAAGAATGAAATTTTGTTGCATTTTTGGAGGCATTTCAATAACCCCTCCTTTTTCATTTGCAGCAGGGTCTCGTTGAAACAGCGATGTTTTCCAAGTGGCAGACAGACAATAGCATCTAAATTATTTTTGAGAAAGCACTCATAGCAGAAGAGCACCCACTACTACTAAATCCATCTTAGAGGAGAAGGGTGGAGGATAAGGAAAGGTCAACAAATATATCACTTTCTTTTTGTAATGCTTAACTGACATTTTCCAACTCCCTTAGCCAGCTTTTATTTTATTTTTCCAGGAATCCTGGTAAAATGCAGCAAAGGATTTAAGGTTATCATCTGTCTCTCCCTAACTTCTGACAACTCTTTATAACAAGAAAGAGTCACAGCCAACTGTAACAGGAGGGCAACACAATGAATCCCGGTGAGACGGGGAAGGGGGGAGGTTCAACTTTGCTGCCCCTTTGCCCCTGTTCCTTCCTTGCACAACAGAAGTGCCATCTGTTCCAAGTCCTAACATGCATGCATCTTATTCCCATTCAGTAATAACTAACACAGGAAAAAGATTATCAAGTGATCTAAAGCACTAACAGCATGAGCAAGTCTTCCCCATCCAGCATGTTTTGTTTGCACGTCCAAGATCTGCCGATAAAATGGATATGAGCAAGTGCCTTAATTGCCTGGAATTGTTCTGCTCCCTGGTAGAGAGGCGTGTGGTCAAGGTGTGGAACGTGGAAGGATATTTAGGTGCTGGAGTCAGAAAGAGAAAATCTAACGAGAGGAAGGATGTTTAGATATTCCAAACTGAATTCAGTAAACCAGTCTCTATTACTTGGTGTTGTAATATATCATCAAAATAATGCAAAATTGAGTGTGCTGTGTTAGGCTAGACCGCCAGTATTAAAGTATAATGCATCTTATGCTTCATAGTCAAATTTACTGTATTCTCTAACTTAAAGCGCAACATCAACCTCCTCCTCCAACACCTTCTAGTCCTGCAAAGTCAGTTGGAGATCCAAAGAAACAATGAAAACTTCTTTTCTTCCTAACTCCCTGCAGGTGCTGAAGAAGCTGTGGATCCCTCAGTTATGCTCAGTTATGCCTGGTTTATCACTAATGAAGGTAATGGGTGGAGTAGCAGACATCGGTGAAGCAGCTACAAGGCAATGTTTGCAAAGCAAGGTAACGATTAACCACTATGTTCAGAGTCTCAGCTCTTTCACCATTTCAGTGGTATTTTCTCTTGATTTCGATACTCCATCATTTTATGTTTCTCATTTCTTCATCTTCTTATCTTTTTCTCCTTTTCTGGTGCTGCCTACCCACCATCTTCCTTAAAGTGTTTTCATCACCAGAACTTGTCCATTTTGTCAGATCCCAGCTTGCTCTCCAAGGGCTAGGGGAGGACCTCAGGCATGGGAGAAGTATAGACTGTTACAGTGTAAACAAACTCAGAAAAAATTGCTTAAGAGGACAGAGTCAAGAAAGTGGCTAGCAAGTAGCTTATGTTTCAGACTAGATTTTTTTGTGCAAGTCATGCATTCCTCAAGATGTATCTGAAGTCTGGAGCTGATCTGTCTGGCAAACCTACTGATGTCTACACTGTCAAAATACATGAGACAACATTTCATTTCTCCAAATTTCCCTTCAGTTCTTTGCCTTATTTTCTTTCTTTTCCTCCTACGCTGGGATGACATTTTTGAAGCATACTTTGAAGTAGATAATTTGATCAAATAATCCAAGGGAACTCCGCATAGACATCCATGATTTAACATAGATCTATTCTAAAGAATGGCACGCCTGACAACGGAAATGGGTTTAACCCCAGTTAATTTCTACATAAAAAATTAATTAAAAATTAATGTGTTTTTCCCAAGTTGGAAACGGCTGCCAGGTATGCTAAATAAGACCAAGGTGCAATCAGGTGTGGCGCTGAGTATGCTGAGCATCCCGGTCTGAGCAGGAGCAGAAGGGCTCAGCACCTTCCTGAGGCAGCCCTCATGCATGTCCTCCAGTACACTCTTGTAGGTGACTTGCAGGCAATCACAAGGAGAGTGGGCAGGCATTCACTGGTCAGCTGATTTATGGCTTGGTATAGCTGATATTTTGTGCTCTGAAAACAAAAAAGGGCAGCAGTTTAATCTGAATTTTTGTCCTCCTTTTCTATTCTCCATTTGGGTTTTCACTTTCCAGCTCACAGCACATGCACTGGAAGCCAAGGCAGATTTTTTCATTGGCTTAATATTTTTCTCCTTGTCCTGACTCACATCCCTGCAGGCTTTGAGCTCCCCTGCTCTGTACCCATTTGTCACTCCTTTCAAAAAGAAGATGGAAACTCTTGGTATGGATACAAAACTCAGAAGAGGTCTGTGCCAAATAAGAGCAAGAACACAGCTGCACAAGACTCAGCACACTTCTCATAAACAAAATGCAATGAAGGAAAAGAAGGCACTTTAAGCTAAATCAGAGATCATTATAGAATACTTTTCCCATTCAGCTTGCTCTAGAAGAAATATGTACATGCAGCAGCAGCACTTGGGGTATGAAGAGCTTCTTTGAAAGCAGAAGCAGTTGCCAGTATTTGAGGTGTGCATGGTGAGTAAGAAAATCAGCTGTTCCTGCAGAGGTGCCCCCAGCAACAGCAGCTTCTGAGAAATCCTGCTTTTGTGTCCTCAATGAGAATACAGCCTGGAATGACTGACAGCAAGCTCTGTTTGCAGGAAGCATTTCGGACCAACATCCATTGCCTGAGGAGGTTCCCAGAGGCCAAGCAGAGGCAATCAGCTGTGTAAACATTTCAAGGTACAGAAGGAGCCATAAACATAGAGCCACAAATGGAGTTTGTGCAGATCCTTGCTGTACTGGTCTGTGAAGGCATGCTGTTATCTTTCACACAGTGGTGCACGGGGGCGTTAGGCAGTGGTCAGGTCCTTCACTCTTGGTGTCTTACTGTGCTTGTTTTACCTTCCAACTCTTCATCTTAACACCTCCAGTCTATTTCAGATACTATATTCAAAGCCTTCCTGTTGGCAAAGGGGAACATACTGCATATATGGACCTATTAATTTATTGTTAGTCTAAGGTTTTCAACAGTCTGATAGTAAAAATTACCAAATCCATACAGGAAGATGTTATAAAATAGAGTTGAAATTGTTAGACAAAATTTCCCTGTTCTCTTGCGTTGTGCTTACTCCTCCAGTGTGCCTTTGGGTCTTAAGATTGACATCTTAGTATTTCTCAAAAGGAATGGGGGAGTATGGTGAGTCATCACCAGGACGAGCATGATATTCAGGGGTGGGGGGATGGCTTTTTTTCCTTGGTCTGGTGTATTCTTGAATTTTATTTGATATGATTTCTTAACACTAGAAGCTCACTGTGATTGAAAGACTGTGATCTGCTTCCTCTGTGTTTGCATTCCCATGACTTACTGTAGAGCCATAGGCAATTTAATTCGCAAGGAAAAGCCACTTGTTTTTACTATAAACTAAAGTTAAATTGAAACAAATCGAGTTGCATGTACCTCACAGCTACATGCAGCCAAAAGAATTTAAAATCTACTTAGGCCAAGACAGAATTGCCAAGGCCCTGTACCATCACATCAACATAAAACACGGTTGGCCCTCCTTACCCACCAGGTGCTCAATCACTAGTTCAAGCCCTGACTTAGCATTTCTGCTATAGAGAATCATAGAATCATAGAATGGCCTGGGTTGAAAAGGACCATAATGATCATCCTAGTTTCAACCTCCCTGCTGTGTGCAAGGTCGCCAACCACCAGACCATGCTGCCCAGAGCTACGTACAGCTTGACCTTGAATGCCTTCAGGGACAGGGAGAGACCATAGTGTAATCTGTGAGGGTATAGGATAATTAAAATCGTACACTTCAATCTAACATAGAAACTTCACACACACGCACAGAGGAATGTTTGTGAGGTAGTCCACAATTTCTGGAATTGGGAATGCATACAAACGCAGCTAGATCCCACATATATGATTATAGACTGCTTAGAAGCAGAAGGAGAAGTGCCATGATCATATATAGTTACCTTTCAAGCTATGCAGTCATGTGAAGACTGGAAACTAATATCTCCACATATATATTGCATATTTCAATATTTTTTTCCAGCATTCTTCTGAAAGTCTCACTGGAATATTCCATTTTCTGTGATAGTCTGTGTTCACAGATGCACAGTTTTATTACAAGAAAAACTCATTTTATATATCTCCAAAATTATGTGATCACCTTCTTGGTACAAAAAGAACTGTTCCAGCAACTTGGTACACGATTACATAGCTTACATATCTGTAGTGTTTGCAGCATGTGCTAAGTTCAGGATGTTTCAAAAGATTTCCAATACAGTAGTACACAAGTTTATTTAAGAACTCTGATTTTTCCATCACAAAAAATGTTTGTACCTTGTTGAACCGTCTTTGCTTTTATGTTCTTTAAACACGTGCCCTTGTGCACCTCTGAGAAAAATTTGGCTCTGATTTCTCTATAGCTTCCCATGATGTATTTTTAGGCAGATAAATCCCTGCCATCCCCTCGGCCTTTTCAGGGCTGAGGAATCGCAGCTCCCTTGGCCTCTCCTGGCACGCTGCCTAGCGCCTGGCCTGCTCTGCTCTAGCACCGTATGGCAGTGTCTGCCTTGTGCTGTAGGAGATACCATAATTAAATTCGTAATTTCCATTTATGGCTTCTACTTTCGTTCACATGCTTCTTGACAGTGGAATGCTTTTAACTTGTTCTGCCGCTGTACCCTCTTCTCAAGCGTTATGCTGTGCCAGTTCAGTTGGATGTGCTCCTGTTTCAGCTTTAAGTTTCCCTTCTGCAAAGTCCAAATTTCTGCTAGCACTGCCTTTTCTACATTTTCTTCTCTTGCTGCTAACCAGCACATTATAGGCTAGGCAAGAGAAGAACTTAGACTTCGTTTTCTTTTAATTTTAGAAAAGGTTGCTTTGCTGCCTGAATAGTTTTGCAAGAAGCTGGATCCAAGGATATGCTCATCACTGGATTTAGACCAGACAAGTTTAGAAAGAAGAACATTTCCAAAGATGATTTAAGATAAGAAGAGCAGCAGAGCTCATCTGAGTTTGCACATGTCTGGCAGCATTTGGCTCTGCAGAGTGTGGACACAGAGGGTGTCTGAGTTTCCCCTGCAGTCAGTGAGAACAGGGGATAGTCATATTTGGCAGAAAGTATTCTCCCTTTTCAGGATTTGACTCTTGAAGAACCCCACACTATAATGAAAAACTCTTCCTCACATCTCCCCAGTTCCAATTCAGGAGCTTAAAATGATTGCATTACCATTAGAAACAAAGAAATCAGTCTAAAAATCACTCTAGCAAAGGCAGTGGAGCTGCAACTGCAGGTGTCATGGAATTTGGTGTGAAAGATGGTGTTTCCAAATTTGTTTCTGAAATATTTGAAAAGACTGTGTAAAGAGGGGAAGCAAGCAAACTAGCAGGCAGTGTTTTTTCCCTCTGTGGTTTTTGTGGACTAAGAATAGAGAGAACACGTAGCAAGCATCTTGCTATTAAATTTGCCCATGACAAATAGTGCAGCTGCACATAGTGTGCAAGAACATCTGTAGACTCATGACACATGCAAAATTCCCCACACTAAGAACGTGACATTATGCTGAAAACAATTCAGTTGTAAAAGCAATATAAATCCATTTTACGTAGACTTTCTCCACCTTTCCTCCCCTTCTCTTTTGAATTATGTTAACTGAAGAATTCTGTCTCTCCTACACGACATTAGTAAAAATCACAATGTAAAAGTGAGTAAACATTTCAGAATTGTCCCTTTTTTCATTAGCGGCTAGAAGGCAGGTATGCCTTTCCTGGAGGAAAAGAAAGTTTAAGAAAGAATAACCAGCAGCAGAAATGCATTAGACACCAAATCCTACTCCAAGTGGATCTTGACAGGGTTTGGCAGCTGCAATTTAACTCTTCAGAAATCAAGGGGTGATTTCCTGTGTCTCTTGTGCAGTTGTTCAGTCCTAAGTGAGCAGTGGGATTGCTACCAGCCTTTACTTCGCTGATATAGATGCTTGCACAAAATGCAGCAATAGGGAACAATATGTCTAAAATGTGTAGGTTTCTAAGATAAAGGGAAATTCCCTAGCTGGGATTTATTTGAGTTCCCATAGTTTCTCTGACAAAATAATGCAGTTATTGTGGAATTCTCCAGAAGTTCATCTAAGCTCCACATGGCCCTAATGAATCATAGAATGGCTTAGTTGGAAGGGACCTTAGAGATCATCTAGTTCCAAACCCCTCCTTCTCCAATACTTTCTTTGCAATCTTTAGACTTACTAAAGTAAAAAAATCTTAAAATGGCAACACAAACACTAATTTTTGTGCGAGTCTGAGATTATTTAAAGGCTTTGTGATGGCAATGTCATGAGAAGGCAGACCTGGGCATGCTGTTAGTATCTGGATCATAATTAACTTGCTTCTTTGGAAACATCTCACTTACTCACTCTGACATTCAGTCAGAACAGTTCATAGTAACTACCTGAACCTCCAAGAACATTTCCCTATTCTTTATGTAGAGTGCAGAATGAGACTGAAGCTGGAGGTGTCATCCAGCTGGGTCCTAATTTTCAGCTCTCTGCCCATTAAATTCCTGCAACCTAACTGCAAAACCATAAGAGCACTGTAATGTTGTTATTGATAGCATACATTTTGAGCATACTGACTTTCTGTATTCTTTGGTTAAAGTCCTTGGAATTCAGTTTCCTTTCCTAAGTGAAGAAAGCCTTGTTTTTCAATTTCGGAGAGATATAGAGCACAAATGAGAATGTTTTTAAAGCACTCTGAAGATGGAAAAAGTGTGCAAGTACCACTGATGTCACCTGACAACATTTGTTTACTGTTAGGGGTATATTAATATCTTAGTTTAATTAGATTTGATTCCTTATTCAATAACACAATGATTTCTAAAATTCGCTTCCTGGTTTGATGTTCATCGACTGTTTACACAAGATACGTGATGATGTACATCACCATAGCAGGAAGGAACATCCTGAGAAGCAGGAGTTGGGAAATGCCCCTTTTTTAACCTGTTTTATGTCCCCACCTCTCATGTAGAGAAGTACATGTTCAGTGGTGAGTTGTGGCCGCAGTCAGTTGTGGCCTCTCCATGCTGGCAATGACTGCCTGTTGTCCACACTGTGCGCCTGAACGTCACTGCTGTAATCCTTCTTTTGTCGCTGCCTGTGCATTAGTTGCTCTCTGAGGTACACAGCACAGCAGTTGCAAGCAGCTCAATATAGAAATGGGCTCTGGCGAATAATGAAAGTAGCGATAAGGTTTTTAAAAAATTAGCACTGTAAGGAGTGCTTAAGGAGTGTAAGGAGTGTGGGAAAACGTAGCAAAGCTATTCTCACATGGTACGCAAAGCAGAGCACTTCAGTTCCACTTTTGCACTTTTACTCTAAATAAATTGAAGGGTTTTATGATGATTTTAAAGGCCTCATTTTGTTTTTCTCAAGGCGGAATAACTGTGACTCTTAGTGAGTAGACACTCTGTTTTCCCATAGACAAGCTATTTGAAAAATGCAGGTAATAAAATAAACACCAGTCTAGAAAAAACAAACATATTTGTTTTAGACCAGAAGGAGACAAAATCAGCATTAAGATTATTATTATTGTAGCTGATTTAATTCTCATTTGTTCATCTTCATTTCTGTCTCTGCTGCTGTGAGTCTCGTTTATTAGCTTCTCAGCCAGGAGACTATCCTGTAGGAAATTGCTGTCAGCAGCCAGAAAGAGTATCAGCAATTCATCCTCATGCACTGTCAACTTAAGTCTAAAGTAATTTAGCTGCCTTGCAAGTTCATGCTGAAGCAGTGAGTTTACAAATTGATAAATCAAACCATATTAATAAAGAAAACATATACCTCTTTTTCAAATATTCTGCTTTCTTAAAACTTTGTTGTAAGCACAGTTTTTAGTAATTGCATGTTCAATTTCTAGAAAAAAAGAGAAAGAAGTCAAATTATGAAGTGTATTCTGTACAAGGTTTACAACAGAAAGGCTATCTAACTACTCCTTATTCAGCCCTAACAAATGCACATTGAACATCCAGAATGGTAGCATGGTATTGTACCTTTAAATGGTACCTGCTTTTACTGGGCTATTTGATTTGTTTATTAGTCCTCACCTGTGGCTGAAGGCAATGTCCTGCAGCAGCAGATCCTGACTCCTTGTGTCCTTCTGCTCGTCCTATCAGCATGTGATGGAGGAGGCCTCAGGCCCGGAGTAGAAATTTGTTTGCAATGCTTCAGGTACCACAGAATGCGATGGTTTCAGGCATGGGATTATGCTGTAATTATAAAAGTCATTTGTGAATTTAAAAACTGAATGTATGCTGACTTCGTGGTGTCCTCTCAAGACTGCACAAGTATTGGATACCTGTCATGGGCATGCTAGCATCCACTGATCTGTGTGCATCCACTGCTTGCAACCAAGTTTAACAGACTCAGAAGACTTGCTCACTGGTGTCATTGTGCAGGCTGACAAATGGCCTCCGGGAACAGTGAGGCACTTGCATTCTAGCTCTGCTGTGAGTCTAGAGCGATCTCCTGGGTTGTGGGAAAGTTTCCCCAGGATGATAATGGCAGGAATGAGGTGGGGCTGTGTGTCCCTCTGAGCAGAGTGTTGCATGCAGGACGCAGCCTGCTGAGCACAGACAGCACAGCGCAGACAGGGCTGTGCCTGTGGCCTCCCTGGATGCTCATCTAGTGTTTTTGAGCTGGTATTTCCAAATGTTTCCCAACTGACCTGTCACATCCTGAGAAACAATGAAGCTGGTTAAGGTTCTTTAGGTCTAAAAGAAGTCCCAGTTAGACAGCAAGTGGGAAGCTTTCTGGGGGCTATAGCAAAAGGTCTAGCAGTGCCTAGAGCCGCAAGAGCACAACAGTCCATATGGGCACATCCTGTGCCTGTGGCTCAGCCCTCTGTCGAAACAAATGGAACACATCGCCCAGGGCACAGCTTATTGCCACAGGCAGCGCGAGGCCTCAGCATGCATTCAGATTCAGAGCTGCAACCAGCAGTTATTGAATAGCAGCCACTTACCAAGTCTAGGCACACTATGAAAATCCTTCTTGAATCAAATGTCCCCAAGGGAGTCAGAAATTAAAGATGCTCTTCCACTCCAGGCTGGGGCATCCACTAGATCAATACTCAGCATAAAGAGCTTTCTGCTTGTCAGTGCAGGGTGGGTTGGCGGTCGGGGAGGGGCACTCCTGGTAACAAGCAAACCAATGGGCAGCATACTGAGTAACAGGAGAAAATGAAGGTGGCAATAAAGACCGGGAGGAAGGTATGGCAGTGAGTGGCCCTGTGATGCCTGAATTGGAAAGCGTTTTGCTTCTCAGCTTGAACTATTTAATTAAGGAATTTCACAGTAATTTTGACTAAGTTTAAAGAGCAATCATTTCAGTGCTCTGGCTCACTAAATACTTCTTGCAGTCTAACTAAACAGCGAAGGTGGGAACTGAAGGAATTCAATGACACTGCATTAACAGTCCCTGCTCTCTGCCTATGCCGTGGGTCAGCACTGCCCTGCAGTTGCCCATATGGGCTACGTGCTGGGGGGACAGGGGATGTTCCAGGACCCTGGGCCACAGATACAGGCCTGGGGGGCACAGGCTGCGGGAGATGTTCTCTGTCATTTCCTAGAGGGGGCAGGGAGGGTAGGGCTGCTGGTTGCTGTAGGAGGGGCAACAGGCACAGCTGAACTAGAAGGAGGGGAAAGGCTCAGGGATATAATGAGGAGGTGGGGGAAATGACATGGGAATGAAAGGGTGAGTGAGCATGTGAGATAGCCACTCATCCTGGCCTTATTCTGTTCAAAGCAGTCCCTTGAAGGGTGGGTATGAGACTTGAACAGAGGGGATGGATGTCAAAATGTTTCCATAAAGAATATAGTGTAATAAATCAGAAAAAAGAGCAGAAAGGAGGCAAGGAGCAAACGGTAGGAGAATTATTTTTATTCTGAGTGAATGATTATGTCTCCTGGGTGATTACACATCAGGGAAGTGGTGTGTTGGGGACTGTTCAGCTAGAGAGAAAGGAGTGTTCAAATAGCAGTCACTGAACTATAGTGCATGCAAGGGTGTAAATAAGAAAGGATCAAATGGAGAACATCCAGCTGGATTCAGCACAGCTGGGGTGCTGCAGTCCTTGGGAGTTAAGCCAAATATCATGGAGGTGAAAGAGAGCTTTCACAGGAAGACACTTTGAATTCCTGCAAGTTGGTGAGATAGCCCACAAGGTAAGCAGCAAAGCCTGTCAAAAATGACTGTGAACATGTTAACTTACAAGTACTGGGTCAAATACAAGACTGAGAGTTTCTTCTGAGTTATCTACCAAAACAGGGCAAGAAATATCTGCTGTAGTATGTGCTCCTCTTTAAGTCATAGCAGTGTACGGCTGGAGAAAGACAAGGGATAAAACACCAGCGCCCTGTATCTTTTTTTTTTTTTTTTTTTTGATGAGCTTTAAGTAAGTTGTAGTAGAGCTGTTATAGTTTCTGGAGCATTAAGAAAACATGCTGTGCAACACCCAGAACTCAGGAAAAAATAGTTGTCCAGTTTCCTTGGTAGCTTGACAGATGTTTTTACTAGCGCTTTTGGCTACCAACTAGACCTTTCCCTCTTTGGCTCAAAGAATATCTGACTTTAAAATCTGAACTTTGATGCCCTGGAGCTGAGGTGTGGTCAGTATATGCCAGCTATGACAAGATGTAAAGTCAGTGGTTATTTCGTGGTCTCAGTCTGCTAGGCACTGTCTTCAGTGTTCTTTTTAGCAAGCACTGTATCATCCATCGTGTGGGGAAAGATTCTAGAGCTTCTGATACTGGATCGGGACCCGAAGAAATAAAAGGTGGGTTTCAAATTCCTAGAGATAAGTCTCAGTTTTCAAGCACTTATTTTTGTAATAATGAGCAGGATCAGTGGAAAAGCACTGTTTTTCTCCCTTCACTCAAAAATCAGGTTAAAAAAAAAAACCATGAGGATTCCTGTATGAAATTCAAAAGCTCTGGGTTACTTTATGTATCGGCTTAGCATGCAGAGAGACACAGAGTATGGAGGCACATGCCAATTCCCCACCTCCCCAGCCTGGCTTTCTGGTTGAAGTTAATGATTCATAAGATTCTGCACTGATTTCACTGCGAGCCTTACATTTGCATAAGTAAAAGCTTATGCAGCTTCTATGGGGAGATTCTTAGTGGATTTGCAGTACAAAACAGTATTATGCAGTATTATGTAATTATAGTAGCTCATAGCAACTTAAGCAAAATTGTTACTTTAAACTTGCTCTAAGTGGGTAGCAGTGGAACTTTTGTACAACACACCTACGAAACAAATGAGTTAATCACAATATGTGTCATTTTTTAAATTTTTCTCTTTCATTTTTCTTTCATTCTCTCTTTGTAATTAGCATGAGGACTATCCTGCAGTCGAAGCTAGCCACCTGGTAAGTTTCACCTTGTAATGCGCAGCTTTTTTTGTGAATTACGAATGTGCAAAAAGGAGACCTTTCTCCCTACACCCCTCCCTTGCACACTTCAAATATGAATGAATAAATTTTATTCAGTCTCTCCAAAAAGAAAAAAAAACAAAACAAAACAAAACAAAAAAAACCACTAAAAAAACCCACCAACCCATATTTCAGCTGATAACAAGCATGAGAAATTTCAGATGAAAAGAAATTTTTTTTTAAAGAATATTATGAGCATGGGAGAACAGCAGGTTAAGACGGAAGGCTCAGTGAAGCCTTAGCTATAACAATTGCCAGCAAGCAAATACTATATCCAAGCACTAAATCTTGCTTTGTGCTGCCCTGGTGCACAGTAGTGGGAACAGAATAGAATAATAAAAGCCAGTCCCCTTATGCAAACAGCAGGGCATAGCTCTCAACAGAATACAAGGAGAAGGTGAGCCTGCCTACTGTTCTGGCTCGCTAACCATATTCCTGAGGTCTGTGGGTTAGTTGTCACCTCTAGCTCCAGTCAGCTAGTAAATGTACTTCAAACAATAGCAAGGGGCACATTTTGGGTCTTTCCCGAAGAATATTGTACCAATTCATTGCCTCCAAATATACTGTGCTATTAAAGTATTTGAAGGAAGTTCATATAAGCAACATGGTGGTTTAACAGGTCAAAAAGGGAGTGGAACAGCTGCGAGAAGTTTTCTGATTAGCTGTGTGTTTAAAAAAAATACAGGGCTGTGAGGAGGGTATTACATGCAAGCCCTCCCTTATCTCCGTGCTTTTTGAGTGAAGCACCCACAGGCTGTGGCTCATGCCAACGCCACTTTTAAAGTGAGTTTTCAGAAGAATTAAAAATTGCAATCAAATATGTTCCTGCATTGTGTTTTCTCTTGCTCCTTATACTGCTTTGTTGATACGCCCATCTCATATTTTCTACCTAGAAAATAAGATTAAAAACACATTCACCTATTGTTGATTAAAAAATGACTACTATGGCTAAAGAATAATGAACACTTCAGCATTACCTTATGGATCCACATCTATTATAACATCAACTGAAGGGATTTGCATGTGGCTAGCAGGACACCAAAAAAATTCTTCTGCCACGAGTTGCCTGTTGCAAGTTGAGTTTGTCAGCCAGGGACCAATATTGAGTTGTCAGCATCCTCTTGCATAGAGGAAGAAGTTGTTGCTTTCTTGTGCAGATGCAAGAGTTTCTCTGGGAAAACAGAACATAATCATGGTTCTGAATATCTCTGTGGATTGGCAATGTCTGTAATACATAGATCACTTGTGCAAATTCAGTCCCAGCTGGATGGGAAATTATTGAAAGTGGTTGTTGTTTGATTGATATAAAATGAGTTGTCAGCTTGATTCAGTGCCTCCAGGGCAGATGTCCACAGTGTAATTGGCACCTGTCAGAGGCAAAGAATTCCTTGGTACAGACTAACAACTACTCCTGCGACACCCCAAAACAGCGCTTGTGTGCCAGGGCTCAGCAGGAAGGCAGGCGAACAGAGTTTCTACTTTGGGGCAGGATCTTTCATGCCATAAAGGCAGCAAAAGACTGGGCATGACACTTGGTGCAAGGTTTTCCTGGGCTCTGGCTAGAGACTATCACTCAGTTCCTCTGCTGTTTGGGCAATGCTTTCCTTAAGAATTAGAGGAAAGCATTTTACATTTGGATGTTTGTTAACATTGTCATGCTACGAATGTATTCATGAAAAAATTTTGCTTATTTAATTACTATAAGGAATGTTGTGAAAATTATATTTTCTTACATCTTGAGCAATTCTCCTCATGACAATGACAGCCCCAGAGCCAGGGAAATAGGAGAGTGTTTTTTCAGGAAAAAAATATGGCAAAGAAGCCACCACTACTGGTGGTATTAATGTGGTGGTTTGCTAATGGTAAACAGCAACCTGTTGCTTACCAAAAACTGGAACAAAACAGATTTTCTCCATGAGTTCACGCTCCCATCGCCAGACTGCCGAGCTGGCCACCTCCATGGGGCTGCTGCTCTGGGAGGCACCAGCTGAAGGGCTGTCCATTAAAATTCATTTTACTGTCTTCATCTAGTGAGTGGCTCAACTTTCCTTCTCTCCTTTCATCTCTGTTTCCTCCTTTAGATTATTTTTCATTATGCCTCCCCCCAACGTACACACGCTTTCCCTTTCATCTCTATATGTATGCTATTCCAGCACTTGTCAGCCACAGCAGGAGGGACATGGTAGAACCAAACAATATGATCTGTTAGGTGGAAGAAAATATTATTATCAGCTGCCTTAGAACAATCATTTATCATCGCATTTTAAAGAGGTCTGCTATGTTATTTATTTTATTATTCTGTATTAGGTACATGATTTAATTTTACAGGCATTATTAATCACTAAAATACATTACACTTTCAGCCAGGATGTTAACGTTTTAAATGCATTCATCTTGCTTCTTAAAACAGAAACAATGGGCCTTCTGCAGTGCCCTCCCTCCCCTTCAGTCAATAAATCCTTTCTATTGATTCAGGAAATAACTCTAAGCACTGTTTTATATTTTAAGTTCTACTAGCCACCTCAGCCATGTAATTTTGCTTAATAACAAAGGGATCTTCTATTTTTGCTGGTTACAACATGTTTGGTTATCAAACTCAGCTCGGAAGTACCTGGTAGCAGAGCACACCTATCATGGCGGAGAGGCACCGCAAGAGAGTTCCTAAATGAATGTTACAATAAAATAAAGTATCTTTAAAAAATATGTGTGCATGTGTACAAAAAGCAGCCTCATCAGGAGCCAAATGATAAATGAAAAATCTATCAGTGCTACAGATTCCCTTGAGCCAGCTTGGATCAACAGACAAAATGGATTTTTGATAAATCATGGCTTTGCCATTGTTTATTCTCTCCTGGAATACCCATTGCAAATCTTGGAGAGATAATTAGAGAATTATCATATTGCTTAACTAAGTAGTGCAAATTGTGTTATATTCTGTGTATCCCAACCCAGGTCAGTATCATTAGCATTGTTTAATCGTTGCAAATACAGTCATTCTATTTAATAAATTGTCTTCATTGTCAATATCTCTGATTGACTATTTCTCTTCTCATAATGTTGTTGGATAGGTTAGTTACCAGGTAATCTTACAGTTAATACATACCACAATGAGGCAAAATGTAAGAAAATGCAAAGGTCAAAAACATGTTTCTATTATGAAAAAAATGAATGATAATGACATAATTTTTTCAGCTCATCAGGTTCTTTGCTAAGTGCCTCTGTTATTGCCAGATCAGTAGTGTATAACAAAGAAGTGCTTTCTGTAGGCTGCTTCATTAGCCTGCCCTGTAGGACCTCACCTCAGACCTTTCACTAATCTGTTGGCCAGCTCAATAGCCTTGTTAGTTCTATTCACTTCTTCCTGGCAGCGGCTTTTCTCAGCTGTAGCTCTCAAAGGCAGTGGTTAAGGCAGCCAGAATTATGTCTAGTTCCTTCAAATAAAAACAGTGAGAAACAACTTGGGCATTGTAAGGACACATAAAAATATTTCTGCTGTCCCATTTTATATTTCTGGAAGTTAAATTACGCAGTTTAAGAAATGTGTAAACATCAACCGCTCTTCGAGCTTTTGTCTAGGTCATGCTCTGAAGGCAGATTTGGGAAAAGCTCTGGAAAATCATGGCCGGTCCTCTAATGTCCCTTGCTTCTTCACAGCAGCATTAAAAACGAAACTGCAAACTTAATCTTGTATCAATCAGTAAAAAAGAAATGCCGCCTTCTCCCACAGAATTTTGAAATGTAGCAAAATATATTTCCTACTACAGCTATATTTGCTGTGTATAGCTGATCAAAAGCTCTCTGCAAAGATGTCTGTTTGGAAACTGAAGAGAATAGAAATTTTAAAGATGATTGATAGATAAAACACTTGCAAATGCACAAGTCTGTGTCCTTTGCTGACTTTCAATTAGACTGGTTTCCAAGCGCAGTGAGCCTTACTAAAAGCAGCCTGAAATCCCCATACCCCAGCAGGCAGCCCCTCACCCACTGCATTGTAGCACTGAGGCATGCATACAGTCCCACTGGGTTACAACCCACATTGTCCCCAGGAGGAGCATGAGGGAGTGCAGCATGGGTGGCTGGGCAGCGACATACAGCGTGGGGCAGCTGCAAAGGCTCCCACACAGCCAAAGTGTGTATGTGTAGAGAGAGCACGCAGCCAACAAAATGGATGGGGAACGGTGGCCTTCCTGAGCAGCAGGTGCCTGTGCCACCTGACTGCCCTCAGCGCTATCCTGGGGACTCCCTGTGCTTTTCCCCAGAGTAATGCTGAGTACCTCCTCAGAGTGCCTGGCCTTGGGGACAAGGAAGGAGCTAGGTGATGGGGCAGATAGTTGTTTCGTTGAGGTGGTTTGGAAGAACAGTGAATGGCAGAACAACCATTTCTAAGCAGCCCCGACACAGCCCTTGCAGAAGGCACAGCCTGTGCAGAGCAGGGAGGTAGGGCTTGTGCCCACCACAGGTGTGCTGTGTCACGTTTCAGCCTATGGAGGCTGCACAATGGTCCAGCCATTTACCTGAAACTGTTAAAAATGTTAGCGTGTGATAAATTACTCTGGCAAATACCTCTGCTTTGTACAATGAGTCACACCAGAAAGACCTCAGACAGAGATATTATAAGATATTATAAATAACTGAATTTTAAAGGTCTCAAAAATGACCAAAGTCTTCTGGGTGTTAAAGTTCAGGTCCTTAGGCCCATCAGAATCCCAGTTTCCCCTAAGATCTTGGTCTTCCACAGCAACACGCTCCCACAAAGCTTGCTGCTGTGTATTTACACTACCTATACACAAATGATGACTGACAAGTGGACAAAAAGAGAGATCAAGGGCCTGGCACTAAATCCAAGGGAATGGAGAGAGAAAGAAGGGCGAAAAAAGTGACTTGCTGCACCAAGTGAGGCTGCTGCAGCTCCTGGGCAGGCAGCAATACCTACCTGGTACTGCTTCAGCATGTCCCAAGAAACCAGAAATGACTTCTATCTGAAACACAGCACAGTGCCCTGCTCCCTGTTCACTGTTCAACAGCTTTTTGTCTTCTAAAAGGATAAAATAAAAATTAGTTATCTGGGGTGAAGTATAAGTAGACAACCAAGACATAAAAACCAATATGTATGTGGTTAAACAGGGAAAGAACAATTTCAGTTCATACTGGGCAAAACCATGACCTGTGGGAGCCAACAGTGGCAGAGTGCAGCTGGGCAGGAGCCATGTTGTGAGGCTGACACTGTCCGCTCCTCCATAATTATTTTCAAGGCTTTGTCATATGAAACAGTGCATGCCAGGAAACACGCGCTGCTCACTGCTGGGTACCACTCCTTCCCTCCATCTCCTTCTAGCTCATTTGCAATGTGAACACCTTGCCTCATTCCCCTCCTTTGGCATGGTGTTTGTGGTGGGTATGGGCCTGGGCAGGGGGGCTGTGCAGCTCTGCTCCCTGCCCAGGTGGGAGCTCAGAGAGGCCTGCAGCCTAATGGATGAGCCACGTTTGTGACTTTCCATAAATAATGTGCTAAATGGATAAAAAGATACCATTTTTCCTTCTTTCCCCTGAGTTACTGATAACAAGACAAGTTCCTTCCCTTACAGTTTGTGCATGTAAATGTGATTAATGTGAAAAAAAAATAAAATTAAAGTGCCAAAATTTCTTTCTCTCTCTCTCTTTTTTTAAAGCATTGCCCTTTTCAAAACAAGGGGAAATTCAGTATAGTTTCAGTGCCACAGTGATCAAACAGTGTCACATCACTATGGCAATTGCTGCCCAGGCCAGGAATACAGATCAGCTTTAATTGTGCAACGCCTTATTGCTGGTGCATGTCAATCAGAACCTATGAATTGAGAAAAATTTGCTCTGTTCATTCTGTTAAATGATGTATCCAATTAAACCTGTTAGAATTCATGATCTTCAGTCAAGGTTAAATGAAAGTAGTTACTCTTGTCAGCTAGGTGATTAAATGCTGCCTACATCAGGCACATTTATGTGCAAAATTAAAATTTTGGTATAAAGCATGAATCTTTATGCATGCCAGTTAATTATCTTGCGGTTCCTCCATTTATTAAATGCCCACTGCATTTCTTCTTAATCATCAGCTTCCTTTCAAAACTTATTTCGTACTCTATACTATACCAAATTTCAATATTTAAAATGAAAGCTGTTTCAATGAAAACTTCCTCTTTTCAAGGGTTTGGCTGTTGCTACAATTCTGAAGATGGCCATTAACAGTTTTTGAATCATTATACAGAAGGCTGATGTGTGCTGTTTTGCTTAATCCACAGAGCACGCAACAGGAACTCCTGAGCTGCTGCAGCCAGCCATCCCTGCCATCCCAGAGCTGCCAGGGTCTGGCTGCAGTCAGCCAACTTCAGGGCCCTGCAGGCAGTGGGGATCAGGACAGTGGTTGTGCTGTTGAGTACAGTGGTAGAAGGACCAGAAGACAGCAGGGCACAGGCACTCGGGCAAGCCCACAGGCACTGGAGCCACTGCAGCCCTGATGCCCATTCCCCTGCCAGCTCTCAGCCAGCACCTGTATTCCTTCAGGTTTGGCAAAGTGCTGCGTCCTGTTTGCCCTAGGCATCTACCACATTGCAATATCACACTTTAATTAGAAGGAAAATAATATGTTGTATGCTTAAAATTAAATTCAGTTGCATATTTATATTTATAAGACACACTATGGGCAGGATTTAAATGACATATTGAATTGAGGAAGCAGAATATAGGTGTATTATAGTGATTTCTAGCTGAAACAGTTGCTGGAAATGCATACAAAACAGAGCAGCACCAAATGCTAATTTAATACCCTAAGACAACGTTCCATGCTCATACAAGCACAATTTCAAATATTCTATGCGTGCATTTATCCCCTTTCATTATGAAAAGGTATTAAGAACCTTTGTGACAAACACGCAACATAAAAAATATGTCATACCACTTCATGACTACTAATGAATAATATCATTTAAAACAGACTGGGAAATAAACTAGTATAACACGTTCTACTAAACTAGTACTATAAATATGCACAAGGTTGTTATTAAAGATAAATGCACACAGTAATTTTCTACTTGTAGGTTTTACAGGTATAATTTTGAATCATACAATATTTTTTAACACACATCACAGTGATGGGAGCCAACAGGAGCCTGACTGGCAGTGGCTCCCCAAGACCGATCTCTGATGTCTCCATCTCTCCTTGAGAACCCACATTAATTATCGTGGCCGCAGGAACCATCAGGACATGATGATGCTCCTGATGGTCACAGCAGGCAGCCTCTGACCATGCAGCAGTTCCACCTGTGGCATGGCAATCATGCTTGCAGGGCTCACCAGATGCCCTGACCAGCCATGTTATGACCCCCCCCCAACTCCTAGGAGGTGACTCATTTTCTCTGGCACATGCACCTTCTGCTGCAGACAACGGAGAAGAACAGGTATTGCTTTCCTTTAGTGTTCAGCAGCTATCAGCTCAGTCTCTCTAGATACCTCAGCAAAAGAGGAGTGAAGGAAATCTTCACAGTCACAGCTAACAATTCCTCCAGGATCTGGCAGGAGTGCCGCAGCAGGAAGGCAGCTAGCAGCGAGTTGCCTTGCAAGCTCTGAGATGTCTGCTGCCGAACTGCTTCAGCCCGCCGCTTGGACCATCCAGAACTTAGTGCCTATTTTCCTTTCTCCATGTGTTCTTTCACTCTGGTTTTCCAGACCCCAGTGTAAGTTGTTAACCCCAGGTCCAATGTGCCTTAATGTCACCCCATGAAGTGATACTGTCAGGACAATTTGTTTCTGCTCAAAACGATCTTCCTTAAAATTGTGAGTGTTAGGTTAGCATCCCATTGAGATGAGAGGAGAAAAGAGCTGCAGCTTCAGGTTGTGTCTAAAATTTTAAGGTAGGCAAGCTGCAATGATTTATCTTCAGCATGCTGTTTTATATCTGTAACAGCAAAATATTTCTTTTTAGTGGCGATTAAATTGTGCAGAAACTGACTGACATTGATAAGGCAAACACCACAGTCTGCTTAAACAGACAGAGAGCTGCAGATCAGATGCTGCTTGACCACAAAAATTTAAGTGTAAGCACATACACATGCATTTACTCGATTCCATAGGCAACTTTATCTCACAGCACATATAAAGCAATGTATGAAGATAAAATCGGCATGGAATTATCTATTTTTAGTAGATATATTTACAAAGAATTTGTGGTTTGGATTACAGTCATTTTCAGGTAAAACTTACTTAGAAAGTAATTAAGCTTATTTTATCTATTAATTCATATTTTTTAGTTTTGCATTCTGCTGCTAAAACAAAACTAAAAACTATGGAAGGATGGATTTTTTTTTGCTGGATATTATAAATGAATAGAACAAGGGTTGTTAATGTTTGTCATTTTCCTTATCTGTACACATGAATATGTTATACGCTCATTTCCATTGCAAATGGAACATCAAAATGATCATTGCAAACTGAAACATACTGTACATTTCATTACTTCATTTCTTTGAAAATACTGACAAAAATAATCAATTGCTAGAATTCTTGTACTAAAGCTTTGCAATGCAATGAAAATTGAATGAATAATGGTGTCCATCCAGAATAAAGCTGGCATCATCCTCCAGAGGGTCACTGCTATGCCCTCCGCAACAAAGTCGGCCCAAGGAACCCTGAATCACAACAGAACAACTGTGCCAGGCACTGCACAACATAACCGTGCAAAGCTCTGCACAGACACGTGGTCACTTTGCTTCTGGCACACCTTTCCTCCGCTCTCCTCACATTTAATATAAAAAAACGAAGGCAGAGAGGAGATGTGACTTATTATAGTCACACCAGTGAGCAAATACTGAAGAGGAAAAAGAAGTGTTTGAGATAAAGAACAAAGGTGTATAAAATGGCTGCAGATATATTCAGACTGATAGTTGGAGGTTTTTATCCATCTGAGCAGTGCAGTTTTGGAGCTGCATTCCTAGAGCAGCTGTGGGGAGAAACCTCTGTAGAGCTAGGCAGAAACTCACACCGTTTTGGAAAGGGAGCTGAGGCTTTAGCTTTCAATTACTCTGTGTTTGTTGTTCAGAGTACAACAATGTCTCATTCTCAGTTGTCCCTAGAAAGTTCCAAAATATAGTAATGAATTAGAAAACGCAGTGAGAGATAGTGCCTAGCCCAAAGTGGGGCTTTTGTCACAGGAAACAGAACCAGAGGAAGAAAAAGATATAAAAGCAGGGATTAGCTGCTTGAGCCCAGAATGACATTTGTAGACACAGTTTAAAAAAAAAAAATTCTCAATATGGAAGGAGGACTGCATTGACAAAATGATGAGACTGTCAGCCAGAAAACAAAAACAATATGGAATAAATACACAGGAATGAAAACATAGGATGTATAACAGGAAGGTACATCACATCCTTCTGAGCTGAAAGGACCCACAACCACGTACACCTGGTCTTACTGCTAATGGGACAACAGGTTGTACCCTGAAAACCCTTACTTATGCAAGTAATCCTACTAAAATCAATTGTAACCCATGACTGTAATGGCTGTTTCCTTGTCTCTGTTAGGGATTGCAAGGTCAGGTCCATTTTCTGTGCAATATTGGATGAATGCTAGAAAATCAATAGCTCTATTGAGACTTCTTCTTTTGGAGTAAAAATAAACCTGGATCATCTTAAGTTCAAATGTTCATTGTTCCTAGGTGTTTTTATAAATTCCTTCTGAAAGCAAAATGGCCAAATCAAAATGGAGTGAAATGCTCACCTTTTTGGTGTGTTTTACAGCTTGTTTTTATAACTAGCTTTGCAATGCTGTAAAGGTTAAAGGCAATTTCATCATTTCTTTGTATTTGTTCTCCATCAGTTAAAATTGACATAAACTGAAGTTTGCTGTTTAATAATTTTGCTTAAGCAATTCCCTCTGTTTAAGTGACTTAGGGATGAGTAGAGGAAAGAGAATGCCACAGTCTATTAGTTTGGGAGTTTTGCTATATTATGGAAAATTTGTCGGTCAAATTCAAAGGAAGGTGTTTCTTTGTTTAATGAAAAGATTTTAGTACAGTTGTAGAAATAAAACTGGTTGTCAAGTACTGCTTTGGTACCATGGAAAAATTTACTCACTTCTGTTTGAATTACAAGTTATTTTTGTACTTCAGTCATTGTGGAGCACCTCCAACTATCATTTAGTTTGAAACACCTAAAGTTAGCTTAGTATTTATATTCTTAGTTTGTTACTAATCTACAATTACACCTACTGTGATTGTGCCCAAATTGACTTTTTATAATAAAATGTACTAAATTCCTGTTTTGCTTGCCTTACACATCACTTATGGTGAGTGACAGGGAAATGATGATTAATTCAAGGCATACAAATAACCTATTTTTTTCTAATATCTTCAAGGTTTTCTGCAGTAATGGTGAGCCCTTGTTGGCTTGAATGAAAGTTTAAGACCTACTTCATTGTCACAGAGATGTAAAGTATTATAGAGATGTGTAGTGGTCAGTTTCATGTCTGGCATGAAGAACAGACTGTGCCAGAATTCAAACAGCAGTTACAAAAGAGGAAACTTCACAGAAAATAATGGCTAATTCCTTTAACCTTGGTTACTATCAAAAGAGCTTAGAAATGTTAAGTCTGCCAATTAAGGAAAGAGGCTAATGAATAGAAATAGACATGCTTTCTCTCAGAGAGAGATATTTAAAATTTTGGAGAAAATAGATCCCAAATTCATTTTTCATTTACTTAACACTAGATCTGAAGCACTTGGTTGATCCAGTTCAAATATTTTTTTCCCAAAAGATACTTTCCCAAGTATTATTCTGGAAGGATCAGTTTCTATGCAGCTTGAGGGGAATTTTGGATAAGCAAGAAGCAAAACTGGTTTGTGGCCAGGGTGGAGGTGAGGCGATCGTGTTGTTTCTGGGGCCCATATGCAATTATGGGATTCCAGCATGGCTGGATTTACAGGTGTGCTGGTGAGCAAATCCAAGTATGTATTCATTGCTCTTCTCCTTTTACTTAACTCTTCACAGAGTGTTTTCCACATCAGCCATTACTTCCACTCTTGCACCGCTGAACAAGTGGTTGTAGTTTGACTTTGATTGCTAATAAGATTATTCACAAAGCAATATATGACAGCAAGCTGCTGTAACACACATATTGCTAGTGCTGTACACATTTGAGACACACCCTGCTTGCATTTCACAGCTGCATAGCTCACACAGATTTACTATTAGCATGCACGGGAATTGCTAAGTTATGGCCTGAACCTGTGATTGAGTACCAAGTGAGAAGGTGTGGCTAACCCAGGGAACACAGGTGCAAGTAATGCACCTGAGTGACCAGAAGGGTGTGGACTCCTCACCCTCATTTATGAGATAGTAGCCAAGGCTGCAGCATCTCTATTTGGAGTCAGCACCCTTCTTATAACTTCACCAGCCTTTGGAAGGGGTAAGCTGCTTTTTCTATTATTGTTTTCCAAACTAAATATTGATGAATACCTTTATAAGTGCACTCTCATCTTGGTAGAAGGTACTATCGTTGCCTTCCATTACTCCACAAAACCTGTAACTGCAAATCTAGGAGAACAGTTATGGCTATTAAACCACGCACAAGCACAGCACAGTACTATGCAGTACTACACAGTACTACAGTGATCTTCAGTGCCTTCATTGTGTTCCTTGCTTTGCTTGGTTGCCTGATTGCTACATTATTAACGCACACATTGCTAACATGCACACATCCATGAAACAAAACAGAAAAAGAACACCAGCAAACCCAGAACCCAAAAGAGAGGGTAACGCTACACAGACTGCTTTTTGAACCATTTGTGTGGGCTACCATGCAAAAATAAAAATATTCAATTTCTTGTAACAGTATAAAAATTAGGCAACAAAACAGGTCAGATACTTACATACATCTTTTTGATGTGCTCATATGATAGGAGAGCAGATTGATAAAGGATGTAAGAAATGCTAAATATGCACCGTGACAAACAGTGAAAAATTAAGTATTGTAACTAACATTAATTACACTCTAGTAAGATGAATAGGCTCTTCATCATTAATGAGAATGTACACCTTTGTCTAAGTTTCACATCTACCTGTGATAAATGTGCTAATGGTGATAAAATACATCATAGTAACGTGTGAATTAACAGCATACTAATAGATTGACATACAAGTATGAATAAAGCATTTAATCATAAACATTGTACCACACCCAACAGCAAATTTTCTTTCATGCTTATATCAGGGAAAACGGATAAACATTACAATCTTATTTTAGTTTATACTGAGAGACTCTAACAGTATAACTCAGTAATATCCCTATATCTGTAGCCCATAATATTAGATACCTACACAGTCTTTTGGGAGATATTCAGGCAGTTTAAATAAACAGTAAGGAGAATTTCTGAATAGAAAGGGTGGGGCTGGATCTCAGTGCACACTACCCACTGACTCTCACCCATGTGGTAGGGATGGAACATTCAAGCAATCTTCATAATGGGCTGAGTCCAATGCCTACTACAAGACAGACTTTAATTCATTCTTAATGAAAACCAAAGCAAGCTTTCTAGTCTTCAATTCTTATCTGTATCATTAGGAACCTTTCTCTCCCGTGTTTCCAATACCTTTTTCCCAGCAGAAGGGCAATGGAGCCATTGAGCCAGGCATGGACAGTGAATGGCCGCCTCCTGCCTCTGTGAACATATAGCTGATGGGGCTGCAGCCTCTGCACCAAGAGGAGCTGGGATGGGCAGATGAAGAGTCATGCCACAAGTATCCATAGAAGCACTACAGTGCAAGTCCTGGGTTGGGAACGTCAGACCTCTCCTATGAGTCATTTCCTGGCTCACCCACTGGCCCATTGAACTGTCCCCAGGCCTGGAAGCTGCTTCTGTTGGACAGGGAGGTCACCATGCAGCATGGCAACAGGATCTCAACCTGGCACACAGATCTCTGGCAAGGCTTAAAATACTTTAATTTACTGCCAGTGCTCATTGAGGCTGCTGAGTAGGTGATGCCCAGTCTGTGCAATAACTTAGAAAATCCTGAGAGACAGTATCCAAGTTAGCTGCACAACTTGGGAGCTGGCCTGGCTGGCAGAAAAGCTCTGTGGGTCAGCAGGCACATGGAGACAAGGCAAAAATTGTGCTTTCTGCAGTCCTTGTAAGACGAGATATCCCAGGCTAGCTTTGCACAGGGGAGCCTACAGGAGTACCTTGAGGAAAAGGAGTCCCCTGTGCACAGAACTAGGTGCACATGGCCAGAATTCTCCAGGTTTCCTCTTCTGTCTAAACTGACAGATCTCTCCAGAAAATCTGAAAGTTTGGAAAAGTGAACGTAGGGTTTTCAAACTGCTTATACATTTTAAGCTATTTCACACTAGCACAGGCAAGTATAATACAGTATGACTGCACTGGCATCCACTCTACTCACACTGAAAGCACATATTTTATTCTTCGTTACACTAAATGGTACATCACCTTAGTAGTGTTCTCCTTCACATTCCAACTGGTAGCTCATTGATGAATTCTCATAATCTTCCTTCCACGTAGTAATCTTTATAATTTTGCATTTCTAAATGCTGAAAGTGCACTAATGCAAATGGGAAGATGAGTTTCCCATATCCTGGAAGATACCTTAAGAGGAAGATGTTATCAATTCATATGCTCTGCTCTGGAATTGCTTTGGAAAGGCCCTAAGTATTAATATTTTCATTTTATCAAGCAGGAAAACGACACAAAGATTGCCCGAGGTCACCTGCAGACCAGTGAGACAACCTGGATTAAATTCGGTCCTTCTGGATCCCCGAACTGAGACCATTCTGCTGAGCTATTTTTAGAAGGTGAGAACACTTCAAATGAAGCATAGACACGATACACAACTCATTCTCACAGCATAAGAACAATTTATGACATTTATAACGTTTCTCTCTGGTAACTTTTTCTGGTTACAAGCAAAAAGTGAGTTCTAGGCATTAACAAAAGAAGAGCTGAAAGAAGCAGAAATTTAAAACTTCAAGTTGAAGAAATGTATACAGCTCTTTCCTGCTGGATTCTAATGATGTTCATAACCCAAGCACTGTGTCCAGGAACAGCTGAAATCTTGCTTGCACAAATTTTGAGCTGAACTCTGGGTCACTTTTACAGTTCTAACAATAGCTGCAGAAATCTATTCCTTATCCAAATTAGTAGGATTTGGGGAAAATGCATATAGCTTAAGAAAAAAAAAGAAGTATGAAATATTACTAATAATGTAATAAAGTTTAAAGCTTGTGGACATCTCAATATATGCCACAAGAATCAGACAAACAAACAAACAAAAGCTTGATAAGTAGTGGGTCAGTGTGGAAAAGCATCTTCTTTATATTCAATATTTGGAGAGGGCAGGATGACAGTATTTTATTCACATTACAGCTACTAAAACAAAGCAGACAGAATTAAATGACAAACTTTAGAGAACTACTCAAGGTCACTTAGCAGAAATCCACAAAATGCTAGATGTGGTAGAAGATGGTTCAAATCCACTTTAATCAACCATTTGGAATGTTAACATAAATATTTCTTCTGTCACTTAGCTGTTATTTTCTCTGAGCTTTCCTTTTACTGAAGTTCATTGAAAACACAGGTTTTGAGCAATAGCTGCCTCTCCCTGCTTTCTTTTTGTATCTCCTCCTTCTGACAACAAAATGCTGGGGTTTAACTGGTGAGACCTAAAAATGTATTATTATGGAGAACTGAAATACAATGAAAGTTCTCCCATACAGAGAAACCAAAGTATAGTTGATGCATATCCCAATTTTTTAATACTTGCTGGAAAAAAAAAAAAAATTACAAATTCTAAAAGACAAACTGAGGGTATACTACAGCTTTACTTCAATAAATCTGTCAATATATATAATACTCAGTTCTGGCCTTTACTTTGCATGAGCAATGCCCACAGATGTCAGTGTGTTCAGATGGACTGCAGCATACTATCTTCCCATGGCTCCTACTGCTATTTTTGGATGGATAGCCCTACTTTTTAAAGCCCATAGAGCTGACTGTCTTTAGTATTAGGCACGACCTTTTTATGCAGGTTTGTTCTCTGATCTCAATAAGTCTCCTGGGTAATCCAGCAATTTGCTAGCAACAGCCTTGTAAAGAAAAATAGCACAAAGCTTTCATTGTACATGCAAACTATGCAAATAGGGTACACCTCAATAATATATTTTGCAATCACAGTTTTAAATGTCTGTGATTCGGGGGATATTCTAGCTTGTTCCAGGATATGGGAAACAATTTATCTCTGGAGATGAACATTGTTTAATTTGACTAATGACTGATCTACTAACATAAACTCCACTTGAAACATGCAGTAATATTTCTCTTATTCACCAGGGACTGTTGTTTTTCTGAAACAGATTAGTAAGAAACCAAAGTAACAAAAATTTTAGATTCATTACTTTGCAGAAACGCAACTTTCAAATGTTTACTCTAATGAGGCATTAGCTTCAGTGGGTCAGTCAAAGCTGAATTTTAACAATTTGATTTTTCTTATTCTGTTCATTGATCAATGGATCAAACTGGGTCCTGCAAGTAGTGGCATGAATAATTCTCATGATATAACCAACTACAAAACTATTAATGATTAATAAGTCAGGATAAACTGAAACGCTGCATATGCAGTAATCAAGTTACGAACTTCAGACAAGATTTCCTGATGTTCTTTGGCTTCCCACGTGGGACTTCTGCAGAACAGTGTGTGTGCAGCCCTACAGAGACCTTGTCTTACAGCACTCTGTAAGACAGAGAGCTGCAAAAAAACGTATCTCTTTGCAGCGTTCTGCAGTTTTGTAAAAGAAAAAAATAGTGAGATATGAGGGCTGCTTATTTTACATTTAATTTCAGCATGATGTAAATTTGTATAGCCATCAACAAATTTCCTATCACCATTTTCACTGGTAGAGTAGGTTTATATTCACCAAGATACAGAGAGTGACATGAATGACATCTGGAGAGACTGAAATCTGACCACGTGTTCTCTCAATTTTAACTAGTAAGAACTAATATCACAAGACTGATTTTCGAGGGAACTGGAGCTATGTGGGAAGTGTATCAGCATTTTCTTTGCATCTGAATTGTCAGCCATATTTTTATAATTACTCTGTCCTTTACAAGCTCCCCAAAGCAAGGAGCAACAGATCTGGCATTTCCTAGCTCAGCATTAAATTCTGCAGTATAATAAAATAGGAAGTCTGTCTTTCCCCTGGCAAGTATTTTGAACTCATTTTATTTAGACTTTCCAGCTTAGACAACCTGGGCTAGGCTAACTGAAAAAGAGAGCAGAAACCAGAGGTTGGAACACAGCCCTGACACTGCTATGCTGTGATTGCAGTATTGCTGCTGGGTTCTGACACCACTCACAATAGCTGTTTGTTCACCCACCTGAACGCATCCAGTATGTCATCTATTCTTGCTCTCAGCCCAACCTGTCTGCAGGGGTTGTTCAGTTACACCGTTGTTGGCAATTAGAAAAGAATCCAACAGTATTTTTCCTCCCTTGAAAACTGAAAATGTTGGCCTTCAGGGATGTACAGCGCAAAGAAAATTTTTATCTTCTAGGAAATCCTATACCTGTATTTAAAAGATCCAATTAGTGAAACACTACTTTTCTCTCCACTGTTAACAGCTATTGACTTATATTGAAACTACAAGTCTTTGGGACCTTACTCTGATTTGTATCTCGCAGCTATTACAGACTGACTGAAGACTAGGGCCTTATATATTGAGTAGGATTCAATCCACTCATGGTATCCCATGAAGTAAGCAATTTTAAAAATTTGCTGGTGCTTATTTGGGCCTCAGAGCTTGCAGGAGTTGCAAAGGCTGCAAGTCTGAAGTGAAACCTTCGGTGCCTGACGCTATCAGCTACACAAAATTTATCAGCATGATAAGTGTTTCCCTCATGCAGTATCAATAGCTGTCTTTCTTATGTGGTATGAAATTAATCCTTCCCTTGAAGCAGCTTTCTCTCGGTCACTATATCTTATTTCTTGGTGACAAATGGACAGGATGTGCTATGGGGGAATCCAGCACAAAAGAGACAAGGCAAGGTAAAGAGACACGCTGCAAACCTCCTGCTACCTACCTCTTTGGGATGTCAGCATTGCTGTCACCTGCTGCTCAGCAGAATGCTGAAAGTTAATATTTCCCAAGCCTCAAGCAGAGCAAACAGGAGCTTTTTTTCTCCTTTCACTCACGGGCATTATTTGGGAATTGCAGTCTCCAAGGCTCAGCAAGAACAGGGCGTGCTGCTGGGCAAGTGTTAATGCTTCATCTTCTGTCTGTCTGCCTGGGGCTGTCTGATGTCATCGAGTCCAAAGAAGTCTGATAATAACAGCCCTCAAGAGCTGCCACAGCACTGCGTTAATAGTACATATCAGACTGAAATTTCTGAGGCTTCTTGGGACAAAGATCTTCTGTGGCACTCATCTGGGGAATGTGGGTTTTTGACATACATCTTGGAGACTTTATGTTTCCTAAAAACGTACTGACATTTAAGAAGCACACGCTTTGGCAATGTTTAAATACGTCACATTTTGCTGTAATAAAATGGCAAAGGGGCATGCAATTAACTTGGGAACACTTCTGGAATTTCACAAGCTCCTGCCATTTCTGTGATCTTTGATATTTTCCCGAAATATCACTAGAAAACCTATGCCTAGCAATAAAATCTCATTTAGCTGGATTGCTCAAATAAATCATATTTCTTAAATGTGCGCACACCACTAAATCAATTAGCCTTTTTTTAGCTACATCTTTGTAGCTTTCCAGCCTCAGTCCTCTGGGCTATTCCCCCTGGGAGACACAAGGCCTTGTGGTGCTATGTTCCATTTGTTATAGCTTGAGCAGATTCAGGAAAGTTCTCAAATCTGTCAGGTTTACCTAAAACCCACCAAGAAGATTACAAAGCTAAGTTGTAAGAAGTACAGATCCAAAACTTACAGCCTGTGGAAAAAAAATTGGAATTAAGGACAGAGTCAGCTTTGGCAAGGTCACCTGAAGATTCTTGCTGCTGTTCAGCAACTTCTGTTTGATGAGCAAAAACCCTGGAAAATGTCACAGCTCCATTTGTGCTCCCAGTGTAGTCATGCTGCATGGCAAACTACGACTGGGAGCAAATGTATTTACAGCCCAATGAAACCAATGCTTACAACCTAGTCCAGCTCAAGAAATCCCTCAACTTCAAATTCAATTGCACAGGTGCAAATGACAGCTTATTTAACACTTGATTAAAATTTCAAGGTTTTACAAATTAAATAAGCTTATTATATATTCCAGACTTCCAGCTTGAAGGATACCATTCCTACATGGAAGCTATAAGATTTCTGAGTAGTCTATGCAGTTAAATGAAAACATAATTTTGACATCCTGAAATGTAAGTGTTATCACTCCAGAAAAAAAAGAGGCACATAAAGTGTCAGTCACAAATATGATGAATTTGTATATTTGCAAATGAACAGGCTATTTGTTAATTCAATCAGACAAGTATGTGAAATCCTAACATACTGCATTCTTTAATATTTTGCATCTCTTATTTCCATTAACACTCAATGAATACTCAATCTCAAAGCAGAGAAGAGCTATGAGAACGGCTGTCACCAGCATCAGTAAGTAATTCTAACAAACGTCTGGCATTTCAATCAAAAGGAAGGCATACACTGGATAGAATGAAGCAGAATTGGTTCCCAACCAGACACTGTGCCAAATCACTTGAATTTATGCCCAGTGGCAATTGTGCAATAGCTGGAAGTTTGGATGCATGTCCCTCATTGTGAGTATGGTCATACTGAAAAGGGTGAATTAAATCAATGCAAAGCTGCTTTCAGTCAGATGTGAAGGCTAACAGAAATATGTTCAGAGTTCAAAGCAGAGCAGCAGACAGTGACACTTGTTACTAAACACTAGCTGGCAAACATGACACAAAGACAAGACCTGAGACAGCAGTCTCCATGCTGATAGGATCTGTATCACTGATGAAGGAAGTCAATAAGCAATCATTTTCTAGATTCCTCAGCTTGGTAGCTCAGGCACAATTGGGGGAGAGGGGTGAAAGGGTGGCACCTCACTGCAGAGAAGCCATAAGCTCTACGCTATGCTTTACCCTTAATGAAAGGAGAGAAGACAATGCTGGGGTCTTTGGACAAATACGTATAACAGTAATGGGCAGAGAATCTTTATTATATTAGTCCAAAGAAATAGGCTTTCACCATGCAACGTTTGTTTTATTTACATTGCTTACCTGGTGCTTTACTGGGGATGCAAAACCAAGGCCCTCCCCTGACCTCATACCTCTGACGTAGAAGTGGAGTTGCCATTATATCTGTTTTTAGCAGCCATGGAGAAAGAGATTATCGATTTTGGAAACTTAAAAATAAATGTGGATTCACAGGCATTCAAACAGTAGAAAAACAAGAGATGTACCCACCTCGAACACTGTATAAGCCCTGTAGCCATGAACAGCTTTGAAATCGGAGCTACTCACTTTTACAGCTGTGCTGAGCCATCTTCCCTTCACAGGCAGAGAACAGCTGGGCAACAGAAATTGAGAATGAGAGCATTTGTCCCTTGAGTCCCCTTCCAGGAGGATACAACTTGAACAATACCAGTATGAATGAATAAATTACCACAAATACATACATATGTATATACAAATATTATATTTAGGTGTACGTATATGCCGATAGATTGATATTACTGTCGCAAGAGACATCAGCTCGGTTTCACATTATGTGGATGTTAATAGATGTATGTATATCACCAAGTTTTTCTATGCACAGTCCTATTTTGTCAGACTGTGCCTTGGTGTCTTTGTTTTCTGATGAAGTTCTCTCTTTCAAACAGCAAACTTAGTCCTCAGATCTTCCACCTAAATTATTACAGAAGAGAATTGATAATTAAGTTTTAACAAGATTTAAATGATATTAAAAACAGACAGTTAAAAGGAGACACTGCCTTGGGCTTTGTTGTAAATTTGTATAATTATTTTTAGTCCTCTGGAGAATGCATAATTATGCTTCTGTATTTATAAGAATACTGCCCTTGAGGCACCAAAACAAATTTTATAGTCCACCGATTTGCATATTAATGTTACTCTTGTGGTGTCAGACGTACTCTTTAGCAAATAAATGTCCATGACAATTTTCAAAATGTCTGAAGTATTTTGTAGTGCTCTAAACTTAGATTATTTATTTTTTTAAAAAAGATATGGTCAAATAACAAATGAAAAAAACAGCACAGGAATAAACATATGCTATAAGAATCACTGGGGAGAAATGAAGCAGGTGAACTAAACAAAACATAACAGATTTTTAACAGTTTTTACTTAAAACAGCTTCGGTAAGCTAGTAAGTACTAAGACTTACAGTCTAATCCAAAGTGCTTAAGAGACAATTTAGCTGAAGACTTGTAACAAATCAATTCTATGTGTTTGCCTCCCTACAAAATCATAATCACTGTGGAAGATCCCTCTCTTGAACAAATGTGCTGAGATACTTTTCAGATTGAGAGTAAATCTCAGAGATGGACTTGATACAGCCCCAAATTATAATCAGAGGCTGAAACTGTAATGGTCAAAATTTGTATTACCGGTACCAAAGACTCTGTTTCAATGGTGGAAGGTCATGGACATGCAGCCCTCTCATGCATGTAGAGTCATCTCTTGCAGGTTGCTACATACAAGAAATAGTAGTTAGGTAATGACCTCCTGCTGTCATTTATTAATCTACCCTATAAAATCCTAGTAGATACAGACTCAGTTTTATTACTTATTTGTCTTGAAGTTTGTTATTTTTAAGAGGCATTTTCAAAGCAAGGAGTTCTACCTACAGTGCTATGAATGCACTTTATTGTCTTTAGACAATAGCATAATGATAACAGCATCAAACTGTTAGGATTCAGTCTGATTATATACGTATATATATATGCAGAGAAAAATCTTACTAGCAGACATTCAAAAGACAACAAAATCAATTGGAGATTTCTTTATGCATGATTGGAAAAATTAAAATCATCATTCCATAACAAATTCTGTATTGTTATCAAGATAAATCCACTGGCCTTGCAGTTTATCTCCATATGGAACTGATGTATTGTCAGCTGAAATACTGTGTTATTATCGGTGCAATAATGATCACTGTAATAATACTAAGCAATTATTTGGATAAGAAATTTATTTTCCAAGCTTATAATGAGAGCTGAACACAAATTTTGTGATTTTCCATGCACAGAGTGGAGATGGAATGCTTGTGTGCCAAAACTTAGAAGAGAAAGTCATATCTCAGTGTCTAATAGTAGGAGCAAAGCAGAATTTTACAAAAATGGTTGTATGTCAGTTGGCTCGTGGCAACACTTATTAAGCCATAAGTGAGCTGACTGCATGTTCAGAACTACCATTTCCATGAAGTCTCATTCAAGGAGAAATTAACAATTATCATTTAACTGTGACAAAATGGTGTCACAGAGGGAATGTATACCTGACATTCTTCTGGTCTCTTGCAAGCCTAACTCCCAACATGTTATCTTCTGCCCTATATACCCTGTAACAATAATTTCTTAAGAAAAAGCAAAAAATATCTTTAAAAATAATGTAAAATTATGAGCTGTCAAAACTGAGTAAAATGTTTCTGTGATATTTCAAGATTGATTGCCAATCAGGTATGTAACCTCAGGGATGAAATGAGGTGGTCTGAGAAAGTAAGCACAGAAAATTCTTGTATTTCTTTCATAATGCAGAAATCCTTTGTGGGTTGTTAAGATCCAAGATTCACACTTGGAATTTTATACCCACAATCAACTGTGGGAAATAAATTGCAGATGTGATTCACTGGAACTTGCCCTTGCAAAGTGTTAAGCACTGGCTTTAAGATAAAAGGCAGGGGTTGATAACACCCAGCTCCTTGGAATACTGAAGATGAAGAGACAAATGATGGCATTGGCAATGGATGAGATCTGAGCACACAATCATGGTATTGCTGGCAAAGTCATAGTACTTGACACTATATTTATGCTAGGCTTATGGAATCTGTGAAAGGATAAACTGTGAAACTACCCAACCCAACATGAAGTCTGCCAGGAAAAGCTACTCTTCAAAAATCTTGCATTAAATTTGAGCCAACTGCATGAGTAGTACTGGTACGGATCATTGTGTGTACAACACTGGAATGTTTTTGACTCAGAATCGTACGCTACAAAACCATGTTTAATGTCTTGTAGTACCATGATTTATACTGTTTGAGTACAGAAAGAAAGGCACACTTACTCACAGGGAAATACACTTTGCTATTGTCTGCAGCAGAAATCTCCCATAGCTAAAGAATAAAGTTTGAGGGCAGGAACTGTTTAACTTTGGGGCTTTGCTAGTGATAGAATGAAGTTTACATATGCAAATTTACAGAGTACTCCACAAAAAACAAATGAACAAACAAAAACCACAAGCAGAAATATTTGGAAGAACAACCAGAAGAGATGTACTTAACAGCTTAAATAAAATCATTCTTCAGCTTTCCTCTTTTGAATCTCTTATCTTCATCCCAAGCTGATTTTGATTTGTACCAGATAGCTCTTGGGTGGCAGGCGACTATAATGATTTCATTCTGCTAGTATGTGATGCTTACTTCATTAACAGTTGCACATGCCAAGGCAGTGAAGTGGTTGATGGTCCTGGGGCTAAAAGCAAATTCACAGAAAATGTAACTTTTACTCATGCACAAGCTTACTTTATCAAGGAGACAGTTTGGCAGGCAAACATTTAAAATTGTTACCTGCTCCAATAATTTTATTTTACGTGCAGAACTGGGGACAATTCACTGTTTGCCTTGATTCTGTGCATGGCGGGGGAAGGAGGAACAGAGAGAGGATGAAGAGATGGCCAAAGGAGACTTCCTCTCCTTCAGTCAATCCACAAGAAAAGTCAATCACAATTGCAGTGCTCACAGCCAGCTCATTTCGCACCCATGGGACACAATACTACCATCAAAGGCAAAGAGCATTGACAGAGATGGGCTCAGTCCACTGAAACAGCAGCATCCAAGTGGCTTTAACAGTGCTCCAAACTGAGGAGGAATCCCAACTCTTTGAATCTCTTGTGACAGTATTTGTGCCCTATCCCTTGTTCTGGATTGCTTGCATTGTGAACTGCTTAATTGTAGGTGAAGGTAAAACTGCTGCTAGAGTTATCTTTGATCTGCACAAAAACAGAATCACAAAAAGGCACTGGAAATCAGATTACACACACCAGTGTCTGTGGGTACCCATCTAGGCACAAAACTAATGTAATACTGCAGAAAACTGATTTATTACCAACATGTTGTTCCAGGAGCTTGCAGCCCTGCATAGTACTTTGAATGCCTCATTATACAGAATCCACACCTCTGGACTCTTTCTTTTCTGGGTAGTGTCATTTTGAAGTAATACATTGTCAGTTTCCATAGTCCAGTGATGCATTACCAGAATACATCAAAAAACAGCTGGCTCAGTCTCTCAATCCTTGGCGTCCAGCAACAGCTGACTGTGATGATGTATTACATGAACTCTTCAGTCTATCATTGTAATAGATCAAAACAAGGTACTGGTCTGAAGGTGTATTACTCAAAGGAAGGCAAAACTGAGTGAACCTGTCCAGGAGTGGGATACTGGTTTAATTATGGAACAGAAGTTACAGTACACTGCTCAGAGAAAGTTTGTTAACTTCAAAATTTTGGTGCGCTGGTAAAATACAATTTACATTCATATAGATGATATTGCAGAGAAGGTCATATGGTTACTCAGTTTGGAGACAAACACTTAAACAGCCACTTCTGTCAAAATGCTGCAGTCTGTTGTGCA
>NW_024884756.1:16853961-16912348 GCF_019232065.1 Centrocercus urophasianus | reverse complement strand
CCCCATTTCTTTATGAAAAAAAAAAAAGAAGTCAGACAAGAACCTGAGTAGTAGTGTAGTAACTGAAAGAGCATGCTACTACCAGTGAGTTCTCACTGCTGCTTCTTTCAGAGGAACTCTCAGCAGGCTGCAGGCGATGCTGTGAGTCTGAAGAAAAGCATCAGTACAGAAGAGGACCTGAATCACTGGTGGGGAAACAGTTGGAGCTGGAAAAATGAATTAGAAATGGAGACAATCTTCAGCAAATAAATATAATATCTGGTGTAATTAAAGAATTCTTAAGAGCTAAATTTACTACAGCTATTTACACTATATTTCATGCCGTTGCATGACCAAAAGCTTCCCATTGACCAGGCCTGCAGGCTTGCCACGGGAGCATCTTGGTCTGTTTAACTGACGTGAAGCTCTTTCCTCCTCAGATCATAAGGAGTACAATATATAGAGTGCCTACTTTTAAATAGGCCTTCCAATCTGTTCAAAAGACAAGAAATACCCTCAGAAAACTCTCTGGAGATAGCATGAGATGCATTTTCCACCTGCAAACTCAGTGATGACAGGTAGAGTATGATATGAACTACAACTAGTTAGAACTAAGGCAGCAAAAAGTTCACTTGCCTCTAATGCCAGAAACCTAATTTCCCTGTACTGTTTGAAACACTTGACTGCCTCACCAGTGTTCTGATCATCTCATATTCCAGCTTCTTTTTAATGGGGCTCAGGATAGCTCTTTCAGAGTACATGACCAACTTCACACTCTATTGTTTTCTCTATATCCTTGTAATATTAACCTCCATGATCCCTTTTTTCTCCCACCTGTCATGTTGTTCTGCTTTTGCAATTCCATCAATGTTCCTAGAACAACTTCCTGATGATAATTATTACTTCTGTTCCTCCCCATCCTGTTGCCCTACCTACATGAAGTAAACTAATGCAGACAAACATATGCAAAAACTGGAGCATAACATGATGTTACTTTAATCTGTGCGTTTTCTCCTTTCTCTGCAACAATTCATTGTCCTCTAGGGGTTGCTGAAAAATTTTTTGAGTTATAGTGCTTGAATTTATTTTATTTGTAGAAAAACATACACCAATTTTATGGTTGTACGGGAACTGTTGATCACGGCCTGACCCTCTGATTGACTACCTGAGGCGAGCAATGAGTCATGTCAGCTGCAGGAGCACGGGTAAAGGTAATTCACCTGTGCTATCAGAAGGGGTGGAGCCTGCCTCCACCTCTCCTAGATCCCATTTAAGAGCTGACTGCCACTAAGGGAATATTCCTTTCTGGAGATCGCTCCTTGTGGAGTTTATTGCAAGCCTACAACACTGGTGAGCATTTTTCATTTATTGTCTTTTCACTGCAAGAATCCTACTTAGCCTAACCTCTGTACACCTGTTGATTGTACAATGGTGAACTGGGGAAACTTGGAAATGCATTTTTCTGCTCTGTATTTCTGTCCAGTAGAAGCAGGTAATATCTAAGAACACAAGCTGATCTGAAATGGGGATAATGGGCAGCAGTTGGTTAAGATAATGTAGCAAATTGTAAGCACTGTGAATCAAAGCCATATCTGAGAACGGGCACTTTACCAATGTGTAACATTCATTAGAACAATTTTAGCTCTGTGTTATTTACAGGAAGATCTAAATAAAAAGAGACAGTTTACAATGATAAGCATGACAAGAGGTCCTGAATAAAACATGCAAAAAGAGCAGAATGGGCTAATGCAGGGATCTTACACTCAGTTTTGTAAGCATTGAAAATGGTTCAGTGTGTTACAGATTCAGTTGTGAATGCAGATGATGTGCCCTCCACTGAAATATCTCACCATATTGGTATTGTAGAAGGGTATGAGGGAGGATTAAGGACAATGAAGATACAGGATGATACATGCAAACACTCATTACAAAACAGCAGGATGGAGAAGAATTGATTGAAGGACGACAGCCCACGAAGATGCCTTGGCTGAGGGGACTGGTGAGAAAGCTGCTGAGATAAGGAGTGTCTTTGGTGAAAGCAGCTTCTTTCATCAGTTTGCCTGTTAGATTATCCAAGTCCCATGGAACTCTTTTTTTTTTTTTTTTTTTTTTTAAGTATGAGGAGAAATAGCAGCTCCTCAGCAGCATAACTGCCTGGGATTGTGTGACCACTTGGTCACATGACGTGAGAACAGTGGTGACCTCCTCTGTTCCTCACACTGATACAGCAACTCCGTCCCCGTGGAGAAGAACTTGGATTTTGCCACCAGGAATGTAAGGATGGCTTAAGTCAGACATGCTGTGCCATTAGCCATTTTCTTGTGTTACCCTCCTGGTAGTAAAAGCAAAAGAAAACAGACAGTAAGAGTAGTGTACTGTTTAAACACATTGTTCAAGGAAAATCAACAGATAAAGAACTTAAATTCGGGTGCACTTGCAGTATGTATATGTTCTGCTTACAAAGAAGCAAAATTGTTTCTGACAGGTTTTCAGTGATATTAGAAAAAGTATTTGCAGATAGGCCCATAGTTACTTACAGAAAAAAGAGCTGAAATCACTGAACTGGTGAAGGAGATCTCTGGCTACACAGCACACCTTCTCAGGAGACAGCTTAGGTCTAAGAGATGCTCTCCCTTTAGTGACTGACTCTACCCTGGATCCACCCCTTCTGGTCACCTGGGGAGCACAGGTGCAAACAATTTGCCTGTGCTCCTTGGGCCAAGCACATCCCTTCATCTGTGATCAGCAACCAGCTCAAGCCATGACCTAACAGTTCCCCTACAACATTTTCTTTCAGTGGGAAAACAAGACATGTAACTATTCGTAGCTGCTGACTGAAGGGCCCGACTTGTTTCTGATGTGCAACCCAGGACTGCCCTGATGTACCTACTTGTGTCAAGCAACGCCTAATGGAAACCCCAAAGCACCGCGCAAAGCTGGATGCACCCAGCCTTTGACCCTGCCTTTGCACTTTGTATCAATTCTCAAGGGAATAATCTGGAGAAAAACACACCACCAGCTGCTGGAAAGTCAATGGCTCTTCACAGTCAAATAAGGTAAAGTATGTGTAATGTTGAGGCTCTTATTCTTTCTTAGACAAGTCAGGGCAGATGGAAAACAATCTGATGTGAGCTTTAGGAAGAAAGAATTCCTGACTTTACTAGTGTCTTTAGCAGACACTACCAAGGCGTTGCCTGGGATGGGTGTTATTGGAGTATATGGAAGAAACAAGATTTCGTTAAGTTCTTTCTTAAACTAATCAGTATTTTTAACCTGAAAGAAGTGCACCAAACAGCTTGTGAACTCCACGGGGGACCTAACATATGACAGTGAATTATACAAGAAGTTCTCCTCTTCTGATTGCTCTATGAGACTTCAGGGTATACTGGTCAGTTAGCCAAACTGGTACATAAGACTGCGATATTTGCAGAATATAGATTTTCTCCTTCTAAGGACTACACCCCACCAACACAGCAGTAACAACAGTAGGTACAGTGTGCATCCATTCATACATAAAGAAACCCACTCCAGGGAAATGAGTAACTAGCCTAAGGCACACCCATACCGCAGGTCATCTTAAAGAGGCCCAGAGAATAAAACACAATATAATCAAATTGAAAAATACTCATTCAACTGAATTTTGTCTAATCTACTAGCTTGCAAATTCCAGACAAAAATGAGCAAATCAAGGCCAACTACCTTGTATATTATCTTTCCTCTAGCAGCTCAGAGCAATAAACCCTTTGGAGAAGGTCACTTTTTAAAATTTTTTTTAACCTAACCCACAAATCAGTTAGTATGGCACTTGATTCTGATACTCCCTGGAATATCAGTGCTCCGTTGTTATTTAGTATTTGGACAGCTGAGCTTTTATACTATTCTGTTTCTATAAAAATCATTTCTTGCATTGACTATACTGATTCTTTTCCTTCTCATTTCTAAATTATAAATCAACTTAAGCTCATCAGGGATATTATTAGTAGCTTATTGTTACCTTTCTCAGTGTACTTTTGAATACCAGCATTCCCCAGCCACAAGGGATAGCATATTAAGCGCTGTTCAGACATTTGAACATAATATACTCCCTTTCTAATGCTTCCGTTGTATTACTAGTATGATAATTATTACAGCAAATGATAAAATACAGCAAAATTGTTTTCGCCCCCCTTAATAACATAAATAAAAGGAGCAATTAATTTCCTACAATAAAAACAGGCGATACAATAACGTACAAATGTGGAGTTTCTTCATTATTGCATCAAATTGCAAAACGGAAACATATAATTTCAAAAGGCTCATAAGCAAAAATGGAAACACAGCTGATGTTGCGTCAGCATATAGTACAAAACTGTGAAGCTTGCACAGCTCACAGCTAGTCTCCTCTAAATGAAAATGTATAATGCAAAGATCTTTTTCCTTTTCTTAGACCTTAGCTCCAGAATTCTAGGTATTTTTCCAGGTTGCTACTTAACTTTTATACATCTATCCAATACTATAAACCTATAGCATCGCTGCTTATTTTGAAGCCCTGCTATCATGCACAGCAAAGCTACAGCTTTATCAGTGCATCTGGTGACAGACGGCAGCAGTGTTTCTGAACGGAATCAATATACTTCTGCACTGATACACCTCCCAGTACACCCCACATATTTGCCAGATGTGTTTTAAGCATTCTTTAGTTCACTGCTATTTTGGTTGGTTTGGTTTTACGTTGTTGAGAAAAGGCAACACATTTTCTTTGACATCTCATACAATTTTACATGTATTCAGGGCACATTCCCTGCTTTGCATGGAAAATGTATTTGCACAGTTGTCAGAATGATGGACAGAGGGAGAATGATAAGAAGGAGCACTGATCTTTGCTTGTTATTACATACAATAGCCCAGTAGGAATCATGATGTGTTGGTGAGACAAACTGTGTCCCATTCTGGAACATATTAAGTTTGTCTCCAGGACACACATGACTTCACTAGGGTGTCTAACCTCATTCATAATAGATGCTAATCTTTTCAGGGCTGACTGATGACAGCACTTCCTGCCCTTCACGGAATTAGAGCTGGGTTTTATCAAAGGACTCAAACTGCCTGCTAATTAGACTAATTCCCTTCATCATGAATTATTTATTTCCATTGGTAACCGATCACTGTGACATTAATGGGTTCTGCTCAACTTAGTTTCATACTAATATACACTATAAGTTAAATGTTTAAAAACTCCTGATACTTCACTTCAGGTCAAGTATGTCTTCATATAACTCTTGGTGTTTTCAGCAAAGTTTTGACAATTAAAAACTGCTGGAATAAAGTGCTCACGGCGAAGGAAGAAAAAAAGAAAAAGAACAATTTTTAAATTCTAAAATCAAAGTGCTTTACCCACCTTCTCCCCAAAAGTAGAGCTAATATATAGAAATAAATTTAAGATTAATAAGAAGGGCCTTCTACTGAACTGGTGATGGAGCTTCGGTGCAATTCAACGAACCAAACAAACCCTTAGCCAGAGGGTTGTGCCTCACACTGCACAAGAAGTTTGTAGAAGATTGTAGTATTAAGACTAAATCCGAAATGTAGGTAGCAAGTATCAAATATGCAAATACAAAATAAAGAATACCTGGACAGACAGCAGCACTGCATACCAGAATCAGATGGGGAATGCCAAAGGTAGAGAAGGAGCTGTAATGGGAAAAACAAAAGGCAATCGTTGTGGAATATCTTAGCAGCAGGATCTGAACAGGACACCAGAGGTCATCCATGCGATACCTAGAAGCATGAAAACTGATGGCCAGTTTTTGGTATCGCTCTTCAGAAGCTGTGTTGACTACTGCTTTTTCACTGCACTCCCTGAGAGTGCAACAAAAACTTAGAGGAATTTAGAAAACATGATCAATGGGGAAAAATTGAAAACACTGCTTAGAAAAGAGATGAGAGTATGATGAAATCTGCATTTACGCAGAAAGGTGCTGCGGTTAGGCTAGGGATCTGTTTTCTCCACGTCCATCGCAAGCAGAACAAGAGACAATCATTTCAGGCTGAAGTCAAGAAGATTCTGCTGAGAAATTGAGAAAAGTCTTCCTACCCGTGAGGACAGAGAATCACGTGATCAACTTAAGCAGATGGTCAAAGGGATTTTGGCCCAGGAAGGCAGGTCAGGCCAGTGTCAGGGAAGGTTTAGGTGTATGTGGAGTCACCTCTGTCGCAAAAAACATTTTAGAAGTCACAAAGAAACATCAGCTCAGTTACACCTTCAATTTTTGTTGTTGTTTGTTTCTAAAGAAAAAAACTCTAAGATGTAATCACGTGAATATTTCTCGGTGCCTATTTCAGGAGCATTACATACAGGACAACAATCTTTATAAATTCACTGCTGACCTTTTCCATTGTCATCACAGACTGTGAACCCACATTATGTCTTTGATGAAACTAATTCATGCCGCTTTTTTTGTTACAAGCACAGGATGGTACAGTTCAGCACGTACATTTTACAGTGGCATTTACTGTGCACCCAAACTTTTCAAAAATAAGCCTGAAAGAGACAAGATACTATTTGGTCACAGATTTCACCTTCGAATCTCCTCTATTTCAGCAAAACGTGAAGATTTTCTGCATGCCACAAGATTGGACTCAGACTTTCAGGCATACTCATGAATAAATGATGCATATTCTTACTCATTTCAGAAAATGGGGTTTATTCCAGCTTGATAATTCTGTCTGTGAAATACAAGAAAAATGCATACAACTCAGAAGAATCAATAAGAGGCTTGTTTGTGGTATTTTTTTGTAGTGATAAAGTGAGCTTAAAATAATAAACACTGAAAGACAGCTGGACAGAATAGTCTATCACTTAGCCTAATGAAGTCTTGGACTACAGTATATTTGACAAATTGTCTTTCATGTGATAGCTGTAAAAGAACGCGTATCTTTCTAATCCACAATGATAACCAAAGAAGTTAGGTAAAAATGAACAGAGATGATATTCAATAAGCACATGTACATTTCTATCACAGTGTGAGATACTTTGGCTGTGAAAATAAAGGTGTTATTTTTCCGCTGTTGAAATAATACAGAATCAATGAAAGGTAGCTGTGAGTCTCAATTGGAATCAAGGGGTTTCTGTTGACATTCACAAACCAAATGAGCAGAGCTCTGCTGGATTGAGATGTCATCTGAAACCCCAAGATGGCATTACAGCCTTGTTTTTCTAAGTTGTGTGGCTTTTTGCAACAAACATGTTCAGCTGATTTTTTGTTTTAATTAAACGGTCAGTTTATAATTTCTTGCCCTTTTACCTCCTTGTCTGTTTTTAGTTTATCTGCCCTGCTCTGCCTTCCTTCCCTCTTTTTGCTCCTTCTCCTCCCTCCTGCTCCAACCACCTTCTTCTCGCCTTTCTTTTCTCATCTACCTTCTCTCTTTCCTGGTTCTCTGACTCCCCAAATCAAAGCATTTCTGGAATGGGTCGTTCTGCTCAGTGTGTTAGCAGCGCTCCCTAATGTCATTTTCACAGTACAAGCTGCTCCTCCAGCACTGCAGAGAGACCACCCCATTAAGACAAGAGCATGTCACTGATGTACCACTCTCTTATTTGTACAGAGTAAGAGACTTTAAGTAGCTCCTGATACAGCAATATAAAATAGCTTTTATTTCAGAGCTAATAATACCTGATACTTGAACAGAGTCTTCCATTTGATGTTCTCAAATCATTTCATAGGCATTAATGAATTATGTCTCACAAGCATGCTCTGACAAACAGGCTATTCCCATTTCACAGATGGAGATAACTGAGGAAAAAAGACAGGGGTAATTTGTTTTTACAGTGTCTTTCAGGGCCCTATTCTTCACTGTTGTATTTGAAGTGTTTTTATTGCTGGCTTCAAGACACTATTGAGTAAATAAAATCAAAGAACACTAACATGTTTCAAGTCTAGGTCCTCTAATAAAGAGACAGCCCTTCTCTTTACATGGCAGATTACGTTCTCCTTACAAGCTGGTGTACGGGCACCTTTTGGGACATTTCATTTTGTAATTCTAATTCAGATTTAGAGTCAAATTGCTCTAGCATCATAACTCAAACTCATCTAATCCATCTTTTAAATTTTTATCAGCTTTTGGTGGGGGAGTGGTTCTTGAGGAGGAGCATTTTTAAAAATGTGACCTGAAAAGAATATTCTATTGTAGAAAAAGAATGGATCCATTGATCAGGATCTTTCAGATCTTTCAGCCTCCTAAACACTAGCTAAGATCACAAAATAAGAGGACAGTAGGCAGAAAGCTTACAATATATATATCAAAGAATTTGCATAGACTGGTAACTAAAGTTCACGTGCATTAACAATTCAGCATATGCAATGTTATTCAAACTGCTCCTGAGTGGTGCTCATCAGAATTGGCTGGTATCATGAGATGTTGTGAAAAGATGTCATTCATCCTCTATAAAGGACAGTTTTGCAAACCTAATTTTAGAGGTTTCTACTTACTTGACAAATTGATATAATAAAAATATCATGAAAACTTATTTAGATGTATTTTTATACAGAGAATATAGATGCAAAATGGCACCAAAGAGTTACCATGAAAGGCCAAAGAAATGTAAAATAAAAGGTAAATAATAAGTAAAATAAAATAATAAAAACATCAAGGACCATGTTTTTAAAACAGAAGTTTTCATCCTGTTCATGTGAACAATTTAAGACAGGATAACCATCCGGGATTCTCCTTAGGGAACAGGGAGCAGAAAGTGGGTCAGAAAAAGTTGCTTGTTTGCTACTACAGAAAACGTGTGTAATTAAACCTGACCTTGAGTAAAGATGAAAGCTCAGATAGTTACTCCAGCTTATGCAACTAAGCACAGTAGGAAAAAATGAAGAATCTTGCAGGTATTTTGTAAGACTTTTTGTTCTGTTTTTAAAATCCTGTCACTGAAGAGTCAAGTAAGCATAGGAATTTAGGTTTGCATAGAATTTTGAGGAAGTCATGGGGTATTGCTGGGGACTGAGAGAATAATTGTGTGGGATGCTAGAGCAGTGGAGCAGAACCAGACAGGATATTCTGACAGGCAAAGGCAGAAGGAGGAAGTTAGTATTGTGGGTCTGTGAAATCGCAGATGTGAAGTCAGATGTGAGCAACAAAGAGGGACAAGAAAGCAGGAAAAAAAAATCAGGTTGGGCAGCAGCTCATCCTGATGTTCTACTGGACAGCAAAGCAGGATCACTGAAATGAGAACAAGGGAAGCTGCGCTAGACTGGGCTCTCCTCACAGCTGAAGAGTGTAACTTGTTCCTTGATTCTTCACAGTGTTGTCACACTTTCGACATATAAATCAGCCTCATTTAGGAAGTGATGACTTGCTCATGGACAGCACCTTGAAGGCAATGCTGACCAAAGCACTCATATTATGACATAGCCTGCATCTTTCCCTAACTGTATCCAGAATAAAGTTCCCTGCAGATAGAAGGTGATATACCACGATATATAAAAATCATCCATCAAAACCGTTTTCTCTATTACCATTCCACAAGCAAACCTTCATATGAACTCATGCCCAACACAAACACACCCACTTATAAATAATATACACATAAATAACAGAATCAGAAAAGCACAGGAAATCTTGCGTTATTTACAATGCATTTGCACTTTCCATCTGTCTAGAGACACATTCCCACTGAAATTCCCAGCTAATGCAACCTTCCAGACCAGCCAGAGGGAAAGCAGGTATTTGATGGGAAGCATATGTGTTTTCCAACTTTTATTTTATTTTATGTTGGGAATCAATATTTGCATTTCCATTTCTTCTCACACTCACAGTTTTACCATCCAACAACCTTCTGTGTTCTTGCCACCTGCACTTTACAAAGATATGAAGACTTCTTGGTTAAGTGGTCATTTCAGTAAAAGTATTTGTGGACCAGTCACCACATCCTCAATGGATATAACATGATTTGTTTAATTATTCCTTTTCCATCCTTTCATGAGGATCAAGAATAATACTGAGTTGTTCAGATCAGCATCCATGAAAGACTATGACATTATTCTCTGATAATATATTATTCACGCTATCTAAATGTTAATAGAAAATATCAATAGAAAATGGAGCTATACTGACTTCCTGTGTTTAAGATGCATGTGAAAGTTAAGGATATCCAAAGTTCTGTTTTCCCCCAAGTTTGGCAGCTGGTTTATTCATCTCTTCAGGAAAACTATTCTCCTTTTGGGAGCTGAGAAGTTGGGGTTTATAGACACCTGCCTAACTATAACATCCAGCTGCTGCTTTAGAAAAGAACAGGTCTGTAATTTATTACAAGCCACCCACATGTGTAAAAGGCACCCCCGCAAATTCTGTCGGTGCTTGATTCTTTGCAAAGCCTTGCTTTGAAATCAGCCTCTCTGCTAAAGTGAACAACCAGACAGTTCCCACAAAACAAGCATCATTTTAGTGCCATTACCCATTAGAACAGATCCCACACCGCACTGCACTTTTAGACATCTCTGAAACATTGTGCAACAGGAGCAACAAAAGAGAGCTGAGATAATTAATGATGTATTCTACTGTGTAGAACACTGCTAGCCACAACTATGGCTTGGAAGCAGCAACAAATTTCCAGAATTGTCTCCTTACGGGGTCATATGAGGAACAGAATCAGAAAACTCCACAGGGAACAGTGGATGGTTACAGTGTCCATACATTAGCATAACATTTTAAGCACACCAGAAGTCCTTTGAACATAACACTTACTACTTTAGCTTGATAACTTACACAGTGAATTTGAAAGTATGCACACACAGTTTTGGTGATGAGATCCTTTCTCCAGTGAAGAGATGTCCCTGACAGTCCCAAAGGTAAGTGAAGAATAGGCACATAATGAATACTTTGACCAAATGCCACGGGTAAATCCAGAAAATGGAAATGAAGATCCGCCTTTCAGGTCCTAGAATTTTCCAATTCCAGGAAGCTAAAAGCAGGAGATACCTGCTTTGTTTAATAATGTCCAATTATACACCTACTACTGCTTCTGGAGTTACTGGCCTGCAAGAATTATTCCTTCAGTATGAGGGAGCAAACAAAAAAATACCCAAACAGTAAAACTTCGATATTTATGCATGAGAAGACTTTTGAACCACTCAGTGAGTCATTTTATGGAGCAATTAACTTTCCTTTTTATGGAGGTATTTTTAATTCGTCTGCCACCTTTTTAATAGTCCTCTGCATAAATGGGTAAAATAATTTCTCATTCCCCCAGAAACAACAGCTGCATTGTGAACTCCTGAATTGGCATGTCTCTGGAATATATTATAATAATTCAGAAACTGCTGCCATTTCTGTCAAGCTTTCATTCATACGGAGGTTGCTTCAAACATCCCACCCTCCCTCCCCCTTTCATTGCCACTGCTGATCTCAGATTGTCCAGCCACTTCCCCTGCTCTCCCAACTCCCTCTCCCGCCTCCAGTCTCAGCCCCCTCTCTCTCAAGCTCTTGACACAAATCTCCTTCCCTTGCCCCTCCCTCAGTCTGGCTCTCTGTAGCCCTCTCAGTCGAATTAGACACAAATGACTTGTCTTGACTTTCAAAGCCCTTTGTGGCCTATCCGCTCACCACTGACCCTCTCATGTTCAATATCAAAAGGTCAGCTCTTGCTCCCAATTAGTCTATGAGCCAAGGTACCTTCCTCTGACTGCAATCCTTTCAAACAAGCCCAGTTACACTTTCCTCTGTTGCCCCTCACACTTGGGGAAGGAATTGTCTATTGGTATCTGCAAAGCTTTCACGTTCTTCCTTTTCAAATCCCCCCTCAGAACTTCCCTTTCCTTCAAAAGCCGCAGCAAGGGCCAGGCTATTTGTAGCACCTCAATGGGGGAGTTCTGACTTGTAACTGGAGCTTCTAGGCCCTGCAAAGATAAAAAAAAAAAATAATGAACAAGAAGCAGTAATAAGGACCCTTGGTTTCTAGGGCCCAGACTTGGCCACTGCAATTCTCAGTTCAACTGAAAAATGGTACTGAATGCAAAACCCTGGTATGCAACCCGCAACTTCAGGGAAGGCTTTTCAGGTTTTAGACAGAGCTGTGAAGACTGGCAAAACTATACACAGCTCGTGTGGTTCTAACGTAGCTGAAGGTGGGTAGAGTTTCACAGATTTGGCAAAAATCTGTGTTTTGATCAGCCTTGCTCCAACTACTAGAGATTTTTCAAAGAGTATTAGGTAAGCAGTCACAAGAGTACTTTAGCTTGAGCAAATTCATGCTCCTTGCCTTAGCGTTTCTGTTGAAAATAGCTGAAATGTTTTGGTGGCAGTTTTCCCAAAATTTTCAGGCTGAGTTAAAGATGTAGGGAAAATTCATTTGGATAAAGGTTATAAGTAAGTGAAATTCTATTAAGTATTTGAAATTCATTCATATTAATAACTAAAGACAGGGCCATTCAGTAGGAAGTTTAAGGCAAACTGATAGATGATGCTCCAAGCTCCATTATTACAAATATAGTGGTTTATTATAAAGATAATTGTAGGTTGTTCAAGTGGAGGATGGAAATGTGTGTGGGAAGTAGTAGAATGGAGGTAGCCAAGTGAGTAGAGTGCAGGTGAATAGCTGAATGGCTTAACTGTTATTTTCTTCTTCATTTTTTCTTTCTTTTTTTTTTTTTTTTTTTTTTTTTTTTTTTTTTCCTTTCCTTTCTCTCCAGTGATTAACATTAATATGCAGAAAAACGCAGGGGCCTAATACTAAGAACTTTTTTGAGCAGGGACATACTGGGTACATACCCACATGAAATGCAGAAATGCTATGTATTGGGTTATGTAACTTTCTTTAAAGTAATAGCTTGTTGACAGAAAGGTCCTGCTGGGTTTCATAACATGAAAATTTAGCTTTCACGAAGCAAATTATTCTTCAAGAAATTAGTAACAATGCCATTTGTTTCATACCTCTGACACAATATTTAGTTCTGTCATTTAAACACAATTACTCTCTTTTTACAATGCTAGTGCTATTGATAAATGCAGATTTCAAGGAAGAAGTAAATTCTCCTACAGTAATAAAATGATTATTTATAAAAAAGAATTAAGATAGCTGACACTTCTTCCACAATCTAGATGGCAAAAAAGTTGCCATTATTATGGTAGCTTAGTTACAGAAATGGTTCAAAGTTTTTGTGATCTGGTATTTTTAATACTCCAGAGTAATCTACTCCAGTCATCCTTGACAGAGAGTAAAAATGGGTTTTCAAGGACCACAGCTTTCAAGCTGTGTGGAAATGCACATTTCTTGTCTTGAGAGTAATCACACAGGCTGAAAAAGACAATGATATTTTGAGTGATATTTATAAACTGAATCTAGGACAAAGTGCATGTTTCTGCCAAAAAACAGTTTTTCATGGTTAAATTCACTGCATATCCAGAAATCCCGTAGTGCTAGCAAAATTGCCATCTTTAGTGGACATTGCATCCCTGTGTCAACAACTGCTTCCTTTTGCTCTGAATGAAGCCATCACTTCAAAACAAGCCCTTTTCCTGTGAATATAAAATGTATATTTTTCTACAAAGTAGCAAAACACTTTCCCTCAAAAAAAAAAAAAAAAAAAAAAAAAAAACCACCACCAAAGAAAATCTAACCAAACAAAAAGCCCTTAGCACCTGGCTCACAAGCAATATGTCAATATAAGTATTTTTAAACAGTTTTAGGAAATGAAGGCTTTTGCCTCTACAGTTTGTGTATGTTCTTACCTGAAATGCTGCATTTCTAAGTTAGCCAGAATTCAATCTAGCACCATGGTCTTGACTTCTGAGTTCAAACAATTACTCCCAATAGACTGGAAGAAAGAATCTGAGTTTAAGACATCTTAGTAAACTACACGCTTTGCAATCATTGGTTCACGGCACTTGTTTTGTTTGCAGAGGACAAAGGCCTGTTGAGATCAGGTAGCATAAGATTCTCTAGCAGCAGCAAGAGACCCAGAACCTCTTTTCTCTCCGCATGTGGTCCTCTTTCGTATACTACCTTCTCTGGTTATTCCTTGAGCTCACGAGGACTCAGTTGGTATCATACAAACAGGGTGGTTCATGTGATTTGTTACTATGTTGGGATACAACTTGGGTCCTTTTGCTGAGAAATGAGGAAATCTTGCTGTTATCTGGGAGTAAAAGAAAGAAAAGAAATTAAAGTAAATAAACACAAAGGGAAGGGAAAACAAGAAAAGAGAAAGCTAAAATTTCTAAATAATCCATTGATTCTAGGAATTAAGACGTTAAGAACCTAGGTGACAAATATCACAAATTTCAGTGTCACAAAATCCAATTAAGCTGGAAGTATTGACAACCTTGATTCATGTGGGTATGTTCGCAGGCCAATATGTGGGTCATGTTGTATCCATGCTGGGCACATCAAATTTTTCCTTACTCTCTATTCTTCAGATGAAGCAGAAATAAAACTGAACCACAGAGAAATTCTGTTTACCCGGGAATACTATTCACAAATTGTTTTGCACTGATCCACATTATATTTAGCAACATTAAAATTATTCTGCTTTTGGTGGAAGTTCTTAATGCGTACGTTTTTAGCAGATAGTCTAAAAGAATTCAAAATAATTAAAGAAAAAAAATGCAGGAGGAAAGAAAATCACATTAATACATGAAAGAAATAACGCAAGCTTAATTAAGCAACACTACCCTCTCTGTGCTGAAGATCTCCAAGGCTCCCATATGTCACACATGAATCATTCAATGGCTGTGTAGCTCACTGGGACCAGACACAAAATCATCCAACCAGGAGAAACTTTTGGCTGCCATTTTTTTTTTTTTTTTGGTTATGGGAGATATTTTTTCTGCTAACATAAAACAGGCAATTCAGGAATTTGTCTTCATTTCACATAATTTTATCTGAATGAAAATACATTCTCTTAGTCAAAATATTAGATTGTTCAGGATTCTATTCTCAAATAAAAATTAATTGTATTTAACAGCTTTAAATCCACAAATATTAGTATTTCTTTTTACTAAACAATTCCTTCAACTTGAAAATTTTCTAAATTACACAAGAAAATACATATGTAAAAGCATGTATGTATTTATGTATCTATCTATATACAAAAGTTACTCCTTTGTCAAAAAGTCCTGAATAATAAGTCCTTTCTAAACACTATCAGAGAACAGAGGAATTTTTTAAAAGTAAGCCTTGAAAGAAAAGTTTCAGGAGATGTTGCTCTCTAAAGAGAACGTTAAGAAGCCATACTGACAACATCCTTGTAAAATCTGGATCACTTCAGCAGGTCTTACAGAATCTGACACCAATGTGCATTCTCAGCTCAATTATTTTAAATCTAAATTCAGTCATATTTATACCATCCTGATAGTCTATTTTGTGTTCACTATATGATGCTGGTGCAAGTGTATCCATCTGAGTCATACATGCTTTATGATCCTGGTATATAGACCAATCCATGATGCATCCAAGCGTGTATGTACACAGCTGGGTACACATATACACAGTGTGAAGCATACAGCAAAAGAGCAGAGATGGACAACTCTAAAAAATAATGTGAGTTAAATAGATTTAAAATTAAAACAAAACAAAACAAAACCACCACATTTTAAAAGGCAGTCCAAGAAGATATTTTAGAGACTAATCCTGGAAGTGGTGTGGTGGGTGGGTGTTTATTTAAAGTTACATTTTTGAAGTTTGTCGTTTTCATCCTATTCAGCAACCTCCTCCCAGTTACCGGCCGGTGTACAGGCAATTCCAGCAGCCTCCCTGCTAGAAGCTGGATGGTGATGCACTCAGATTTAGCGTAATCTGATCAGTGCTCACTTGCTTACACAATGAAAATTGCTTGTTATTTCTCCTTCTTTACATTCAAAATGGCACTGTATGTTGGCTCTAACTTTAAACACAGGCACATATATTCTATCCTGCATTTTATTATGAATAACATGACTCTGCCTATATGACAGGGAACAGATCTGCTTTTATTTTTTTCTTCTTCAGAGTAAAAGGGGGAATCATGAGGCTTTCTATAGGATTATGAAAAATTCCCCTGAAGATCTCTCTCATCTCTGACCCTGCATGAGTCACTTTGGAGCACCAGAAAACAAGCTACAAGACTAGACTTACATTCTTTGGGAAGTAAATACCTTATTTTCTCACTTAGGTATCTCCTTTAAGTACTTAAATGCTCAGTCACATGAAACTAACCTGTTGGAAAGAGCTGGATCACACTTAAAACTAGGTCAAGTACAGATTACAGAAAAGTAGAAGTGAATCAAATGACACACAGCTGGTGAAGTATTGTGGAGCTCTACAAGAGGTCAGTACTCAAAATGTCTCCGTTTTTGTTTTTGCTATTTCAGAAAATCTAAGTGCATAACCAAAGAACCTACCAGGGTTTTCTTTAACTATTTGGAAACAGACGTGGTTCTTGAATGCTGTCAGAAGAACTCCACACGAAACCCAATGCTTGAAGATTTTGATGGTAGACAGAACAGCAAGGAAGATTACAGAGTTATCCAAAGATATACATCACCTGAAATAAGGGAAAATAGCAGTTATTGATCAGTTATGTGGAGAAAGGTTGAAAGAGAGTGGGAAGGTCAAAACAGATGTTTCACTGGATCATGGAAAGGAATTAAGATCAAATGACAAAGGCAGTACAACAAAAGCTTAATGTGCTTGGCACAGAATCCATATTGTAGCACAGCTGAAGGGAAATTTCATAACGTACACATACATGCTAATATGCCATGAAAAGATATGTCAAAAAGAAGAGGCATAGGAATGATAAAATATGATTTGAAACAAGGGAAAATAGGGATAATGCAACATGTGTAGTGGTATTCAAATCAGTTATACATGGAACCTGTTTGCTGGAGATCTCTGATTTCTATCAGTTACTGAATAGAATACAAAATGACAGAGAAAAATATCTCTGACTGTAACACAATCTACTATGTGGGTCCTACTGCTGTAAATGAGTATTATCCGATTAAATGGGAAAAAAACCCACTATGATGTTACAATTCAGAGAAGAAATTTGAAAGAAAACATCTAATCATAAAGCAGATTGATAAAAAAGACTTGAAAAAATGGCTTAAACCAAGCTGTAAATCTTGAGGAAGTACTTTGGCAAAATTACAAAGTGCTGGGTTATGCTTAAAACCACATGAAATAAGCTTTGCTTATGTTGTTCCTTAATTAAGCAGTATTTTAAAGAACATGTTACTCAAAAGTCTGAAAAAATCAGTATGATATTATTTCTAGAAAAATATAGGAAATTCAATGCTTGTAACATTAACTAATCTGAATTTTATTTCCTCCTATCATTAAAGGAAAATGAACCATGAAGAATCCCATTTACTGCCATGACTAATGACATTACAAACATCAAGTTTGGTCAAGTCATCTGTATCCTCACTTAAACCAACAACATAGGTGAAAAAGGCTTTGGCGGAGATTCTAGGTTACTCTATATGTGAAATTACTATTTTACAACTGACACCTACTGGGAGAATTGTAACAAACATGTCAAGCATTTTCCATTGAACACTCTCTTCAGCATCATCTCACTGTGACTCTCACCATGATTCTAATTCACAAAATAAATCTGGTTGATGAAAATAGAGCCAAGTAAAAACAAGCTAACATTCCTTTTGCTCAGTTTCCTCCTCCAGTCCAGGAAAAATAGTGCTGGGTATGTTTTCTCCATGCTGAAAGCCCAGGAAAAGACACGTGTCTGCACAAACACCATGCCAAAAGAGTTTTGTCTGCTTTCACAGTAACAAAAGTAATGAGAGACTGCATATGCTTTCTGGACTGTTCCCACACTCCAAGCTTTTCATGTTCCTTCAAATCGCCTTTATGCTTGTGTAACTCCACTTCAGTACATTTTTACTGAAAAAGTTAGAATGAGTCCCATCTCCTCTCACTTTCTCCTCTAAAGTGTTTCTATTTCTGCCATCACTATGGTCAGAAGTGGTTACACTCAACTCTACTTCACCCCAAATGCATCAGCATGACTTACTCCAGCAACAATACTGGAGTTACGTTGGAACTCAGAGGTGAAGAGGAATATAATTCAACTAATTTGCAGTCTTTGGGAAATATTAATGAAAATATGGAAAACATCATTCAATTCAAAGTAGCCTTCTGGCGTAATTCATTCAAACTTTAATTCACAGTGACAAGAAAAATCTAACCTCTTCTCTTGGCCTGCAGTAGGATACCTTGTTCAGGGCAGCAGAGATTTTTAGCATTATTGAGCTTACTAGGTGAACTATTGCAGAAAGTCAGTGGGAGTTACAGTGAGATTTACGCTGGGAAGCGAGTGGCTAGATTTGCTCACAAGAACTAGTGGTCTCAGACACTCTTTTTCTTTTTAGCCCAACGTGAAGCTGCGGGAGCAACTCTTAAGTACCCTTCAAAATCAATAGGAACACGATTTTGCCATTTCAGCCATTCGAGCATTTTCTCCAGAAGCAGAAAAGAATGAGACTTAATGGTCTGAACTGGAGCTGCCTTAATTTAGTCTTTTCCTACAGGTAATATGAAGATTAAAAAGCTGATTTTATGAGGCATCCTATAACTGAAATCTGCACATAAAAAGAATTTATCAAAACATGGATTTTTCCTCACTAATGAAGATAATAGATGCCAAATACTGTGTTTGATAAAATTCATTTTGCTGTATTTCTGCCTGGTGAAGATATTTTCAGTTGTAAAAGGAAAATAAAATCATATTCCCAATCCCATTTATTGATCTTCCTCATGCTTGGCTATTGAAAAATACTATTAATAAAAAAATTGCCAGCTGTTTTCTCTTGAATCTGTCTGGTCAAACCCATCTAAGTCCAAGCATGAAATGTTGCTCTCCACATTTCCATAGCAAACAATGGGGAAATCAGGGTACGGGTTAAGTTAGATCCACTTTCAGGTGAAGCAGCTCCACGCCGTTCCCTTGTGCCCTGTCGCTGTCACCAGAAAGCAGAGATCAGCGCCTTCCCTCTGCTCCCGTGAGGGGCTGTAGGCTGTCATGAGGCCTTACCTCAGCCTCCACTGATCTGGGCTGAATAATCTCAGACACCTCAGCCCCTTCTGACACGTCTTGCATCCTAGGCACTTCTCCACCTGTGAACCCTCCTTCGGATGCTAATAGTTTTGTATTTTTTTATGTTGTGGCACCCTCACTGCTCTCAGTGCTCCAGGTGAGGTCACACCAGGCAGAGCAGAGCAGGACAACCCCCTTCTCTCTCCCGGTTTCAGTGCTGGCCTTGATGCAGCCCCTGGTGCGGTTGGCTCCCCTGGTTGCCAGCACACACTGCTGACTCAGATGCAACTTGCCGCCAACCAGAACACCCAGATCCCTTCCCGCAGGCCTGCTGTCCAGCCCCTGCCCCCCCAGCCTGTACACAGAGCCCCAGGGCTGCCCCATCCCACAGGCAGAATCCAGCACTTGCTCTTCTTCATGCCCATGGTGAGCACCCTCTGATTCGTCTGGACCTTGGCGCAAGGCTTCTCTGCCCTCGAGCGAGTCAACACTCCTCCCAGTTAAGCATCACCCACAAATTCACTTAATGACTTCAAGATCTTTATTGGAGTCATCGACAAAAACATTAAAGAGACCTGGTCCAAACGCGGGGCCCTGAGAAATCCCACCAGAGGCAACTAGGGCATCTCTCAGGCCACAGCCTGCCCTTGCCCAACACAGCCATGTCGTGGCAGACATCCTGGGACATTCTGAGGGTCACACCTGAGAACGGCTTTCTGATGCCACCACCAGCCACCTCCCTGATGACCGCCATAAGTGCGGGGACCCATCAACAGAACACCAGTCGCTGACCAACCTGCGCCTTGACAGCACAGAGCTACACTGAGGAGCAGCTTACTTTGAGCCTTCCCACCCGCTGCTCCCAACCTCTGTGGAGGAGGATGGATCCAATGGATGTCAGTCCACCTGCAGGACTGGGACTGCTGTTCTCTGAGCTGCTCTACTGGGACAATGGGAGGAGTTCAATGGATCGCCCCGAGCTCCCTGCAGCTTGCAAGTGAGTCCTGAGGGTGAGGGCAGGACTGAGACTGTTGTCCACTGAGCTGTGCTGGGACAAGAGGAAGAGTCCAGTCGATGGCCTCAGGCACCCTGCGGCCCCCCAAAGTCAGAGAAGCTTCAAATGCAGCTGTTCCTCTGGCACAGCAGAGGACCTTGGTGTGCATGGAAGAAATTCTGACGGTCAGCATGAAGGCTCATTCCAGTTGCTCCTTCAGGACTTTCTTGCATGATTGGACAATGAACCATCTTAAAAAGACAATTCAAAATCATAATGATAATAAAAAAAGCAAAACCAATAACTGCCTCTCTGTTTTTGATACATTAGTGCACGCTGGGGCTCAGCCTTTGCTCAGCATTGGGCACAGAAGGCTGAGATGGGCTGTAGGGCAGCAGAGATACCCCTTCCTCACACTGTAGGGGCCACTGAGAGATGAAAGAGCAGCGTCCAAGTGCTCCTTCAGCTCCAGCACCAGCTCAGGGCTATGCCCCACTGCCCTGGGCAGCCTGTTCTGCACTATGGTGAAGAACCTTTTCCTATCACCCACCCTGACGCATTTCCATGCCGTTCCCTCGCGCCCTGTCACTGTCACCAGTGAGCTTCTTCCATCTGACTGTCATGATATGGAATGTGTGTAGACCCTTTTGAAATAGGACATTCATTTATTTGTTTGTTTGTTTGTTTGTTTGTTTATTCTTTAGTCAGACAGTCGTTTTTCAGTTATACTGAATACTATCTGCCCCTATTCGCAGTCTTCACTATAACATTCTGGGATATACTTTAGTTTCTAACCATTCTTTGCATGTTATTGCCAACCCTCTCACAAGATTACATCAAGCATAATTCAAAGATGACTGTTTTTGGTAAAAAAGATCTTACCAAAACATCAAGAAAATGAAGGATTTTTCTTCACTTCTATATTTTTAATTTACTATTATAAATATAATAGTATATAAATATATATATATGTATAGTATAATGTTCACTAAAAGCTTTCCATCTCCTCATCCTCTTATACTCTTTTTCCTCTTGAGGCTTGGTCTCACCTACAACAGGCTCTTTCAATCTTCCTTCATTACTTCAATCAGACTGATGGTGGTACTGACTTGGAGTTACTCGCCTTGGGTTGCATAGCACTTAATTTCTTGCTTTTATCCAGAACATCACCACAGGTACCTCATTTGCTCAGTTCATCATATGTGAACTTCTTTTTCCAGTGATCGTCACTAGCACATTTCACCTCAAATGTGAAAGTAAACAATGACCCCTGAACTAGAGAGAGCACAAAAGGGGGTGAGCATTTACAATGGTGAAAAACATTAACCCTGTTTCTTTCACAATATCTTTAACACTTACAACTGAAATGTAAAAGGTCTTGTTATCACCCCAGGCCACAGCTGGAGGCAAAACATCTCCCTCTGCAATGATAGCCATGAGTGACACTCGCCTCGGGGTCAGAAAGGGATCCAAAGATTGCTTTTGTTTTAAAATGTCCTTTCATCATTTCTTTTTTTCACTCAGAAATACAAAAATACAAACTAAAAAACTTCTTTGTTTCCCCTTTTGTGGAAATGTCACTTAATTTTTTTTTTTTCATGAGCAAAATGCCATTGTGTGTATTTTAATCTATGCTTTTATGCATTTGATGACTTTTTCTTTGCAGACACAATTCTTTCCTCCCTCTCAATTGAAGTGCACTTGTGGTATATTTAGGTTTTATTCATTTCTGGAAATTTTTAGATTGTCAAAATTGTGTTTGAGTTTCTCTTTCTAGTATATGGTTTTTTTTTTTTTAAGGTGCTGTAGATTTGGATTGTTAGAACGGGGAAAAAGGAGTGAGGGAGTTGCAATAATGAAAAATACCAGACAAACTAGAATTGTGAAATGTAGTTGTTTTCTGAAACAAAAATGGAAATAAAAATTTCCATTTGTTTTAATGAGAAATAATTTATTAAAAATAATGAAGAAAAATTACAAATTTTTACAGGGATGGCAGTATTCATCTCACAACACATTTGAGAGCAGTAATGACAAACACACAGCAAATCATTTTCAAATTGTCACTCTTTGTTTGTCAGTCTCCATTTCCAGTTTGTCCTTTCTCATCCTTTCCTGATTTCCTTTCATGCACTTACTCCTTTTTTTTCCCCTCAGCAATAGTTTTAACCTTATGCTTCTAAAATCTGAGCTTTTTTAAAACATCTCTCTGAAATACTCCATCATCTCTAATATTTTCTGTTTCTCTTTGTTTTATCCCTCCTTCTTTATCCTCATGCTAACTCCTTAGTTCCCCAAACTCAACACCTAGTCTCCACCCTAGTGTCCTCTATGTGCTCAGTAGCAAACACTGATATCCATTCCTTTAGGCTTTCTTCCCTGTCACCTGTAATCCAAATCCAAATATTTAAACCCTGGAGCTGTAGAAGGAAAAAGAGAAAAGAAAGATTTCTCTCCGTGTTTACAAGTCACTGATCTATGTCTGCTCTTTTTCTAATTCAAACCTTCTCGGACATGCTGGAGAGCAAGCAAAACACAGAAGTGTATCACTGCTGGCAGCTGGTGGTGTGACACTGTCTAGGTGCAGTACTACAGAAGCACAGGCTACTCAGGCATTGCATTCTCCTGCTCAGAAATCAGCACAAAGCCACCAACAACACAGAGCATAACCGAAACCATGTCAGAAGAGTTTGTTTCTCACTTTTGCTCCCCTCTTGTCTAGGTGTTAAGATCCAGCTTTACTACTTCCCAGCTAGGGTTCCTCAGCAGTAAGTCTGAGGCAATAATACCTGATTAGCTAAGAAGTTAATTTCCAAGACCAGGGACAGATTTATCTGAATTACTAAAGGGAACAATATGAAGCCTCTCATTTCCACGGTCAGCCTGTATGGGAAAGCAGAATAAATTAGTATGTGAGGATTTTCATTTTTCATGGTTTTCTTCTCTTCAGAGGATTTTCATTTTGTGTAACATTTTAAGTGATAAGAGAGTCAATCTTGATGTCGATCTCGGGGTAGTAACATGGGACTCATCTCAGACAATGTCTCTAGGTACAGGACAAATAATAAGTAATGATCTTGGCAATGCTCAAATTTCTAAGACAGTTTTTGGAAATAGTATCACTAAGATTAAATGCTACTTCTAATTTTTTAATCAGTTTCTCGCAGACAGCAATGCACAGGTGCCTTGACCTTAAACTTAGGTAATTATTATAATTAAAGAGCTAATACTCCATTCACAAATGTCTGCTGCACTCTCCCTATTGTCTAAAACCCATTATTCTACATGTAGCTCCCTTTCTGCTCCCTGTTTCTTTGGACCTCTTCCAAGATTTGCTTCGTTATTGTTTAAAGCCTTTCTCAGTATATTCGCACGTTGGTATTTTGTGCTCTGCATCCTATGACTTACGGATTATTCCAGTTTTGAAGAGGTACTTTCTATATCCATTCACGGATATTATTCATCTTGTATCAGCAAATATAATATCCTTGTGATCAATCATTGCTGCTAACTCCCCAAATAAAATCATTCTTTCCTTACTGTGTTAAGCAAATTAGTCAAATCAATGTTTTGTAAAATTTGCTGCCTTTTTCAGTCGCTCTGGCTCCCTGCCTGCCTCTCTCCTCCTCTTCTTCCTCCCCTTCTTATTTTTGTTACTAGTGAGCCTTACTCATACACCTCTGCTGTATTTCCAGGACTATTTTGTCTCATTAATTTTGTCACCTGAATTAAGTCTATGCAAACAAAAGACTCTTATAGTGTGGCTGCCAAACTGTATCCTTTTCCAATGACAAATGTCTGTCCAAATTAATTTTAAATGGTTTTGGCTCAGGGGTGAGGTACAAATACCAAGGATAATTATTTAATTTCAATTTCAGACATTTTAAAGAAAACTAATGTGTTGATGACAAGAAAGCAGTCACTGTCTCCTGCCTTACCCACCAGGTCATCTCAGACAGAAGAAAGATTGGTTCAACACTCTCTTCTGCCTGGGGGGTTTTGAACCACATATCCTGGAAGAATATTAACTACCATATTACACAGTTTTTGTATTCTGGGGTAAAGATTTGCTCAGTTTCTCCTGCTGGTGCTATTCCACTTGGATTAATAATTAATATAGTTAAATTTTCTGAGAGAGAGTGTAAATGACCCAATAATCTAAGGTTTGGGGTAGTCACATGGAAAATGGGACTTCGGGGTTCCAGTTCTTGCTTCACCTAAATACTCTTAAACAAAGCAGGATTTTAACAGGAATAAATGAAGTTAAACCAAAATGTCACATAACAGTGTCCAAGGGATTCTTGTAGACAGTGATGATTACTGAGGAGGAGAGAAAGCCCAAGGCCTTCAACAGCTAAAGCACATCACAGATGATGGAGATTCACCAATTTTGAGAAACTAGCATGGACAACTGTTTTTCTAATTTGAAAACTGTTCAGTTCTAATACAGTGATGCTGCATTTTAGTTTTAAAAAAATTGTAGAATGTTTGTTGAGCCCTAAAAAATGAAATTAACATATTTTCATTTTTTTTTTTGTAATCACAGCAGTAAAATGTTGAAACTAAATCACCTTTAAGGTTCCTTTAAACCCAAACCATTCTATGATTCCCTATGCCCTTAGAGAAAAAAACAAAAACATAAGGGAAAGAAGAGAGGTTATCACTAGTGAACCATATCCTTGGAGGCTAGAGTTTAGTAGATTTCATTACCATAGAAAATAGCTGGGATAGTAGGGAGGACAAGAAATAAACAAAGATGTAGTTATGTGAGTTATAAATATAGAACTCCATATATAAGATACATCATTCTTAAACAGTGATTATTGTTGTTAAACATTTCTGTTGTTGTTCTGTATAACAGGTAAAGGATGGGTGCCCACTTTGGAGATACAAATTGAAATTCCATTTCCGGTGAAGTACAGACCTCTGGGAGAACATACATTACTTGCATAGCCCACATATATATACAATTTGCAGAATGGTGTTCTGTAGCATTTCTGTGGAAAAACAAGAACTTGCAGAGATCTGCTTCAGCTTCACGATGGCTTAAGGACCTGTTTCCGTGACACACTTAAAAATGTACCTAACTTAAAACACAAATGCAGTCCACAAAGACACAAGACAAGCTTGCTGAAGAATAAATGGTATGTATTACTCCATGGGAAAAACAGTGCAAATAACATCAAATCAATCTGTTAAAAATTTCCTTCTCTCATGTTCTTGGATGTTCCTCCCTCAAAACATGGGTGCCTTTTTAAAAAAGAAATCCCATACATTTTAAGAAATTATGTTTTCTTTTATTCATAAAGTGTTCATTAATTAAAGCAAGCCAATATTTTCAGCAGAGATGCATCTGTTACTCATAGGATCTCCAGGATAAATCCTGTTTTGGTGACGTCTGTCTTACTATTGTCCTGATGGAGCAAATGGCTAACGATTGAGTTCTTTCTGATGTATATGCGTTATATATGCAATTAAGTCTTGCTATAGTGAAGAATCACTGTCAGCAGAGATTATTTTAATGGATGTACAGTATTACTTTAAACTAAGTCTTCACCATCTGTTCATCTTAATTATAAATGCAAAACCAACATATCTTACATTAGCATCAGAAAATGGGGAAATATCAGTGACTGAAACGTCCATATATACTCTTTGTGCAATACCGCCTGCATCTGTGCCATTTTTCATCTCCCTTTCCAAGCAACGCAAATTGGAAAGGGGGGAGAAAAGTGCTTATTCCTCATAGATAATTTCCTGGCATGGCTCAGTATTTTTTCTGGCAAACAAGAATTCATTATTCAAGATTTCATTACTATTATGCCTGAGAATGCTTTCCAAAAGTATGTATTCTACTTGCGCTTATACTTCATTCTAGCTTTTTCTGACTGCCATAGAAACAGGGAAAATGAAATAAAGAGCCTACACACCCTAATGCCATCTAATAAATCACCAAAAAACAAAAAGGTTAAAAAAATATAGAAATGTTTTGAGCTTAATGGAAAGAAGACATAATGAGGAAGCAAAATTTAAAAATTACAGCTTTAAATTTCTGATGTGGTATTGCTTCCTATGGTCCAGGCAGATTTCTGTTCGAGAAAACAAAAGAACAAGTGAGAGTACACTTTCAGTGGTAGAAATCCACTTCTATAATCTGCTGTAATTTGGTAGCTTGCTAGCAAATATTTTGTTCTACAAATGTGCATCACTATTGAAAGAGGTAAGTTAGCTAATTTTGAGGTATTTTGCCACTCCATTGCTCATCCGGATTATCTGGAAATACCCTTGGCTTTGTGGGAGCCCCAGTCAAAGTCAGTAATTTGAATCTGAGGGCGCTTGCCAAATGGTCCTGACATACATCACTGTTTGATGTATGGCTTGAGGCAAACTGATGAGCCATAGAAAAAGTGTGCACTGGCACCAATGTGAGTGGGTTGGTTCAACATAATTTACTGCAGTATATCATGAAGTTTGCTTATAAATCCTTCTTCCGGATATAGCAGCTTTTTTTCAAATTTGATTTTGTAGGTAGTACAATAATAATAATACGCACAGACTCATTCTGTACTGTAACACAAGGTCTGATACACAATTACATCTGAGTTTAGTCAAAATAATCCCACTGAAACCATCAGCAGTCTAACACCAAAGGAATACATATATATATAGTTGTTATATATATGTTGTATACATATGTATGATGATCAATAAGAACTCAAATTCATTACCCTGATTTTACAGTGATGGAATTTGACACTATGAATTAGTTTGGATTTCTGTTAGAAGCCTAGTAATATAAGCAAAATTAAGGCCAGAGCCAACACATCGGGTAACACTCTCCCCTCTCTGTCTGTTTCCAGATATTTCAATTTCTACCTCTTGCACCCACAGAACCAGATGGCATCCAGGCATTTTCACTGAGAAATTCTTGCCCAGTTCCATTTGTAGAACACTTTTCAGTCTTGTACTGAATCTAGGAACTTGGTTTCCCAGGCAAACTAGACACTGTGTGGAGTGATTGGACAAGATCCCTGATCATGGCCCAGAATAAAGGGAAAACTCAGGGAAAATTATCAACTAGGATCCTGAAAGATACTAATTTGTTCTGAAAATTATTCAAAAACCTGAAAAAATTCAATTACTCCCCAGTTTTCAAAGTAGGCCTCATCAAATGTAAGAGTCAACACATAACCCTTCTTGCAATCAGTGGATGGTCTGCATTATCAAATAAACTTGTGAGAAACAAAAATAGCAATGCAGATCTCCACTTGATATATAAGAAAGTATGCATAGAACAGCATAACCCCAAAAAGAAGAGATGAAATGAGCAGGCAATCTCTTACTGCAGAGTCTCGGCACTAAGTGATAAACACTTCAAAGAGATGTCTGGTGTTGTGCGGATAAGAGAAGGATAATCAAACTCTGAGAGGCTTATGATGCAGGATGAGTTTGTATATAAACACTGTATCATTCACAAGCATCTCCAACTGTAGCATAGAGGAACTTTTATGCAAGTCTTTAAATTCATGAGTGAAAACAGGTTTGGAGAGTTATTTCCTAATCTTCTTTTACTTTGAAAGTTGCTAGGAAAAGCACTGCAAATCATTAAGACCAATAATTTCTACTGGTGAAATGAGTATGGCCTTATCTTGCACCATCTTACACAACAATATAAAATATGAAAATCAAAATCATTTTAACAATAAACAGCTTTTTTTTACTGATTGCACATGATTACGTTAAGCAGCTTCTTCTAACTGTGTCACAGAGGTGATTTAATAGCTCCTATAACTAATCGTCCCAGATGACCTCTCCCCTCTGCTGATGAAGCATCTTCAAAACCTCCTGCCCTCTGCTCATTTTGCCATCTTGTATTTTCAAACTTGATCACAAATACATTTGGCAGTATTCTTCTCTCCTCTGATCGGATGTTCTGTGGACAACTCATCTCACCTATGAATGAAGTAAAAGGAAACTTACCTTTATCAGTTTTCCTATTATTATTATTATTATTATTTACCTGAAACAGACACGTCATTAGTATTAGAAATCAATTATTCAATCTCTGCATAAATTACTGCAGTTCCCCTCATTCTTTCTTTTAGAACAGAAGCAAAATTTGGCTCTGAGAAGGAAATGCACACTGCTCATTTTTGTATCTGGAATGCGAACAAAAATTAGAAAGAAAACCAATCCCTAGAAACATCACAGGAAAAAGAATGTTTAAAAGTGTTACCATCCTCGTCAAATAACGTAAAGAAAATACAACACATAAAACCTAGTAAGTGTGCACTCAAAATGCACAAAATGCACCGAACCACAGATACTAATAGTCAAGCCCAAACAACAAGAAAGATAAATTTGAAGGAGTTAAAGAAGCAAGTAGCATAATCATAGCTGGAAAAGAAAGAAATTCAAGGTCACAAAAGGCAAAGAGAAGCAAAATACAAATTCCCTATGAGAAATCTAGACTGTAACGGGTCCCGTAAGAGCTGCAAGCAGGTTGCCACAAGCAAAACACAAATCCCTAGGGGGCAGTACATAATTAACAATTTGCAGATGCAGCCATTGTCACACAGACAGGGACTGTCACCCAAAAAACATGAGCAAGCATTTTGTTTTCAGAGCAGCTTGCTGATTGCACTATAAACCCATATTGTTTGCCTTTATATAATAATGAACTACTCTCTACCACAAATATTTTCCTTTAGGATCATTAAGTTTTCTAGTAAAATGTGGGAATTGCAGAAAGTATGGACAATAATCATGTAGAATAAAAGAAAAGCAGTAAAACAATCTTGCTGGGGGAAGGGAGAGTAGTAAGAAGAAACAAGCATCAAAATCAGCTTGATTAAAAAGGCAAAGTAACATTAGAATTTCTACATATGTCCTAAATTGTTTCATATTTAATTTGAGAAAGAAAACTACTGATGATTTTATAAATCAAAAGAAATCATTGATACAGTGAGATATCTCTGTTACGACTCTAAGGCTGAATGATTTTTTTTTAACACAAGAGGGAGTGGAATCGTATTTTTGTTTTAGATAAAAATAATGCATTACATGTAACGTCCATCTGCTGAAACTACCAAACAGAGAAGTACCTTTAATCTTTTGAAGTGAGAGACAGTGATCAGAGCAGGCTCAAAGAAGGCTGAGAGAATAGCTCTGTTGTTTGGGATAGTCGGCCAAGAAAGCCCCTATTTCATCTTTTGAAACGTGCCAAGGTACAGCCACTGTGTCAGCCAGCAGCTTTAATGGGCACCTCAACGCTGAGCCTATATGCGAGTGCTGATCTTGTTTCTTTTTTCCTGGAAAATACCGTTCTCAAGGGAATTCTGGGTATCTCTATCGTAGAACCCACAAGAGACAAACATACAGCCCTTCCTTTATGTTTTTCAGCTGCTCTGCTTCCCAAGTTACAGATGATAAATAATGTTAATGTCACTTTATATTCAATCTGTATTTTGGAGGCAAAAAGAAAGCAAGAAAATGATTGCAGCCAGACCAGATTTTCTCTCTTCTATGCTTTTCCTTTGTTGATACTGAGGACTAATGCCTTTCTCAGATAGTTTCAACTGCAGTCGTCCAATTCTGTCCTCTAAGCATGGGGTTCTGCACTCAAGTACTATCCTGCCATGAAGATTGCCATATTAAATGCTCTTCTGGAAACATCATGTATATAATCAGCTTTGTGGGTATGTGAATCAAAATTTCTGAGACAAGAGGAAAAATGTAAATTATTTACAGGATAGAGATTTTTTTTTTCTTTGTTTTGTTTTGTTTTTTTGAGGCGGTCCATCGCAAAACAACACACAAGGAACTCGCTTTTATTGAAATGTACAAACAATCCAGTCTTCTGATATCAAATCTTCTTCTGTCCCACTGTAGCTGCATATGGAAATCTGAGAATCTGGCAGTTCTGTACAAGGTTGTAGTGTCCAGCATGCTTATAGATCTTCTGCAATGATACAAGGGATGCTCCAAAAGTAATACCTCCTATTTTATTATGTCAGCCCACAGTATCAGAGATTATGTTGGTTGTATGGCAGTAGAGGTTGAACCTTCCCAACAATATTCCACTACGTTTTGTTGCTGTGACAAATGGCAGCAGAAGGATGCTCAGACAGCATGGAAGTGCAGATGGAGCAAAAGTGAGAAACCGAAATTCTCCACGCGGGAAAAATGGCACCCCTTGACATTTGTCAATGCTTGCTGAAACGTTTACGGAGACCAAACACTGGATGTGAACACAGTGGTGCATTTCAGCAGTGGCGACAGCGATGGCGGGTCACCTCTGCTGGTGTAGATTTTGACAAAGATGCCATGTACGCTTTTATTCATCGCTGATGAAAACGCATAATAGCATAGCTTATGATGGTGACTATGTTGAAAAACACTGTTTTGTAGCTGAGAATTTGCTCTACCAAACAGTGCTATCGTGCTCTTTGTATCTGTTGTGGTTTCTACGTAGGAGGCATTACTTTTGGGGTGACCCACTATTTCAATTTTTTTCAAATTTTTGCTGTTAAGATTTTGAAGGTTTTTTTTGCTTTTAAATAGCTCAAATGCAAGGCATGCGATTATGTCTTTGAATACATTTAGACTTAACCCTCATTTTCACTTGCCTGAAAAAATACAGACCTGAATTCTGTCATTTAAGCTCACAAGGGCAGTAACTTACTTAGATCAAAGCAAAGTGGAAAATCAGCGCTGCATTTTTTCGTGAGATTCTATTCTTAGCAAAGGAAAGTTTTGCTTAAGAACAGAAATCAGACACTTTCAGTCTTCCAAAAATAGGAAGATAAGAGGAGGAGGTTTTTCACACAGAGGGTGGTGACGCACTGGAACAGGTTGCCCAAGGAGGTTGTGGATGCCCCATCCCTGGAGGCATTCAAGGTCAGGCTGGATGTGGCTCTGGGCAGCCTGGTCTGGTAGTTGGCGACCCTGCATGTAGCAGATGGGTGGAAACCAGATGATCATTGTGTTCCTTTCAACCCAGGCCATCCTATGATTCCAAGAAGCAGGGAAGTTAGTTTTGAGAACCAAAATTTTTACAGTTCCAATATGAGGAAAAAAGTTAAGTTTATGTTCCTTGTAAAGATTCAGTTGCATCCTCCAAAACAAAACAAAACAAAAAACAAACAAACAAAAAAAATCCACAACCATCAGAGGAGATGATATGCACACACTTGGATGAGATACTTTCCTTTGCTTTCTGATGTTTATTATCAATGGAAAACAATCAAAACAACAATCTATGTGTGAAATCAGTCAATCTGCAATCCAGGGTCAGAAATTATAAGCTCTGTAATGTCAGGGAGAAGAAACTCTACAATTTGCTGTTGAATTTTAATTCCACTCCCCACAAACTGATCAGGGTCATAGTTTGTGTCCCATTGCTGGCACTGGGTACTCAGCAATGCTATATGAAGTGTTGCAACATAAAAACAGAATACTACCACAAATAGAAATCCTTATCCTGAGCATGTCCTTAGGTCTGGTGACTTGATGATGAGTCTTCCAGAGAGCTGTAAAAGACTGCTAAACAACATAGACTCTGCCTAACATTGCTTTGAAGACCAGCTAAGAGAATATTGCCATAAGGGGTATTATGAATGCAGCTCATAGGAAATATATAAAAATAAGAAAATTGGAGTGTTTGTTCTTGCTTGAAGCAGGCATTCCCACGGCATTTGATCTATTAAAAGTGATGGGCTCAAAAATGCTAGTAAAATCTTCATACGTTAATTCAAGCTGCCAAGTTCTAATCTGAATTTCTGCCTAGTAGCCCGTCTGCATATTACATGGAAGTTCTGACCAAGTCCTGCTTTACATTTAGTGTTAATTCAAATTTTCTAAATGTAGTTTCCTACAGGAAATCATTTGCTTCATTCTCATTCAGTCACACATCATGTGTATTTCTTGATTTGAATGTGTAGCATTCACTGGCCAGTTGCAGTAACAGTTGAAAGAGAGTGAAGAGGGCACAAGAGACCTTAAGCACAACCAAGTTTCAGAAAATGAACCATAAGCAACAGGTAGGTATATTTAACGAGAAGATATTTACAATGCCCTTATACCAGAAAGGCTACTTTGTTAAATTACTATTCATTATATATCTTGGCATTCAGATGGGAGTGAAGCCCTGAGATGCAAATCAGTGGAAAAATCCGGAAACCCAGTTCTGCCCTTAGAACTATTTTCCCTCACTTCAGTGGCTGTCCTTAGCAAAAATGCTTTGAAGGAAGAATGACTAGATTTAGACATGGAAATGTGAAATGTCAGAACTGTGGAGTTGAAAGCTGCATCAAAAAGCCATACTGTACAGCAAGATAGTTGTTAGCAATGTTGTGCATGTATATGAACCTAGTTAGATCCTGCCTTTTTCTGTTGGCAAGCAATGAGACTATTCTCCTTTCATCCTCAATAAACAGATATCAGATTAGACATACAGTCAGAAGATGGCTTCTTCACTGGTTAGTACCAGCGTTGGCTGAATTTTAAGACATGCAATTCTACTACCCAGTTCTTCGTTCACATACCTTTCAGATTTTAAAAAAAAAAAAAAAAAAAAAAAAAAAAAAAAAAAAAAAGCCTGCAGGTTGCTAATGTAAAATAAGCTTCTATAGCCTTGGAAGGATAAGAATTTCTTGTGGATTTATTGAAACTCTTTTTCAAATAACATAACAAATTCTTCCGGGTACCATAGTTGAGGAGGTTCTCTTCTATTTTCAAAGAAGCAGTACAACAAACTTATGCTATCTCAGGCCGCATGACATCTGGCCCCAGGCTCAGTTCAGTTTCTATATGCACTGCTTCCCGACAGTGTAATTAAGTGCATTTTTCCTGATTAACAAAAATCCAAACAAGATAAAGAGCTAATTTGCTTTCTGCTTTTGGTCCCAACGGATATAGCCCGTACTTGTTTCCTGGGAGCTCTTTACTGGTTTCACTTTAGCATTGAGATAAATCTAATTACTTTCCTAAGAATGCTACAAACTGTAAAAAGAAATTTTTTGGATTAACCAGGTTTTGTTGTATTAAGGGATATTTATTTAAACTGTTTAAATGTCAGTTCAGACTAAGGAGCCAATATGAAAAGAAATAATTTCTTGTTTTGTCTTCCTGTGAAAAGAGAGAAGAGCAGATTTTGAGTTAACACTTGCCAGCTATTCAAAGTTACTGTCAATTTAAATTTGCATGAAAAACACAGGCAGGAACAATGCATACAAAACAAATCCGATCAAGGCCATTTTACCATTCAAACTAGGTGGAATGCTCTACATGAACATTCAGAAAGAGCAATGACCATTTTGTCCAGACAACTGAACTTCAAAATACTTGTATGTGTGATCCTTAGTTCATTAAGTTTATCCAATTTAGTAGAAGAAAAATAATTTAATAAGGAATGGAAACTATTGGAATAAATAAAGTGACAGTGGAATGAAACTGAAGACAAACTTGGCACCCCGGGGCAAAAATAAAGTCTACATAGAAATGGACAATAAGGCCACTTTCTCAGGTATTCATTATACTTCAAAAAACAGAATACTTTCTTCAGAAATGTGTAGGCATCCAACACGTAAAAGTTTGGTTTTGCTTTTGCATGGAAACTGCTGAATCACAGCCTGAAGCTCTGATTGACCACCTGAGGTGAGCAATGAGTCAGCCCTGGGAGCACAGGTGAAGGCGATTCTCCTGTGCTATCGGAAGGGGTGGAGCCTGGATCCACCTCTCCTAGACCCCATTTGAGAGCTGACTACCAGTAGGGAAGGTTGGTTTTTTTTTTTTTGGAGATAGCTCCTCTTGGTGTCTTCTCAATGAGCCCAGGACAAGGGTAAGTTTTCCGTCCATTCTTCTTTAGTGTGATAACCTGTTTAGCCTAGCTTTCCTGTCTCTTTCTTAATTTTCTTAATTATCTCTTTTCTTAGTTATAACATCTGTTTATTCATATATGGCCAAATAAATCTGATATACTTCCGCATACATTGATGTGGTCCTCCATGGAGGACCTTCAAAATTGTATCTGTGAACTAGGCATAAGGGAAGCAATTCATGAAAATACATTTCACAGCCCTGATATGGTCAAGTTCTCAGTGGGGATGAGAGACTTGATTCTACAGCAAGCTCCCTCCCGTCTGTATGGCACTTCAGTCTTGATATTAAATCTCCTGGTGGCCTCAGAAGTGGTAGTCCAGCAGGCTGCCCAGTTAGTGGCCGACCTAGGAGAAACAGAATGCCTGCGGACTGGGCACAACGTTCAGATGCTAGCAGAATCCAAGGTCCTGCCAGTGATTAAAACCAAAGGGCCAGCTCCTCGAGCTCCTCAATTGAGACCCGTAAGGGTTTCCCGAAAACAGTTGTTTAATGATCTAATATGGGCTGGGGTCCAATTTGCTAAGATTGACTGTCAGCCCAATCATGTCCTCCTCCAGCTTTGGAAGCAAGTAATGGAAAATCAAAGATTTCAGAACTACCCCAGGAGACCTAGGGTAAGAGTTACAAATAGGTTACCAACTACAATGTGGAATTTAGAAGATTTTATAGTCCCCTATAGGAAAAAACCCTCCTCGGGTATCTCAGACCACAATGCCTGAGCCACCAGAGGGAAAAGAGTTGGCCATAGCACAATGACAAGGGATGTTAGTCCCCCTAGGGCCTCCAGATGGGACCAGAGGTCCTGTGTAAAATTAACCATTTATTGGTCCTGAAAAAAATACTCAGAGTTATGGCATTAGTGGATCCTGGAGCAGAAACATCAATTATCTACAGAGATCTGACTAAACTTGATGGAGAGAGAACGGTGATTAATGGTTTTGGGGGACAGACTATTCCTGTCACCCAAACGTGGTTGGAGTATAAAGTGTCAATTGCCCCAGTCCAGGAATACATCCTGGGCATAGATATTCTATGGGGTCTGGCTCTCCCTACAACTGTAGGAGAGTTCAGACTTCGATACAGGTGTATTAATATCTGGGCAGTGCGGGCAATATTTGCCTGCCGAAACTGTGCCAGATTACTAATGTAAGACAGTATAGACTCCCAGGTGGGCAAGATGAAATACTGAGAATGGTGCAGGAATTAGACAAAGTGGGCATTATAAGACCTGCACACAGCCCATACAATTCCTCCATGTGGGCCAGTGCGGAAGTCAGAGGGCATGTGGAGAATGGCAGTGGATTACAGAGAATTAAAGTCATGCTGCCTATTCATGTGACTGTACTCAATATTGCCTCCCTAATGGACACATTACATAGGGAGATAAAAACCTGTCATTGTGTCCTACATTTAGCAAATGCGTTCTTCAGTATTCCAGTTGTTAAAGAATCACAAGATCAGTTTGCGTTTATGTGGGGGGGACGCAGTGGACCTTCCAGGTCCTGCCACAGGAGTACGTGTGTTTGCCAACGTATTGTCATAATCTAGTGGTGTGTGACCTGGCTGATTGGAAAAAAACTGATGTTAACCTATATCATTATACTGATGATCTCCTGGAAGAGTTTCTAGGTATACTGGGTTACTAGCATTCCTTTATACCTCACCTAGCACAGTTGCTAAGGCCACTGTACAGACTCACAAAGAAGAGGCAGCTATGGGGCTGGGGGAAAACAGAACAGGACTCTTTCCAACAGGCAAAACTGGCAGTTAAAGAAGCCCAGGCATTGGGTATAATTGATTCTGTTCTCACAGCCGAGTTGGACATTCACATCACTCAAGATGGCTTTGGTTGGGGCCTGTGGCAACACCAGAGCTGTTTGAACCCCCATTGGTTTTTGGTCTCAGGTCTGGCATGGAGCAGAAGAAAGTATGATTGAAAAACAATTATTGGCTGCCTACTCATCATTGCAGGCAGTAGAACTGATAACTCAAATGGCTGGAGTTATAGTTTAGACCAATCTGCTGATTCAGGGGTGGTGAAAGATCTGACTTATCTTCTTAATACAGCGATGGCCCAAGCACAAACAGTGGCACAATGGGTTGCCTACCTCAGCCAAAGCAATAGTTTGTCTTCATCGCCCTTGAAAGAAGAACTCCATAAGATCCTAGCCCAGTGACGTGTCCTAGTGATGCACCAAAAGTAACATTGGTCTCTCCACCAGAGAAGAGTCCTGTTCAGGAGGGAAAATAACCCTGAAGATGCCTGGTACACAGATGGGTCCTCCAAGGGGAACCTGAGCAAGTGGAGAGCAATAGCATACCATCCTTCCACCGAGACAATCTGCTTCAATGAGGGGGATGGTCAGAGCAGCCAATGGGCAGAACTGTCAGCCATGTGGATGGTTACAACCAAGGAACTTGGTGACAGCATCCTGAATATCTGTACAGATAGTTGGGCTGCGTACTGGGGCTTACTCCGGATTGCACAGTAGGCTGCCCAAGAATGGACTTTTTATGCCCAACCAGTATGGGGCAATGTATAATCAAGATGTTATAATTACAATATAATTGTATAATCAATAGATATCAAGATGTTATAATTACAATATAATCAAGAGAATTAGGCAAAGTAAACAACGGTCACAAAAGAGAATTAGTGGAAGAGCTTACCCTTTGGCTGAGCTCACCAGAAGACACCAACAGGGGTGGTCTCCAGAAGAGATCCTTCCCCTCTGGTAGCCAGCTCTTAAATAGGTCTAGGAGTGAATTGCCTTCACCTGTGTTCCTCTTGCTGACTCATGGCTCTCCTCAGGTGATCAATCAGAGGTTCAGGCCGTGACTCAGCAGTTCCCATACAGGCAACAACATGTGGTTAGACATATGGAATACAGTCAAACACAGGACTGTACGTGTCCACCATGTTTCCGGTCATCAGACCCCTACAGTTGTCAGGAAATGATGAAGCTGATTCGCTGGCCTGAGTTTGATGGATTGAGAATTCACCGTCTGAGAACATCACCTGTTGGTTACATAAAAAGCTATGTCAGGCGGTACAAAAGTCAATGAGGGCAGCTGCTAAAGCATGGGGACTGCCCATACAGCTACCTGACATCACCCAGGCATGCTGAGATTGCAGCACTTGCTCTAAGATGAGACTGAGATCGTTGCCCAACACCACGGCCTGTTTTGCTAGAGGACACAGTCCTTTCCAGCGATGGCAGGTCGGTTACACTGAGCCCCTTTGTCTCAGAGGGCGAGATACGCCCCGACTTGCGTCATTGCTGCAAGCAGACTACTGCAGGCCTATCCAGTACCAAAAGCAAACCACGCATATACCATCTAGGCACTCACTAAACTGATGTCTGCCTACGGGACGCCTCAAGTCATCGAGAGTGACCAAGGGACTCATTTTACTGGTGCAGTGATACAGTGCTGGGCAGAAGAAAATAACATCAAATGGCTATTCCACCTGCCATATAATCCAACGGGGACAGGCCTCATTGAATGTTATAATGGTTTTCTTAAGGCTGCCCTGAAGACAGATTCCTGGTCCCTGCAGGGGTGGACAAAAAGATTCTATGAAACCTTGTGGGACCTGAATGAAAGACCTCAAGATGGCAGATGCAGTGCCCTGAAAACATTACAGACAACATGGACCTCCTTGCTAGGGTCTAAATTACGAGCACTGATAATCAGGTAAGACCCCAGGTTGGTAATGTAAATAATCTTCTACTCCCTGCCCCTAAGAATTCAGGTCCAGGTACCCATAGAATAAAATGGCTTTGGAAGGTGCAGGTAGGACGTAAGTGGTGTGGCATACTTGCACCTTGGGGGAGGTTATTGGAAGTGGGGAGGCTCAGTAATCCCTTCAGTAATAGGTACGTGGCCTACTGATATTGTGGTCAACGCTCCAATCTTCATTGCTAAAGGGATCCCCATGTCCTTATGGCAGATCAGGAGACCCCCTTTGGTGCCTGATATCGTTATGCAGCCGCAGACATCTGGCCAGAAAATGTGGTACAGGCGGCTGGGGCGTACCCCAGTACAAGCGAAGTGTTGACCCAGGATAGAAATACGGCCTGTATCTTGCCCTGGGGAGCAGACTTCCTCCTCCTGGTATTCCTGAAACATCTGTATTACTCTCTGTGAGTCTTTGAGCCTTTAGGATCACCTGAAGGAATGAAATGCCATCGAAGCGTTCCAGTGTTACTGTCAGATCAATGTGCAACAGCCGGTGATGGTCTACAGGGACTGATGGAGCATAGGACGGACCTGCACCTTGTGACCACGTGCTTCCAGTAACATCATCGAGCACAGGCTCATAAAAGATATGAATGCTCACTGATAGTCACTCATCTTGAATTGTATTAACATGCACTGCGATGTATCGGATCTCGGTATTAGAGAAAACTTACCCTTTAGTCAATTCAACCATTGGTTCACACTGTGAAGGGGTGGAGTGTATGGGAACTGTTGAATTGCGGCCTGAACCTCTGACCACCCGAGGTGAGCAATGAGTCAGCCCTGGGAGCACAGGTGAAGGCGATTCTCCTGTGCTATCGGAAGGGGTGGAGCCTGGCTCCACCTCTCCTAGACCCCATTTGAGAGCTGACTACCAGCAGGGAAGGATCGTTTTTGGAGATAGCTCCTCTTGGTGTCTTCTCAATGAGCCCAGGACAAGGGTAAGTTTTCCGTCCATTCTTCTTTAGTGTGATAACCTGTTTAGCCTAGCTTTCCTGTCTCTTTCTTAATTATAAGATCTGTATATTTATTGATTAAACAATGGTTGTTTTTTTCCCCCCAAATTATCCTTCGTTTCCAATCCACGTATTAGGTAAAAACCGCCGCAACACTGTAATGATGAGGTTTTTAAAATACCCTGATGGGTCAAACCACAGTCTGCCCTGGTGCTCTACAGCGGGTTTGACGTGATCACTAGCAAGTCCACGGGTCACACTGACAAAGAGCCAACAATTCACAGTGGGTGAAAAATGCTTGCAAGCATTAGTAGAAAAAATGATTACATTTAATATTAAAATTGTGATGAATGCGTGCCACTCAGCATATACCTCTAAAGCTGTGAGGTTACTATTAATACTCTTGCAGGTCACCTTTAAATGAATTTGAACTTCAGTGATTATCTTAGCTAGAGTACACATTATACCTAATGGAAGTAAATTAAACAAAGAAACCTTGTACTATATAGCATCCTCAAAAAAAAATACCAACACCAAGATTTACTGCATCATGAAGCTCACTGTAGTGCTCTAACGATTCTGTAAAAATTCTAGTTGTTGTCTTCCAATCAGATATTGATAAGTAATGAGGTTCTCCAAGACCATGGGCAAAGTGGCAGTAAATTAGTGGCTTGTGGATAAATAGGTGCTCACTGACACCCCAGGGGTAACAATATAGAGACATAAACAAGTATTCACCCAGCATATTAACCCTTTATCACAATTTTATCTGTACATGCATCCTTATAAGAATCTGCCAGATTCTAGGAATGATTCTGTTAGGCACAGAGCCAATATCAGATAGTGTTTAAAATTTTTCTATCAGAATTTGGCAGCATACCATTTCCAGGAAGCCAGCTACAACACCTCTTGGATTGCATCTTCTCTCTGCAGACAGCTGAAAAGAGTATAAATCGTAACTTGTGATAGCTTTTTATTTCATCTCATCACTTCTTCTGGAAGGGGTTTGACCACAAACTACAAGGTTGTTCTTGTCGGACAGTGTTCCATTTTTATGCTATCTATGTGCAGTTGGCATAGTTTTACTTGCCTTTCATTAGTCTATGTTCTCCTTTTGTGTATTTACTATTGATTCCTGGTATTCCAGTGGTCTTCAGCATAATATGCAACTGTGAGACTGTAAAATCTGACCAGAAGAAGAAGATACAGTATCATTACAAAAAATAAACTTGAATAAGTATGCTTTTTCAAAAAGGAGAGAAAATAAAATACTTATGACTGCTGTGGTTTTCTTTTGTCTTTTTTTATTGCGTTTAAATATCCATTTGCACCAAGAAAGGAAAAAATAAAAGAGAACAGAGAATTTCAACAATAAAGTTGAAATACAGTTTATCTGCAAAGTACACAGTTCCCATGTCATGAAATGCTTTTTGCACCCCGGTGTGTAGAAAATAATGCCACATGAAACAGAGCCAATACAGATTTTTCCAAGTTATCTCATGTTCCATGTTACCATGGATGAGAGATGGGTAAAAACGTTCAGTGTGATTTTTTTCCTCCATATGCTCACCTGAGCAAATGCAGGATGATTCACAGCTGTGACCAAGACAACAGGAACCTACATGTCACTAGAGTAATGAAAATGTTACCTACAAACACATTTTCGTTTGGATACTTTTTCCCCCTCAAATATGATGATGTCAATTCCTGATTAGAAACTGAAACATTCCAGTCAGCAACACATGATGTGCAGTGATACAAATTCCTGGATTATCTAAACATGAATATGTATTCTCCAAAGCATAGGTGTTTGATTAGCAATTAATGATCTGTTGTAGAAGAAGTTATATGAAGTTGCATGTTTGCCTTAGGAATGGTGATCCCTTTCTCCTAGCCTTCCTTTGTACGACTTTCATCATTGTTGTCATTCCGCTTTATTTCTTCCTTCTGAGTTCTTCCCACCTTCATTCCCAATACAGGTTAATACTGAATATCAAAGGCAGCATTATAAGAAGCACTCGAGATTAAAGATGATTTTTTCCTTTGTTTCTGATGTGTTGTTCAACTTGACCTTTTTTGGCACCCTTCATTACACCGCTGTTCCAATTCTACATTTTTTTTCATTGATTTTTACCAGTCTGTAACAAATTCTGTCTTTGGTAAAAGGCAATGAAAAAGTTCCTCCTGATTTCAGGATTTCATTCAGAGAGCCAGCTCTGACACGGTTTCTACAGCAATGGTCTGTTAATTTTTAGGAGGTGACAGATTAAAGTCTCTGTCACAAAGTGCTAGCACAAGTGCACTTTTTGCAGTGATTTTTTGATCAAGCTCTATTGTGAGATTCTAAAAACCGACATCCTGCTCTCTTCTTTGCTTCTAAATAGATGTTAAATAAGCAACTCTCAGGAACCACGGGTAAAATTCTGACCTCGATCCAAACATGAACATTTCCAATTGCACTGAAAAACTGAAATTGTCTTGAAAACCTAGAGATAACACATAAAAGATCGGATACTCTTGAAGTATAGAAAAATTATACTCTCAACAGAGCAGTTTCCTGGCAAAGCGTGTTACAGCTGGAAAAATTTTTACTGCCCTCTTCAGAGCTCTGATTTCCCATTGCCAACCCCACACGCACTCTGTTTTAGTCTTCCTGAACTGCTGCTGTCCCTCGTGCCCCTGCTGCTAATGGTCTCACACTACTGCTCACTCCTTCCCAGCTTGGTCCACAATACCAAACATATTCATATGTAAGATGGCAGCCAAATTTGTTAAAAGGAGAAGAAAACAGAACTTATGCTTCCCACCCCCACCCCCCCAAAAAAAAAGTGAAAGAAGAAGCAGGCAGCTTCAACACAGAGCCCAAATCTATCCTTCCCTATGTCAGTTGTCATCTGTTAAATGTCTCGTTCATAGGCTAGCAGAGTGAAGAGCCACAACTTCAGTTGTACATGAGCTACCTTCAATAGCAAAGCAACTTAGTTAAATAGAACCAGAGCTCTGTAGACATATGTATACATGTCCTGGCTTTTTGGGCATGAGCTGCCCGTCTGCAGGGACCAAAGGGTCAGCATCACGTAAGTCATTTCTGAAAGCTGAGTCAAGGTATTCAAGTTTCACTCCACACAGCACAGAAACTTGCTGTGCAGACAGACACAGAATTTGGAAACACTACTATTTGAAGCAACTGTTCACATTCAATTTTAGAGCAGTTTGGAATATGAATCTGATTTCTTAATCATGTGGTAGCTAGCTTGTCACGGGTGCCAAGTTTTGGAGTTTTAAAAAAATACTCTTATTGTAGCATGCCAATATTTTTTTTCTCTCCACATTGCTGCAATTCATCTATCATCCATGCTTCTGACTAGACTAGAAGCACAGCTCCCCACTTCTAAAAAAACTCTCTTGTTCCTTCTACTCCCCTTTCCAAGGAAGAATACTTCAGAAAGGCACAAGAAACAAGACTCACGAGATCGACTAGTAGATGTAATCAATGCATCTAGTAAATTTCTAAGTATAAGCTTCATAAAATTAAAATAACTAAATAGTGAAAGGAATAAAAAATCCAAAAAACACAGACTGAATCTGGCACTGTACCTGTACTCGGCACTGGTGAGGTTGCACCTCAAGTACTGTGTTAATGTTTGGGCCCCTCGTTACAAGAAAGACACAGAGGCCCCAAAGCGTATCCAGAGAAGGGCAACAGAGCTGACAGGAAAGAGAGGCAGCCAAGGGAGCTGGGATTGCTCAGTCTGGAGACGATGGGGCTCAGGGGAGACCTTGTTGCTCTCTACAATGACCTAAAAGGAACGGTAAGGTGGGGACTGGTCTCTTCTCACAGCTAACAGCGATAGGATGAGAGGGAATGGCCTCAAGTTGAGCCAGGGGAGGTTCAGGTTAAATATTAGAAAATATTTCTTCTCAGAAGGAGCGGCGAGAAACAGATGGCCCAGGCAGGCGGTGGAGTCACCGTCTCTAGAATTTTTCAAGAAAAAGGTAGATGTGGCACTGAGCAACATCGTCTAAGGTGGTCACAGATACAGGCTGACGGTTAGGCTAGATCATCTTAGTGGTCTCTCCAACCTTTATGATTTAATAATTCTATGAAAAGCATGTGAAAAATGGTCAAATTTGTTCTCCCGGTACCTTTTACCCTTTAGAGTTTGCATGACAGCTTCCAGGGAAGTTGTATCTGAAGAATTTATAAGCACTTCATCCTGACAATTACAACTCAGTGGCTGAGACACTCAATTGGAAAATGCTGCATTCTTTCTGGCAGTCAGCGGGTAACAACAAGAAAGTGGTGTCACAGAGTATAGAAAATGTTCAGGCACAGCATTTACTTTGAGCATCGACTTTGTACATGTATATTTGGGGAACTCTCCACAGAGTTCAACAGGAGACACTATAAAACAAGTGTTGCATAAATCAAACAAGAACCTAGTTCTTGTGTTTAGCAGAGAGAAGGGGCAATTTATATATAGAAGAACTGTACGGAAAGATTTGTATTACCTGGCATATACGCAGCAAATCTCTAAATAAAAAACATTATTGAATCCAGTCACTGTGGGTAGAAAGTTCTGGGTCATTTTCCGATGCAGACAGATTGCAGTTTATATGAGTGAGATGACAGATTCCACTACCCAGTGAGTGCGGCTGCAATGCTGAAAAAGGATATTGATGCTCCTGCTCTGTACGCTGGTTAGAACATCCATCTCTGGGAAGCAGATGGCAAACAGAGAGAAATAGTGCCTAAAGATTAGAAAAATAATTAGTGTTTGTGGGGAACAGGATAAGTATTTCCCTCAAAATATATCCACGTAAATATTTTAATAACACCAAAAAATAGAAGGGGAAAGCACAACTTGAAAAGGTTTTCACAGCCGAAGCACACAGTGTTGAATATCTTATTCACTCCTAGTCTCACTCGATGGAGATCATAATTATTATCAAGTTAGTACGAAACCTGACAAATGAGCCTGACTTCAGGGCAGAGTGCTTCTTTGCAGCTGTTCTCCTTCCAGAACACTTAATAAACGCTGTGTATTTAATCAAACTGGGATTGCTCAGAGTCTCAATGTTGCTTGAAAAAAAAAACCAAAAAGGTAGATAGCACCTTAACGGAGTACCAAGTGTAGGGGAACTGTAATCAAGTTGCTAAATTTCTTAGGAAGAGTAGTATATTGATTTTCTCTCTTGGATCAATCCAATTACAATTCTATTATTAACACCTTCATGGGCTTTTTAACAATCATGTAAAAAAACAGAACTCGGAGAAATTACCTGAGGATGCTTTCCTTCCCTTCCAGACACACCATTAGAACTGCTCAAATGAGAGCAGCTCTCATCTGCAGAACACTTCTGTATGGAAGAAAGAAAAAAAATACCTTCAAATGAGGAAGGTAAAAATGTCATGAAGCTAGGCAGAAGTTTGTAAAACCCACAGCTTTGCAAACAATTACAATTTTGTTAAGTCAGCAGTTTCAAATGATATCCTGTCACAGAACATTTGTAATCAATCCGCATGTGAAATATACTAATGTATGCAGTTTCAGAATCTTTGTCCTCTGCAGCGAATCCAAATCAAGCAGTATGAGAAGCCACTTGGTTTTGTGTTTCTCAAATACTACCCATTAACAAAAAAAAATGTTGACAAGTTATAGGTAACAACTCAAAAGCTGGCAAGGTGGCTTTAGAGGGACACACGAACACACTCTTAAAATCTATGCACTTCCAGATGAGAAAAGATGCTGCAACCATGCAGACGAAATTGCTGCTTACAAAGAACATGTAAAAGCTTGCTACATACACTTCAGAGCAAACAGTTTGAACCTCAGACATATAAAAAAAATCTACCAGCACAACATGGTTTGGTTGTTTGGTTTTTTTTTTTGTGGAACTGCCTATTCTAACCGCAAAGATTCTCTTCAGAGGTAGATGCCGTTCCAGAGCTCATCGACTTCTCACCATATAAAATAGGTTTTTTCCCCCCCAATATACATGCAATTTACATTGATCTACACTCAATTTCATCTGAGTAATTATATTACCAAATCAGTTCTGCAATTCTTCACAGCTGATCTTCACCACTGCTGCGTGGAAGAACTTCACGTTATCACCAAACATTGTCACCGCATTGTTCAGCCCCATTTCCATTTTCTTATGTGTATTTTCAAATCGCGTGGATGATCCAGTGGAACTCTCCTGGTGACCTCTCTTCTGTGTCAAAATCCATCCGTCATCCTCCGCTTCCCACTTTCTTGGCCAGTTATTAGGCCACATGGAAATTATTCTGTGTTGTGACCATTTAATTTTTTCATAGACAAACACCAGTACAGAGAGCATAACTTCTCTGGAAAGCCTTTATCCTCCTAGAAGCTATTTCATGTACTGACCATCAACTGTTTCTGTTTATGCGTTTTGGAAAGGTTTAGCAGAAACTTCGAACCATTTCTTGAATGCTTTTGACCAGCCTTAGAGTACTCTGTTTAGTCTTCCACAGTTCTCAGTCCGCCCTGCATTCCTTGTTAGGAACTGCATCTCTCTGAATGATCCTTCCTAACTCTAGTAACTACCTTTCCTTTGCAGAGCAGCCACGCTGGCATCCTTTTGCCCTCTGCTGCTGTGTCCTCATCCCACTGGGAGCCCGTTCTTGCTCCCCGGAAGAATTCAGTTCTTTTAGTGGCCCACTTTAGTTTCTATTACTAAATAGAATAGGCCTCCTTGTGTTCTGACTTGTTCTTTTTGAAGTTAAGTGCAATTGTTGAGAATTTTTTGGCCTTTCTTGATCCTGTGGGGGAGCAGAATGGAAGTACATTGCAGTCACTGTCACAGAGCAGCAGTGATTCCATTGTGAGATTTTGAACCAGATCCTGCGCATCACTCAGTGCACAAACAAGCTGTCACTCAGGGCTGGCTGTTCAGGGAACTGATCTCAGCCCCTTCCGCTGCGCTGCTCAGTTGTTCATTCTGCTCAGATGTAGAAGTGTGGCTCTGTCAGAGAATCTGTGCGCGGTTCTGTCAGAAATGGAACCAGGGGAACCAAGTTGTTTCCTTTAAGAGATCAGGCATTTAATAAATACGGTAGAGTAGCAAGGTTGCTGAAAAATCTAGCATTCGTGGAGACATTTGTTCAGCGAACATCCTAGCAGATACTTTTTGCTTTTGTAATTCAAAGCCTGACTGCACTCCAGATGGAAACCCCCAAACCTGAGCATAGGCACAGGCAGCATCAGCCAAGATTTGGCGTGACAAGGGAAAACATTTCTTCTATGCAAGTGCAATAGGTACCTTTGATCTGGCAGAGGAAACACAGCCAACAGACCTTCTCTGAAACCCGGAGACAGATTAATCACAAATCCACTGTAGCACAAAAATAGTTAACCCTTACACACAAAAGTCCCCTTAGGCAGAATTTTCCTCCCTTCCTTTAACCTCTCGTGAAAGACAGAACTATGAAGTTTGCCAGAGACTTCCAAATCTCCCTGCATTTTGCGTGGCAGATTGTCAGGCCTGGCCAAGGGGAGCAACGCCGTAAGTCCTTAAGACACAAAGATGCGGGTTTGAAGATCTCTGCATGCGATTTCACTGTACTTCTTTGAGAGTCCAAGAACTTCTGAAGAGATTTGTGCATGCTTCTTGTTTTACAACGCTGTTCTTATTCACTTGTCTGCCCCAACGATGCTTTGGAAAATGGTTGAACTGAGGGTTTCCCTACAAACCCTGTCTCCTTATCACCTTTTATCTGGTACTTACAACTGTGCTGTTCCATGCCTTCCGCACCATGTGAGACAGAGCACCATCTGTCTAGTGCACAGGGCTACAACAAAATGTTAGGACGTTCATTCTCTTTAAATTAAGAGCTGGAATGTTTCTACGAGCAGAAACCTTCAGTTAAAATACAGCATTTGGTGCAACTGCCCAAAGATTCAGACCTACTGAAAAACTTCCTGCAGTGGGATTCACGCATGTGACACACTGACAATTGTGAAATTCTTTTAAAATCAGTTTCTGTCTGTCATACCTATGTAGTTACAAAATAACAAAGGGATAATAAAGCTCAATTGTATATTCACAGTTTGAGATTTCTACTGACAGATCTTCACACTGAATGCTGCTGCAAGAAAGTGTGATTATGTAGCACTCTGTTAAAAGAACTGAAAACCTCTCCTTTGTTGCAACTCTCTTACACACCATTTCTATCATTTGGAATCTTTTAAGGGATGTGTCAAAGTTGACAGGCCCAAATTTGGCCTCCTCTCGCTAAATTATATTTGTAGATTTAGAATATCTTCCCTGCAGGAAAAAAATCCCAGCAGTTGGCCTCTCCAGAACAAGGCCTAACTTCTTCGGCTAACTCCAGGTCAGGCAAGGTGCCAGTCAAGAATCTACCCTCTTGTCCTGCAAAATGCATGCCTCTGCTCACATGCTCCACCATCCCTCCCGTTATAACTTACCCTGTAAGTCGGTTTTGGGCTGGAAAATCGCTCTTATTCATTTGCCTATGGGTGAGACGATTTTATTAGTTCGGCTCGTTGCCTGTAGCCTTCCGCTATGCTACGGAGAGCTCTGTCATATCACAGCCACGAGAGTGCTCTACCAAAGCTTTGCACAAAACCTCTGTGTTCTCTTCTGTCACACATCACGTTACGTGGGATTAACAATTGAAGCTGGTTTCAGTTACTGGATTGTTCTCTAATCTGAAAATAGGGTTGATAACATTTCCCAGAAGAATAAGAACTTTTTGCGACCTGAAATTAATCACTAGGGTACCTTTAAAAAAGCTGCATTGCTTACCTTACTCTTGTGCTCACAATACAACCCAGCAGAAATCCAGAAAGAACTCATTTGAATTGTATGTGCCTAGAGTAGGCCATCAGATAATAAGTGCACTTTGTCTAGACATTTTTTTCTGTATACAAAATATAAACATTTTGATCCACGCATCCTAAGGTAATGTCTTTGAACTTCTAGTCAATCTTAACCACATTTCATTCATTCAACATAGGAGTGTTTCATAAGAACTCTAAGGGACAGACTAGGGGCATCTTCTCTGATCCGTCTCCCTTTTCCCCAGTACTTCTGGAAACTTTAACAGGGTAAGAAATGGCGATTTGGAGGTCCTGGATACGTTATGCTCCTAATCATGTCAAGCAAGTGCAGAAGTTAGCGCTACTTGGCAGTCCGCTGGGTTCTTGGGAAAGAAAAGGCAACGTTCATCTCTTCCTTCTCCTTGCATTCGTCTTACCCCAAATTATTTTACATCATCAGATTCTGGCAAAGCACTAACAACAACAGAAATCTATATATACTTATTGCAGTTAGCAAGTAGCATACATGATCCTTCTGCACTAAACTGTAAATGCGTTGCCCCTTACTTGACAGGGGGCAGGCCATACAAAGTCAGGAAAAAAATGTCTAAAAATACATTTCCCACCCTGAGACTCTGCACCCACGGCTTGTTTCCTTCCCTCACCCAGTGCGAATGGTGCGTCTTGGCTGCAGCAGTTGTTGTTTTATTGTTATTGTTGTATCTTGGAACTTTTCAGCACATTAAGGAGGCTTTCTAAAGCAAGATTAATAGAAGTTAAGCATTTTAAAAAAAGCATTTTGCCCAAACCGCAAGAAAAAGTTGACATCAATAACCCTTTTTGTGCATCGTCAGCATCCCAGTGTCTCCCTAAATTAAATCTACTTTAGGTATTTTTTTTTTTTTAATTCCCAAAACACTATTTCTTAGTGCCAAAGTAAACTGCAAAATGACAAGGAACCCCTAGGAACCTACATTTCCCCTTGAGACCGCATGTCTAAATCACAGTGCATTTTAAACTCCAGTCAAGGAAGTTTTTTTCATCAGCCACAAGACAGACACACAGCAATGCATAATTGGCCATTCTCTGTCAGCACCCAGGGGTCTTATCTCTTGAAGATGAGAACATTTCCCTCACACCAGCACAGAGGTTCCCTTCTGCACGCGGACCTGGCCATGCACTCAACCTGATAAAGTTCAGTATGGTCTTCTACTCATTTCCCACTGGTAACAGGAACTGCATATTCCAGGAGATACGCATTTCTTTCCTGTTTACGCTCATCTTCCTTGGCCACTATTTTTCCATCTAGATTAGGTTAATGTTTTGCCTCAGCAACAGCAGCGTATCCTGCACAAGAGGAATCCCTGCAACAGAGTTCACCTGGCTTAGCCCCAGGACTGCAGAGCTGTGGGGTGTACACAGATTATAGTTTATTACACTTAAATTTAAATACTAAGATTGCAATTGTCTCTCCCTTCCTCTCGAAATATACATTGCCGAATAAATAGTTTATATCAGGAAAATAGCCATCTACCTTTTCACATTTATGACAACGAATGATAGCTATAGACTTTATCAAATAACCGACTCCCTCTCCTAAAAACATGCCTAGATTTGACCTAAGGTAGGTAAAGAAGATGTCAAAAACTTTATCAGAATAGACGGTATTTTTACTGAAGAGTTGCCATTCATTGTTGATCGAGGTAATTGTGTTACTCAGAGGCTGTGCACATGGCATAAAAACTTCTGTCCTGGAGGAAACGCGGCAGTCGCTTAGTAGTGCTCAGCAATCTCACCAAACAGCTTAGGGCAGGAAGGAAGGGAACACTGTATTAAATTAAAACTGCACAAAGCAAAATTTAGGGGGAAAACAGGCTGTAAGAGCCATCAGAATCAGAAAGAAAAGAGGCCTCACTTTCAGTCTGTCTTCTGAAGGATGGCACCTCAAGCAGCGAAGCGCCCATTAGCACCACGCCAGGCTACTGATTCAGTATTACCTGAGAAGGAAGAAGGCCACCTGCCGAAGAATGTGCATAATTTGAGCTAAAAATGAACTGCTTTCATTGTGAAATGCGGAGTTTTCCTAGCAGGGTTTCCCCAGGAGCACACCGTAGCCAAAATAATAGGCTGCACTTCACCTCCAAAGAATTTCACATGGGTCAGCCTCTAGAGCCAAACGAATGCATTATTTAGCAAGTTTACCAACGTACTGCTGAATATTTCATTGGTCTTGGTTTTACAGCCATTTCTGTTCAGGCTAAAAGGAAGCCTCGCTGAATGCCATTTTTACTGCTGTCGGCAGAGGAAAGTACAGCTGCCAGAGATGGAATGCCTCGCTGTCCTTGAATTTTAACAGCTTGTAATTTCTTTGGGTGCCTTATTAAAAGTTGCATGGTGCCATCTAGTTCGTGTTCAAAAATACAGTCGCTACGCACCCATATTTATTTCTTAGCAGGACAATCCAGCTTCCCCGAGTGCATGCTAAATGATGGGTAATACCCAAACTGAGGAGTAGAGATTTAATGACTCCCCTTTGAGGAGTAAATACTAGTAAGCACTTGCAAAAGTACCTCATTCTGTTAAGCCTTCTCGGGCAGCAGTTTCTAATGCTCTTACATATAATTCGCACCTCAGAGCCCGCGCATCCACCGATACGCTTTCACAGGTGTCTGCAGCAAGACAGAACATTTCAGAGGAGCAGCAGCATCACTGTGCAGAGCTTGTATGTATTTGCTCTGCAGTTAAGGCCGAGACCGACTTTCCGTCATAAACCTAATAAACATAGACCCTTCAAGAGACAAGACTCCAAATCCAAAACCTGTTGAAGTGTTGAATGCTCTCCCAGTGTTTTTTTTCTTCACGACTTAATCTAAGACGCAGTTCTAAAATCTTCCGTGAGGCTGAATTATAGGGGGTTTAGCTTAGGGCAGCTCAGAAACATGATGCCACCAAATGACTGTCTGTGAGAAATCTGTGTTGTTAGCAGAGGAAAGCTCGTACGCTTGCTTGTCCTCAGAGGAATGCTAAGACTTAATGATTACAGCTGAAAATACAAAGGTTTTTTCAGACTTGTTTCTAAGGGCACAAGCAGCATCTTGCAGGCTGGAGTAATAAGCGTTGCCTCGGGAGAGTCACTGCTTCTGACTTCCCTGGGCTTTACTTTATATGCAGAAGTTTACGACGAGTCAAAATACCTTCAGAATATAACAAGTACAGCCGGCATGTACCTGCAGCGTCTGAGGAAAAAAGTCTTCAATTAAAAGCAGGTTGTCGGTCGTTTGTAGGTTCGCGTGGATCCTGAATAAGCGGATACCATTAAGAACTCCTTTTCGTATAGACAGTGCAATATTTATAACTGATCACAGGTGAGAGGTGTCACTCTGCCAGGCAACAATTCCTGAACGTTTAGTAACTGTTGTTTAGCTCAACGCTAGGTACATCTCTGAGACCTCAACTCTCGTACCTCCACGAAAACAGACGTAAGCTTTTTAAATCAATTTTTTTTCTTTAGGAATATAAGGTGACAGGAAGCCTTTCTCTCAATCACGTAGGAATGTCACTCACTCCAGCCTTCTTAGCGATCACACGATGCACCACGAAAAGATGCACTTTAAATTTCTCGTTAGACAAACAGCATACTGCATGTAGTCTTCATTAAGAACGCATATGTCACCGATTATGCAAGCGTCATTAAGCAGTGAGTGAATACACCCACAGTCACAACTCTCTTTTGCCAATATCATGCAATTAAAGCGTGCGTATAGGAAGAAAAACAATGATCTGACGCTGTAGCACAGATGTAGATGGAGATGTGCACGTGCAAGATGAGCCCGGACCCCTTCTGCACGCTGTCACCGCGTCGTCGGGGCGGACCGCTGACTGCCAAGGATAAAAACTGAGGATTGCTTCGGGGCTCTGGTTCAGGATAAAGGAGCTGGCTCGTCAGCCAGTGGGAACCCATCCCAGATCTCCCCTGTTCTCCTCAGTACGGAGCTATCTGCACAAGCTGAAGGAGGATGCCATAAGATCACATCTCTTTTTCATCCCGCATTAGCACACAAAGGCCCACAGGTCCCCTTCTGTACCTTCCGGACAGTTTGCCCATTCTGTTTTATTCACCACAGATTTCAGCAGCTTTAAATAACCCGACGATTTGCAGGCATGAAGAGGTTTGGGAGGAACCTACCAGCAAGTTCTTTGGGCCTCTCGGTCAGATTTTATAGCCTGGGGCCTCTTTCCTTTGAGCAGATGCGCCCATTCACGGACAGTGAATGGGACACGTGTGAAGAATTCATTTAGAAGCCAAGGAGCTGTATGTGCTAGGAACCAATCGGCATAGTTTACAGCTACGTGAACCGGAAGCGAGAAAGCACTTGTTTCTGTTCAGAGCAGCGGCCTATAATTGCTCACAAAACATACTATTGGGAAAGTCTATACAGAATAGTCGTGTCCTCAACCGGAGAGACCAGAAATCTCACCAAAAGCGTTCCTACCCATTGATGTGACACGTGAACGTAATCCCGAGCAACGCTGTAAAGAACCGTTCGTAAAGCTCCTCTTCGTATTTCACTACCAGGCAATTTTCTTTGCGCATCATTGACCCACGTGGGGTCATTTGTCACATCGCTACATGTGACATGTAAACATTTTACATGTTTAACAAACTTTTTTTTTCTTTTTTTTTTTTTTTCTTTTTTCTTTTTCCTTTTTCCTTTTTTTTTTTTTTTTTTTTTTTTGGACGAGGGGAGAGGGAACGTGGAGCAGACACCACTCAGAGAGGGGCTCTGGAAGCTGTTAAGGCTGGGGACGTTCTTTGGAAGGGTGTCGCATGAGATGCAAAGTGATCCGTTTGAACCGTTAGGCACGGTTATTTAACTTACTAGTGAATCCCACAACGAGGTGAGGAGAAGCGCTTAACGAACTTTAACTAAAAGTGTGGTTTAAGTCCCTAGTTCAGATCTGGAGAGCACGTGTCTAACTGTCAGCGTCCCCGGCCGGCCCTAACGAGCCACACCGGCGCTAACGAGGCAACGACTCCCAGGTGCCGCGGAGCCGCAGCCGCCCGGGCACAGCTGCGCCTCGTCCGCAGCGCGGGGCGGGTCCCTCCCCAAAGCCTCTTAAGCTCCGCCGGAGGCCGCTGGGAGCCACGAGGGTGCTCCGCAGGCTCACTGCTCGCGGGAGCAACGCGGCGGGCTCCGTTCCGGTATCGTGTCCTTGCGCTGCTGGCGCTAGAAAGCCCCGCGATGGGCTGCTTTTAGAAGGAGGCCTTGGGATTCTGTGTAACGTTCTCCGTGTGTTGTTTCGTTTCAGGCTCTGGTGAGATGTCTCTCGGTGGAGATCAGCCGGAACCGGTGAGTCGTTCTGGTGGCAATGGGATCGCGGAGGCGGCCAGCACTCGGGAACCGTTCAGGTCCGTCCGCCCTCCGCGGCAGGAGGCCGCCGGGCTCTCGCGGCGCTCCGTTCGGGGGCCGGCGCGGGGCCACCGCCGGGCTCCTCCGGCTTCTCCGACTTCTCGGAGCCGGTGTAACGTCGCAGCCCGGCTGCCGTCGCGTTCTTGGAGCGGGCTGCCGCTCGGTTCCCGGCGTCCTAGCGCGGTCCTGGGTACTCTCAGCCCTTCCGGGCATTTTTTGTGGGGGCTTCGGTTCCTTCTGATTTCATCGGTGGGAGCGAACGGGACGGGGCCGTATTCTTCCAGTCTCCCAACCGCTGGGAGTAAGAAGCGACGCAAAAGGCTGCTGAAACAAGTTTTCTCCTGCTGCAAGCTGAGCGAAAGCTGCAGCAGAGCCTGTCGTCGTCCCGAACCGGTGAGACAGTGGAAGCGGTGAGTGGTTTGGGGGTCACTGGTAAGTTAGCTGTTGTTGGGGTTGCGTAGAGCCGCTACTTGGCCGCTCCTGTTTCTTCGGGATCAGCACGGCGCCGCCGACGGGCTCCACGTGGCCGTATTAGAAGGGCCGGCGCGGGGCGCCGCCGAAGGGTTTTGCGGGTGCTTCAACCCCTTCTGCTTCCAGCGGTGGGCGCGAGCAGAATGGGACCACACTTTCCCTGCCCCTTATTTGTAACTTCAGGAGTGTGATTTCATTCCCATTACAGAGACGCGGTGGGACAAGCTTGCACGACCGGAATGCTGTTGTGGATGGCTGAGTTCCTTATAGGAGAGACAGACGGGTGAGCTGGTCTTCTGGTGAGAGAACTAGATCATACTAAGCCCACCCCCTGCACCCCCCTTGGAGGCTGTTCATGGAGCTCTTTCCACAGGGTTCAGGGCCAGAGTGGGGATCCTGCTGTGAGAGTCTATGGAATGTTAAGCAGTGTCCTTTTGTCCCTGACCTGTGTGTGTTGCCCTCGGGCTGGAGTTTTTGGCTGGGAGCAGGGTCAGAAGACACAAGTGCTTCTTGAGGTGCATCTCTTTTTCTTGATTTCAGCTCTAAAGGTGTGTGGCAGGCTTGCCTCTGGAGGAATGAAATTCCCTGAGGGAGAGGTGAGAAGAGCAGCCTGCAGGGCTCCAGCAACTGTTACCTGTGGGAGCTCGGGGTGCTGGTGCTGTTTCTTGTAGCATTGTTTCCGTTGGTGAGGTCCATTGCCCCTGAGGTGTTTTTGTCCCTCAGGTCCTGGCGCAGCTGGTGTCCTGAGAGGAAAGTCCTTCGTCCTGGGCTGGGAGCTGTACTGCAAACGTGGAAGAAGCAGAGTAGATTGCCCAGGTAGGCACTGTTTGTAGTAGTGTGTTCTGGAGGTGGTTCTTGGCTAGATCGCCAGTGCCCTTGGTGAGCGTATGTTGTTCTTCCTTGGTCCCAGAGTCCCTGTTTGGATCCCTTAGAGGGGGTGGCTTTTGCTACTGCACAAACTGCTCTTGTGCAGCAGCATGACCGTAGGTTGCCGAGAGAAATGGGGAACGAGAGTTCCAAAGTGGGGGGCAGAGAGTGGGTCCCCAGGGCAGTGCCTGCTGTAAGTCCTTTAGGAAGTGTTTTGAAAAATATTGGAAGAGAAATTCTAGAACAAGGGATAAATATAAACAGAGAATGGTTAGATATTGTGGTGTTGTATGGCCTGAACCAGCAATTGCAGGGAGGAGAAGTATTTTGGCAGAAATGTGTCTGAGACTGCTGACAGAGTGAAGGGTAGGTGCTCAGATCAGCCCCTTTAACAGCCTCCCTGAACTGAGCTCTGTGATTAGCGCTGATACTGAAAACAAGAAGTTCTGCCAGCTTAAGAAAGAATTGGAACAATGCAAAAGGGCCATCACAAATTCTCCTTTTCCTAACTCAAACTCCACTAACGCAGTAAAACAACATAGTGCATACTTTTCTAAGCTATTAGACCCTATATCTTAAGGATGACCTGAAGGTATCCAGGTGGTAGTAGCAACCACCTTATTGGTTGAAGAGAGTATGTTTGTAACCTCTGGGGGTGTGAGGAGTGCATTTTGAGGGGTGTGGGGGGCGGTTGGGGAAAAATGAACGGGAGAGGGAATCTGCTTCTCCACCTCATTGAAACACACGGTGCCAAACCCTCCCCTGTGGAGTTGGAGTGGGCACAGAGTAATTGGCCCAACTTTGAGGGAGCTGCGGATCATATAAATTTTCTCCAAGTAAACTTTTATGAGTGAGGAAAAGGGAGAAAAAACCCAATTATTTGTGCATTTCTAGAAGCTGCTGTTAGTGCTGCTGTAGAGATCTGTAGCGAACAACCTGTGGCAGAAATGAAACTGTTATTCCATCCTTAAAGAAAGTGGTTACATACTTGCAAGACCAGTTAGAAGATACTAGGGGACAGTCAGAAAAAGAGGAACACTTAAAAGCCCTCCTTCAGCCAGTCCTTAGAGAGCGGTTAGTAAATGAGAGGGAGACTAATGCTAGTTTTCCAGGTAGAGACTTTCCTCCAGGAGAAAATTTGGAGGCTGCGAGAGCCTAAAAAGAGAAATTGGGAAAACCCGGCGACCCTTATCTGCCCTCCGATAGGAACTGGGCACTTGTATGGAGAGAGCGAAGGTGGGTACTCTGATGATTTACTACACTTGCATAAAATTGTCATTGATGGATTTCACCCATCTTCCAACTTTGGTTCATTGGGGAATGGGCAAGTGGGTTTCTTTTTTTTGTTGTTTTTCTCCTTCAGTTATGCTTTCTCTAACCGTGGTTCCTCTGGAACTGGGAAGTTCCCTCTTTTGTTTTCCAGGTGCTAACAAATGTGGATCCTGCTGCTGTGCCCATGTATTACCTTCATCACCCTGCTGCTTTCTTTGGGATCCCAGTGGTATCATTATCGTTGCCGTTTCAGACAGGTATCTTCCTCTTTTCTGTGTAATTGGTTTTGTTGACCCTCTTATATTCCACGGCTTGTCACGGTCCCTTGCCCGTATTGAGCTTTGCGAACGTGTGGGACCGAAGTCTAATTCTGACAGAGGCTTAACCCTTTCAACTGCAGTTGTGCCCAGTATTGGAATATATTGAGGAAACAAATGGGGCCAAGGTAGTACTGGCAGACTCCTGCAACTCTAAGGAGATGCTGGCCAAAGACTGAAAATAGGGTGTCAGATGCAACAAGCGGTCTACGTGCATTATGGCACCCCTGCAGTCTTCCCTGTTAGCACTGTGAACCAATTGGTGTTTTTCTTCTAATGTATTATCTGAATGGGGGAGAGTTAATGTGAAAGACCAGCAGTTATTGGTAGATGCACTCGTCTCAACTTGAAGTAATATCTTTATTGTAGAATGTAAAGAAAACACTTTTCTCATTTAAAATTCAAAGGCGATTTGGGAGAATGCAATCCAAGGTGAAAGAATTTCAATCTCAGTGGCATGTAAGTAATTGTACTTGTGATCTGGTCAATAACTTTGCCACAGCTCTTTTTCTAACAGTATGCAATATTTTGCTATATACTGTATACCTAATCTTTGCGCAGGGACTGAAGAACAATGGGGTTAAGCCCTACTCATTAGAACGCAGAGTATGGACCCAACAGAACGGAATCAAATGGCAATCTACTGCCATTAGTTCACATGTTGTATGGGAACAGTGAGGACTTATTTGTGAGAGTAACAACATTGAGGCTCAGGGCACCTGTCTTGACCTGTTTTGATTTTGCTAGCATTATGGGATGTGACTTTGCCATTCCACTATGGGAAGTGTTTAGTTCTGATTACATCGTAACAGTTGTTTTGCTGCAGATGTATGGTAATCCAAGACTTGCCACCTACCCCAATTTGAACGAATTTCACTTTTGTGGAGAAATTATTGCAATGTGACAATCTGTACCAACTGCTGGACTGCATCCAAGGTAATGGACAACAATTTTTTTTTTTTTTTTTTTTGCTGTTAACCATGATACAGAAGAGAGACCCTGTGTTTTGAAAAGGGTGAAGAAGGATGGAGAACGCCATTGGTGGGAAATGCTCTTTAGACAGTCACTAAAAGCAAGATGAGTTTTTAAATCTGTTCTTCACCCAGTTATGATCTTATTAAGCCTAGCAGTGATGTAATATTTGCTTGTAATCGTATAATATGTGAAAGTCTGGCACATGATGACTGGCCCAGCTCAAAATACCCATGGAGTTTGAAAGTTGACCTAGGTGTTAAATTACTTTTTGTAGCCTCTTGGTGATCTATGGGTATGAGTCTTGCTTTCTTTGTGTTTTTTTTCTTTTTCTTTTTTTCTTTAACATGTCTTTCCCTTCTCCCCTCATTCATGTTAATATTTATTTTTCTTGAAGCCATTGCGGGACAGCGAGAACAGGCTTAGCGCTGCCGAGTGGTGTGAGAAGGAGGAATGGCACCTGGTGAGTGGCACGCATCTGAGGTGTGACAAGGGAAGCTAATGGCTGACTACTGGGAGCGTAGATGATGCTGTTCCTCCTGATGAATGGAAATACTCAGAGCTATCATTGCTGCGATGGACAGGACAGGATGCTTCTGATAATAGAGGTAGTAGGTACTGAAGAGTTCTGAGGAGGAATGGATAACCCATTTGCTGAAATGGAGCTGTGAAATCAAGGAGATACCACTGACCAACCTGCTGCCTCCCTGCAGACCCAGGAGACATTGCCGGATTCCCTGGTGGTGAGTGTTACTGCTAGTATTTTTCTTTATTATTGCTGTTTCCCCATGTGCCCTAGTAGCTTAGAACCTGTAATGCTGATTATGCTTTGATGTTAGATGTATTGTTGCATGCTGGGATGAAGGAAGGGTGAATGAATAGATTTCTTTATACTGGAGTATGGGGAATGGCAAGATGATTAGTTTTGATGAAGTATTATCAATTATAAGGTTGGGTTAGTAAACTAGTTTTCTGACTTTGGAAGCGTTGAATAGGTTGGTGTGTAAGCACAGAAGGGGGGTATTGTCAGATGTAGGTTGTGTTTTTTGCAGTGGAGATTACCAGTGTTTATGTATCTAGCATAGGATAAGTTGAGGCTGGGGTGATGTGTAATTGAATCAGGCACTAGGTGAGAGTCTGGTATGGGACAGAGGTAGTTGAAACTTGTTGTCCTATTGCTGTGAAAAGTAGGGACTGTAACCAAAGATATTGGGTTGGTAGCAGACACTGTATGGAAATGTAGTAAAGTTAAGGTGTTGGAAAATTGTGAGCCTGAGCTGCTCTATTGTGGGTATGTAATGGAGGTGATTTCAATGTCTAGTTTTGCAAGTTCTCTCTTGTCATCAGGGGGTGTGTGCCTGTTAGGGCAATAAGGCATGAACTGTTCTTTGTGGATCTTTGGAAAGGTTTTTCTTAAGTGTTTGTTATGCAGTGAGGATATGTTTGAGGGTTTTGGTGTATCTTGGTTTCAGCTCTATGTGTTTGCTGGAGCTGTTTTCTTTTTCCAGGAGGCACTTTGGTTTGCTTGTGTTTTTTTTTCAGGTTGGCAATTTGTTTCAGCTCTATGTGTTTGCTGGAGCTGTTTTCTTTTTCCAGGAGGCACTTTGGTTTCAGCTTTGGTTTGCTTGTGTTTTTTTTTCAGGTTGGCAATTTGTTTCAGCTCTATGTGTTTGCTGGAGCTGTTTTCTTTTTCCAGGAGG
>NW_024884756.1:16846816-16852720 GCF_019232065.1 Centrocercus urophasianus | reverse complement strand
CTACTCAATTCAGCAAGAGGAGATTTTTCAAATAAAATTCCCCTCTTCTCATTTCAAAGTATGCCCCCAAAGTAGTGGTAACTAAGCTTACTTTTGCAAGGTGGGAAGTGGGTAATGATACTTCCCTTTATCAAGAAAAAGTATTGGATTGAGAAGGCTTTTTGTACTGCAAGTGCAAATGCTCTGCTGTGTGCGTGGGAACTCGGGCGCCTATGATATCTGTGCTAAAATGGAACAGTTAGACTTAGCTAGCTCAGGTTTTTGTGGTGAAGTGGATACCTGACCATCTCTGACTTAAAACAATGGTAAATCCTTGCTTACCGCCAAAAAAACAGGGTGCGCTGTCTTTCTGTGCTTGGGCCTGGGTCCCTTGATGCTGGTGTTATTTATCTTGGGGAATGTGAAAAGTGAGAACAATGATTGCTTCGTCTGTTGGCTATTTGGCATGGCAGCACGCTCTGTAAAAGAAAGAGGGAGACAAATCAGTAATGGTTTTTAGAAGTTATCTACTGCAAGTGTACAGTGCATCAGGCTTGCTTGGTGTGCTGAATAAAATTGCCATCTGCATTGCCACTGTTTGTATTGCTGCAGTTGTACTTTTTGGATAGAAATGTTTGTTTAATTCAGGAGAGCTTTCCAAGCTCAAAGGTGAGTGTGCTCTCCTGAGAGTGGAGTGGCAGGGGCTGTCTTGCAAAAAGAATCTTTGCTTTTTTCACTTAAGTTCACAAAAAACTCTGTTTTCTTGCTAGGTAACCTGAACTTGTGCTTCTTGGCAAAGCTCTTTGTGATGAATCTCAGTAAGTTAGTTCCTGTGGACCTTTGGCCCAAGCTGAGACTGAACTCCAATGCAAATGACAAAAATACTTAGTGTTCTGCCTTGAGCTTATTACCAAAAGAAATAGAACACTGGTGAGGTTCTGCCTCTGTGTTAAATGAATAGTATATTGTATCTTTCTGCAAGAGTCTGCAATTAACTGGCTTTGTGTTTGGTTAGTTAATGATAAATAGCAGCAGAATTAAAAGTGCAACATGTAGACAATTCAGGTCAGAAAATGCAGTTCTTAGAGTTAGATGCAATACTGATTTCCTAATGACTTGACTTCTGCACTATCAATAAGTTATGTTATTTTACTCCCAAGTTCAAGGTGAAGGGCAGGTTCTCCATGGTTGTTCCCTGTGCTAAGCGTAACAGAGACCTGTTTTCCCATGGGGATGTCTAAAATGTAGATTACGGAGAGGAGAAGTTTGTGAAAAGCAAGTACTAACTTGGTTGTCTCTTTTGCTTTACAGAATGACAAAGTGTCCCACATTGGAAAGGGCCCCTGCCTCCTTGCCCTGCGTGGCATCTGCTGGGACTTCAGCTGCGCTGAGTGGCAACCAAATGCTTTTTCAACTCTGGCAGCCATGGGCTGTTGCTGCTGCCGCCTTGGGAAAACTTGTTATGATACTTCAGCCCCTCTTTCAGACAAGTTTTTCCTCAGCTCCCATCTGACCCTCCTCTGACTTAAAGTGAGGCTCTTCCCTCCTGCCCTCTTGCTAGCTCAGGTGAAAAGAAGCTGCAGCCTTCTTTCAGCTAGCTGGAGAGAAGGAGTTTGAGCCCTTCCTCAAATGCTTTTTGAGCCCTTTATTTCTTTGTTTTACCCTGTATTGCCCAGACCTGCATGCAGTGCTTGCAGCAAGTCTGCATTGCAAACTGATCCATTCCTTTGCTTGGTGGGTAGTGTCCCCATGTGACTCAGGGTGTGGTCAGCCCTCCTGGACTACGACTGTATGCTTCTGACTTGAATTTAACTGGCACTCAACTACAGCCCTTGGATTCCTTCCTCCAGGGCAGCTCTCTGGTCTCGTCCCTGTCTCCATGTATAACTGGGGTTGCCTGGTCTCAGGTGCTTGCTTTTGACAAGCTTCAGGTGGTGGGTGATCAAACAGGTGCCAAGGCAGAGCCTTTCTGTGCCTGACCAGACTGCAGCTCCTTTCGTATCATCGACAAGCATAATAAAAACACATTTGACTCCTGTGTCTTGATTGTTTGTACAAATACCAAAGAGAACTGCCTGTGACAAGAAGCTCTGGACTCTGGCTGCTGTCTGTCTTGCAGCCTCTCACAGTCTCGCTTATTCACACAAATGCTTGGAGCCTCTTTTGTATGGGGCTGAGTCACTGCTTAGATGTCTGTATGAAGAAGAGAAAAAGAAAAGGCTGTTTTTTGATGTGGGCTGTGGTTTCTACATTGGAGGCAATACGTGTGTAGAACTTAACTGCAAGAGACTACATCTCCCTTCTGTAACACTAGTGTTCTCACAAGGAGGGGTGGCTCTGAGTGGTGATAAACTTTCAGGAATACTTAAGAAACAAGATGCAGCAATTACTGAATCAGGATCTGTTAAGACAGCTGAAGATAATGGATCCCTCTAGCAGAGGAATTAAATATGCTCTGTCTTAAAACAGTTATGAACTCATAGCTACCATTAAGATTCTCCCACTCTAAATTGGATATTTTTAACTGCTACAGTCCAAGTCATTTCACAGTTCACCTTATTAGCATGTATCCATGACCATTATGATCCAGAAGGGTTGAGTGAGACATACAGTTTGCAGCTACAAAGCCTAAAATCACCAGAAAACCCTCTAATGGTCCAAAGTGTTCAGAACAGAGCTTCCAACGTATGTACCGGTCTCTTTAATGTCTTGCCTTGTAAATGCAAGTATAAACTCTGCTTGCCCTCACTTTAGCTACAGGCCTGGGCTATGTGAGTGTATCCCTCCATTGGTGAGGAGAGGAAAGGATTTCCTTTCTTTATAACTTTTATGACAAATCAGAAATAAAATCCTCGCTATTTAATTCATGTAACCTTGTCAGCAACAAATGGCATTTGACTGTGAACAGTTTCAATAATTTGATGTTTGCTCTGTCCCTGTCGCATGAGGAAGCTCTAATTATCTCTAGTTTCTGTGCTTACGTGTGGTTAAGTCCACAGTCACCCCCCTTCCACATCAACTCAGGTTACCCCACTGAGAAGGAAAAATCCTCTCCCCAGACCTACAGAGTGAGTGTCAAACTAAAGGGATTTTATGCTTAAAAAGTAATACCGATAAGACTAAACTGTGTAAGGACAACAGGAGTTCTCATACGCTTCCTCACCCAATTTAGTCTTTCTCAGTAACTCACAGGTTCATAAGTAAGCACTCAACGATAAACAGCAATAGAATGAACAAAAGTAAAGAAAGAGCAAAGATTAAGATTTCATCTTTGTAACTGAACCGGGACCGGCTCAATGAAAAAATGTCACAAAAAGAACAGTGCTCACCCATCTCTGAAGATCTAGGCTCACAGAAAAACCCCACAAACGATGGATCTCCTGTAAGAGATCCTTCCTCGGCAGCAGTCAGCCCTTAAATGAGGTTTCAGAGGGGCGGAGGCTGGCTGCATTCCTTCCCTTCCCACAGGTAAATCGCTTTCACCTGTGCTCCCAAGCCTGACCCGGTCTCTTCTTCCAGGTGCTCAATCAGTGGTTCTGGCCCTGACTTGAAAGTTCCCTTACAGTCATGCAAGTCTTAGCACTTACAATACAAGCTGTTCAGACTACAGAGACACACCAGCCTCGAGAGGTCAGGCAGAACTGCTTTCCAGAGGCAAGAGGAATTGCTTACCCTTCTCAATATGTTTCCCTAGAGATGAGATCCCACAGACTTACCTAGCCTAGCAAAAGTGCACGAGAATGAGACAAATGAATTCTGAGGAAGAAAACTGACTGCACCGGTCAAGACTGCTGGGGAAGACGACTATGGAGATGGACAGGCGACAGGCTTTTCCCTTGCTCTGTTTCAAACAGCAGTCTGATAAAGTAAGACCGTCAAACATCAGAGCATGCGGTCTGACTCACTGAACCCTCTTCTCATTAATTAACGCTAACAGAAAAGGCGAAATCTAAGGTCTCCCTTAAAAAAAGCTGAAGGAAGAATTTGTTCGGTTCCCAGACAGGATGATCATCTACCTCTTAAAATAAATTTACTTGCCATATCCTCAGTAACTAACTAGTTTCCAACCGATCTGGTTACCAGATGAAAATTTGCTCCAACTCAGAGTATTTTACTCTTTTTTCAAAAACGAAACAAAACCCAAAAATAGTAGGAAAATACCCTTTCACGCAGACCCGGTTGTTAACACCGCAGTACATCCTGTGCTCAGAGAAGTCTTACTTTAATTCACCACACACAAGACTCACGCCGTTACGAAGGCCCGCCTGCAAAAACAGACAGGAATTTCACAAGAAATACACATCCATAAACAAGTTCTCAAATGCTAAATTATAGAAGAGCATAATAGGAACTCCTCAAGGATGCTTTTCTCCAGCCCCCAGCAGTAGAAATCGATCTCAGAAGGCAGGAAACCAACATGCAACAGAGCAATAACCTGCCGGGGAATAAATGGGAGGAAAGGAGAAAGCAAGGGCAGGGGAAATAGGGACGCGTCGCCTGTGAAGAATGCGGAGATGCTTTTCAGGCACGTGGGGACACATCGACCGACACACAGATGAAACAGAACGCGGTACGAGATAGAAAAAGTAACAAGAAAGGATTTTTAACGGTGCGCTGCTCAGAAGAAAAAGGCCAAGGAAAGTATACTCTGATAAGCAAGAAAGGAGAAAAGGCAACAATGGACATAGGGAAGGCTGAGGCGCCCAAAGAGTTTTTTGCCTCAATCTCTGCTGGCAGTCTGGCTTCCCATCTCTCTCGTGTCCCTGTGCTTCTGGGTGGGGGCTGTGGGAGCAAAATCCCTCCCAGTGTAAGAGAAGAGCATGTGAGACTACCTGATGAGATTAAATGTGCTCGAGCCCGTGGGGGTCTGATAGCACCCATCCCAGAGCCCCAAAGAGACTGCCCGGTGCAATGGCTGCACTGTTCTCCATCACATTTGATAAGTTGTGGGTGTCAGACAACTTCCCGGTGATTAGAAAAACATCACACGCCCATTGTTTAAAAGCCCCAGCTGGACTCCTGTGCCCAAGTGTGAAAAATAATGTGGACCTGTTGGAGTGGGTCCAGAGGAAAGCCACAAAGAAGAGCGAAGGGCTGCAGCACCTCTCCTACGAAGAAAAGCTAGGGACGTTGGGTTTTTTAATCTCAGAGAAGAAAAGGCCTCACCGTGGGCTTGTAGCACTTTCAGGGAGATTATAAACAGGAGGAAGACCAGCCTTCTATGTGGTCTGTATAATGCTACAACACAGCAGAAAGCACAGCATAGGAACAACAGAAAGATGGCAAAGTCCTAGGCTGCAGCAAACAAGGACGAGCCCAAACACAGGAGCTGCCACACATGCACACACATGCACACACAAACAAGCAAACAAAAAAGCAAACAAACACTGCTTACCTTCAGAAAGCCTAAGGTAGGCCAGAATCTCCAAAAAGATACCCACCCTTCCACTGCCAACCCTTAAATGAGGTCTGGGAAGGGGTGGATCCTGGCTGCATCCCTTCCTGTCACTCAGCTGCATTACTTGCACCTGAGCTCCCCTGGTCTGGGCCCGCCTCCCCGCCAGGTGCTCAATCACCGGTTCCAGGCTTGACTTAGCATTTCCATACAGCCTGATAGTGACAGGACAAAGCGGAATAGCTTTAAACGATAAGAGGGGAGATACCAGGAGGCAGGAATTTTTTACTCAGGGTGTTCAAGAGAACTCGTGACGGCCCCGTCTCTGCAGGTGTTCGAGACCGGGTTGAATGGGGCTCCGGGCAGCCCGATGGTGTGGGTGGCAGCCCTGCCTGGGGCAGAGGTGTTTGAACTGGATGATCTTTTAGGTCCTTTACCACCTGAGCCACCCTATGACAGAAATGGATCAACCGAGGCTGAGCCCCTTTTTTTTTTTTTTTTTTTTTTTTTTTTTTTTTTTTTTTTTTTTT
>NW_024884756.1:16633790-16846716 GCF_019232065.1 Centrocercus urophasianus | reverse complement strand
TTTTTTTTTTTTTTTTTTTTTTTTTTTTTTTTTTTTTTTCCCTTTGCAGCATATGATTGCATACAGATGCAACATTGTAAGCCGTTCGTCAGCGAAGAGCAGAGCGCCGCTTTGGTTTTCGATCGGGTTTGCTTTTCATAACATTTTTTCAGCTTTGAAAAAGTATTCCTTGTACAAGCACTGCGTCTGTATGTCCGGCAATTTTCAACTCCCCAGCAGTGCAAAGGGTTCCAGTTAGTGACCACATCGTGAAATTCATACATTTCATAACTTCTTCTAACTACTGTTCTAACAGACAAGTAATAAAACACAGACCACAAACTCGCCTCAAAGCACAACGCCACAGGCGGTTCTCAGGCAGAACCTAAAAGCGAACCGGTTTCGACCACGACTGGAACGAAGCTGAAAGCTACCTTCGATGGCTCTATTTCTTTCCAGTGAAGCGGCTGAGTGTCTGTGCTGATGCCGTGGTGAGTTAACTGTGGCTAACAATGCGCCTCTGCCTGGCCTGGCTCGGGGCCCCTCTTCATTCGGAACTGAAGCTAGACATCTCTGGGCAACAAAAGAACGAGGAGATCACTTATCAGTTCTGTTGTGAGACAAACAGACTTGGCTTGGGATAACTAATCGACTGCCAATTAAAAGAAATAATTACTGATTTGCGTAGTAGGGAATAATAATAATAATAATGATAAAAACATAATATGCTCTGGGAAACCGCTTTTCTTCTTCTTCTTTCCTGCGATTCACTGCTCGTAAGGACCTCGCTATTACTGCCGTGGGTTATACTCAGATCCTTCTGTGATGGAGTAGACAGTGAAGGATTACGTTGTGTTTTCTCTCCGCCGTTCCTTCCCTCTCGTTCTTTTCCTCTGCAGCAGTGTGGGCACCCTAGGCTGGAGTCCCTGTGAGGCGTACCTACTTCAGCGGGGGTTTGTCCACGTGGGCAGCGGTCCCGTTGGTGAAGTAACTCCTCTTCCGTCAGTTATGCGTGCGTGCGTGGGTTGCCTGCTCCGCCGCGGGACGCCTCCTTCTCCGACCTTCACGTTGCCCCTGCTCCTTTTCACTCGCTTTGTATCCCTGTCAAGTTCTTTCTATCTTTTCCTACATTCCTTTTCACCAGCAGCTCCGCTGCCAAAATCATCTAGGTCCCAGGATAGGTCTGATGCAGAGTGGCCTGAAACCAGCTGCAATCATCACAGGCATCCCTTAATATCTCACAGAGATTGCTCACACTGCTCCCCTTCCCTCCAAAATCATCTCACTGTGGGAACCCAATACAGATACCATTACCTATTACTAGGAGGAGGAAAAAAAAAAGCAATTAAAAAAAAAAATTCTTAGCAAGATTTCCTAACAAAAATGAAATACTGCAAATTTGATGCGATACTAGAAAGAGTACAGTTTAATGTGAGTCGAGAAAATGGATAACAGGGTAGATCGTAGGTTTAGATCCCAAAAACCTTGAAAAATGGTCGCTAGCTGTGAGAATACTTTCCCTGGGTCACAGACTGAAAATCAGTGCCATTCCTCATTCACGAATGATGAAACGGATTATTTTTTCCGCTCACAATCAAAGCGCAACATTCAGACTCTGATTGCGATTGGAATCTGCCTGTAGCCAGAGGAAATCCTGATATGAAGACGCAATGTGAATTCTGGTTCTATTCAATTTTTACATGTCCAGACTTACAGAATCATAGAATAACAATCCTAGAATCACAAGGTTGGAAAGGACCTACCAGATCATCTACAAGGTCTATCACAAGCTACTACACCGCATCTCGTAGCGCCTCATCCAGATGCCTGTTGACACTGCCAGGGATGGCGACTCCACCACCTCCCCGGGCAGGCCGGTCCTGGGACAAGAGGCTAAACCCCTCTCCTTCACAAGCTCCCTTCAGGAAGTTGCAGAGAGCAATGAGGTCTCCCCTGAGCCTCTTCTGCTCCGGACAGAACAATTCCAGCTCCCTCAGCCGCCCCTCGTAAGACTTGCGCTGCAGACCCCTCACCGGTTTCCTTGCCCTTCTCTGGACGCGTACCAGGGCCTTGATGTCTTTTTTGTAGTGAGGGGCCCAAAACTGAACGGGATACTCGAGGTGCCTGTGTCTCCACAGATTCTTCGGGATCTTATGTGGTACAACGCGAAACTACAGGAAAGAATCGGGCCTCTTGAAGCACGGGGAACGTAACAGTTGGGGCACTGGAACATAACACGTATCGTATATTAACTGAAAGGGACCACGAGTCACGGCAGAATCCTCTACCGGTTTGTGAACTTTGTCAGAAGAAGGGCCTCCTTCCCGCCTTCTAACATCTGTATCCGAGGTAAGCAACTTCCCAACAAGAAAGTTAGAAAGTATCGCAAAAAATTGTCTCGGCAATGTCGGGAAAGATTATTAGCATGACGATATACAGAAATACGTTCATGTTAGTAAAAAGATGAAGTTAACCTGTTAGGAGGGTTTAAAAACCGATATACACTCCTACAGACGTACGATTTTAATCCACTGGGCTAATGTGACGGGAAACTGATTAATCGACAGTGTTAAGAAAGTGAAAATACACAGCATTTAAGAACACTCGGACTTAGTGTCCATCTTCTTTTTTTAATGGTCACATTGAAGGATTGCCAACGCTGTGAAACTAAAATGCGAGGCATATTTCAGTAAGATTACACTGTATAGCATTTGTAACTCGCTGTAGTAGAATACTGCATTTTCCTGTCACCGAAAAGATAGTGAAATGTAATAGTGCAATTATTACAATATCTATAGGCACATTTTCCAATATCAATGGCATGCCATAAACATAACTCATTCCACTACTGTGTGATTATGTTGAAATAATATAACTTGGTCGTAAATGAAGAGAAATGATATTGAATCGCTTTACCGGCTTACTATATTGAAATACGAACCGGGAAGATCAGAATTAAACTAGGGGCGCTTAGTAAATACTGCAGCAATAGGTTTGTTCTTTGAAAAATGTCGATCGTATGTGAAAATGAAACTGCAGATACACTGTAATATTTATCATGCCAGGTACTTCGTTCACATTATAGAAAATAGCCGTATCGATGGCAGAAATGAGGTATGAAGTTAGCTTGTGTAGTGGGAAAAATACAATCTGTTGAGATGTGGAGAAAGAAAAAAATTCCTCTCCAAACTAAAAACAGGATATTGGGCCTCAAAACGCCTTATCGTTCAGATGAACCTATGATCTGGCGGAATGAAACTAAAAACTGAACATATTGAATGTGTTAGGCGTATTTTTTTTGCGCTGAAAAACACCCCACATAATTCAGACACGTTACAGATATCTGGCTGCTTACACAAAACATGTTGAGATAAGCTGCGAGTGATAGAGCTGCACATGAGGAAGCGGAATCGTATCGGGGTTACAAGAAGGGCTCTGAAAGATGGGGTCAATTCGTTCAATTCCTGTTCTTGCCAGTAAAAGTGAATTGTTGAGCAAGTCATTTAACTCGGTTTTATTTCCTTCATCTGCATAACAGATAGGCTGCCGTTAGGTCCCTCGCTAGGATGTTAGGGGGTTTAATAGTCTTCACATTGAGGTCCCTGGGCGTAGGGTTCTACATAAACACAGCCAATTTATTATGACAGATGGCATCGCCTTTGAGTTAAGACTGCAACCGGCTTCCGCTTATAAATTACTTGCCTTCACAGCTTTGCTTGGTAAGTTGCCAGGCTTAAAGTTTGCTATCATTTTTTCTTCTTATGTGCACGTGACATCGCGTCTGCTTCTGTCCACAAAAAAAAAAAAATGGACAAAGAAAGAAATGTAAGGAGGAAAACGAGATGCTGGAGAGCACGTTCAAACAACGTCATTGAGCGCGATGCGCAGACTGCAGAATTAATGCCTGCCGAGCCGACCGCAGAACTAGGGAAAATCTGGCTAGCTAGCCAGACGGCACTGCCGCAAAGATTCTCCAGTTGCTGTGAAAATTTATTATCTGCTCCTCTGGTACTACCTCGAGGAATCAAAATGCATAACGTGGCACGGACTTGTCCGGTGGAGATTATTTAGCAGCAAATCTTCACGTTACCGGTGCTACTTCTGCAGAGTGAAAGCAATCAGATGGAAATTTTTTCTATCAAAGGCTGCAAAACATAGATCCTCGCTTTCTAAATGAGACTACGTATGAATATAGAAATACAACTTGCCGGGTTGTGACCACGCTCATCCAGGACTTCCTTGCGCTTGTCCAAGGACAATATCATCCCTCTCAAATGATAAGACAATCTCTCTTAGATCTCACGGAACAGGAAATATCTGAAAGATGCTTAAAACTGACATGTCGTTACATCAGCTGAAAGATTCTTTGTTACCAACTCTGTGCAATACTCAAATAGTTCGACAGCGACAGAAAAGGTATGAGTGCGATCGACATTATGCAGCCCATATAGAATCATGAAACCATCGGAGTTGGAAGGAACCATCACAAGCAATTCAATCGCGCTCCCCTGCAAGAATTAGGGACACCTAGAGCTCGATCGGCTTGCTCAGAGTCCTGCCTGCAGACAGAAAATAGCCTCGGGCACGACACAAGGCGAACGCAGCAGATCGGTGGCAAAGGCTGCAACTGTGTCACACGTGGATAGCATCCCACAGCCTTCGGGTTTGCTGTGAAGTAATTCAGCTGCATGATTGTTGCCTGCCTCTGGGCCAAGTCTGGCAAGAGTAGCACGTGTCTGGGGAAAAGACTGGGCAAGAAAAGCAACGCAAAGCACGACGTGGGTACACGCACACTCTGCGCGAGGGGAGCGTGCACGCTGCCCTCCCTTGCCCTTCTCATATGCTTCAAGAAATCAGTGTTTCCCATCTGCTTTTCCTTTCTACCACAGGAGCAGAGGGGCAGGAAAAGGGGGCAGCCCTTTCCATATAAATTCCGTAAGCACAGACTCGAGTTGTATTGTGCCTAGGAGGCAGTGATTTCACCGGTGCGGGAAGGACTCCTCCCATGCAGGAGCCAACTGTGCTGAGGCTGTTGAAGAGATTAACCCTGGGGCAGCTGATGGCCCTCTGCCACCCGAAAAGGTCCTCTCTCTTGCAATCCCAGTGTTTGAAATGAGTCCTCTTGTCCCCGCGGAGGGATCTCACTGCATTTTTCACAGCCGTATCAACTTGGATTCACACGCAAACCTGAAGGTAGCTGATGTCCAGCAAAATCCGAGACTCTGCGTCTCCAACCGTGTGTGCTGTGGTTGGCAGAGCATTTGGCAAAATAGATCCTTCCAAAAACCCTCATACTTAGCCATTCGTGGGAGTCCTTGGGGACTACGCCGCTATGTCAGAGTAGAGTGTTTCAGAGTTGGGGGAGTTGGACCTGACAAACTCCAGAGGAGGGCACAAAACTGCACTGAAACTCGAATGCTGAATTAATTCCCAACGAGAAGCACAAATTCCAAACAAGCATCCATTTAGGAAACCACAAGCCACCACATTCCAAGAAAAAACAGATACAGTGAAAAGAAGTAATGCGGAAAGTAATTACAGCAAAGGGCCCTACGATGGAGGAAAGGAACAAGAGTGGTAGACTTCAGTGTATTCCGTATTTCGGAAATGCTGCCGTACAGACCGTCACTGCTGAGAAGCTTCATCTCAGTACCATTCTTCCCCAAACCAGGATCTCAGCTTGGATTTCATTTTCTGTTCGAGTGAATGTGGCAAAGCAGCACATGGTAGAAATTAGAAAGGAGCCACTAAAGAGAACAAGGCATCCCAGATGCAGCTTTTTTTCAAAGAGCAATTTCATATATAAATACCTCGGTTTACTACTACAGCATATGGGAGGTTGCATTTCTTTTTTTTTTTTTTTAAATAAAATTTATAACTGTTGCAGAAGCTTTGAAATAAAATAGTGTTGTTATTCAGAAAGTACTTTTTTTTTTATCCACCAAAAATGATCTTGGAAAAACCTGGCCCTAGCAGTTGACATATATTTGGATGAAAAAATGAATAGGGCTCTGAGGTTTGAGATTCTCGACATATGTTTGAGATTACACACTAGAACTTAGATGCTTCTTGAACTTTTTTCATTGTAGTCGTTCACTGATCACTTTGCTTTCTCTTTTATAGAAGCAACAGAGTAATTTGACTCGAATACTGCCAGCAGCATCGAGCACGACTTGAAAAAGTTTCAAAATCACAAACTAACAGAGTAAAGAGATGCACCAGACTGAACAGTTAAATTTCAAGTAAAATAGTGAAACTCGCTGTTCTTCTGTTCTAAACTGTAAGCTCTAGAAAACGTACCTAACCCGCTGCAATGATGTCACGTTTATTAGAAATACCTCTGCTCTACTTAGCTTCTTTTTAACTACAGGGATCAGGCACATTACGCCACAGCAGCGCAGCCTAATATTTGAAAGCATCCTCCAGTCTCAGCCGGTCTGCAAAACCACATAAATTTGTGGCTCGTTGACAGCGCTGCAGGGGCTTATGCAGTGCATGCCACTGCCTTACCTGGCAGGGAAAGATGAAGTACTGCTAGCCCACGTGTTCTGTCTTTCTCTTGGAAAAATATCGCAAATCAAATTATTTTCCTTTGCTGTGGAAATCCTTTCCCCGCAGTTGAGTGAGCTAATATTTCCTATAGTTCTTGGGACCGGTGCTCTTCAGCATCTTGATCAATGACATCGACGGCAGAATCGAGTGCACCCTCATCAAGTTTGCTGACGACACCGAGCTGAGTGGTGCGGTTGACGCGGTGGAAAGAAGGGATGCCATTCAGAGGGACCTCGACAAACTTGAAAAGTGGGCCCGGGTGAACCTGATGAGGTTCAACACGGCAAAGTGCAGAGTTGTGCACTTGGGCTGGAGGAATCCCAGGCATTTGTACAGACTGGAAGGAGTGGTCCTTGAAAGCAACCCCGCAGAGAAGGACCTGGGGTTCCTGACGGATGAAAACTTAACATGAGCCAGCAGTGTGCTCTTCCAGCTCGGAAAGCAAATGGTATCCTGGGCTCCATCAGAAGAGGGAGGCCAGCAGGGACAGGGAGGTGATTGTCTCTCTCTACTCTGCTCTCGTGAGGCCCCATCTGGAGTACTGCGTCCAGGTCTGGAGCCCCCAGTATGGGAAAGACAGAGAGCTCTTAGAGAGGGTCCAGAGGAGAGCCACAAAAGATGATCGGGGGGTTGGAGCACCTCCCCTACGAAGACAGGCCGAGGGAGCTGGGCTCGTTCAGCCTGGAGAAAAGAAGGCTGCTGGGTGACCTTGCTGCAGCCTTTCAGTACCTAAAGGGAGCCTACAAACATGAGGGGAATCAACTCTTTCAAAGGGTAGATAACAGTAGGACAAGGGGAAACGGTTTTAAGTTGAGGGAGGGAAGATTTAGGTTGGATGTCAGGAGGAAGTTCTTTACAAAGAGACTGGTGAGGCGCTGGAGCAGGCTGCCCGGAGAGGTTGTGGATGCCCCGTCCCCGGAGATGTTCAAGGCCAGGTTGCATGGGGCCCTGAGCAGCCTGGTTTAGTATTAAATGGGGAGGTTGGTGGCCCTGCATGTGGCACGGGGGTTGGAGATTCGTGATCCTTGAGGTCCCTTCCAACCCTGGCCATTCTGCGATTCTGTGATTCTCTGATCTTCCATGTGCCCCTGTCCTTGCTGACTGCAGACTGGGTTTTGGCTCTCCAGCACTTTCGGAAAGATGGTAAGTTTATTTCAATTGTAGAAAATGCAAATGTTCCGCTTGCCTGCTCCACTTTGGGTTTTAGAGAAATGTAAATATTTCTGAGAATTTGGGTACAGGGCCAGTTTTTCACTGCTTACTTTATGTTAGGAGTACAAGTGGAACAGCCAAAATAATGAAAACCAATGATATTACCTTGTAAATTACGGTACTTAGAAGAAGAAAATGATAAAGTAAAATACAATAAAAGAAGCAGTAGAAAAAGACATAAACCGTGGAAAAATATTTTGGCCACTGTCCTCTAAATGGTAAAACCATTTCAGAGTGAAAATTTTCTTTGCTTATTGCTCGAGGTAGTTGAGAGATGGTGTCCAGCCATTCTGAGGCGAAAGATGTGGGAACTGAAGAGGGTGGGTACAATGGATACACACTTGCCCTGAGAAATGTTGTCATGAGTTAGCCACACGACGCGGGGTTCTTGTGCCAGGAAAATTTCTTTATTACTGTGATCGTATCATGATGTGTGTCTCTGTACCTGTATCTCTGCTTATTCTTCTAAGTAAGTCTTTTTATATTCTAAAGCAGGTATTCAGTACATTTCTGCTAACAATCCATTGGCTAGAAAGCAAGCAAATTCCACAACAAGTCTTCATAAACAGCAGAGAGCTTATTTTATGCCTACGTACGCAACACCCCTGTTTATGCAGACTTTCTGTCTCCTTTCCAGAGCCTCATTACCAGTGAGTCGACATTCGACGAGATCGAGCTGCCCTCTCCATCTCCTACAATATGTCACTCATGGACTCTGGGTACAGGGCTCAGATCGTTCCAAGAATTGTTCCTGTTCCTTTCATCATCTTCCCTGACCTGAAAAAAGCTGATAAACGTCCAATTTCTGTTTTTAATGTGCAGTTGCCAATGTGACTTCAGAGAAGAACTGATTACTGCAGAATTTTAAAGTAAAATAAACTATCTTAGGAAAAAAGAATAACGACTTAAAATCGTACCCCAATATCATTCTGAGGCGACTGTGGTAGGTATTTTTACATGAGGTTTACAATTTTTACATTTTTACTTCGGAACATGGAAAGATTTCACCCATACCGCTTAGGAATAGCATAAAGACAGGCAAACATCACCTCACACAGTTGCCAATATGGTTTCCTAGAGGTATATGCCAGTCTATTGACATTAGTCAATGAACACTGATTTAAGCGTCCCTAGGAAAAATATGGTCAGTCACCAACTGCATCGTGAAGAAGCAGGACAAAGTATTCCCTTGCACTGGCAACTTTCTACGTGCCTACAGCCTTCCACCCTCCTGCCTCCAAAATAGCAAATTAATTTTTTTACTTTGTTCTTTAGCTATGCCTGCCAGCTTTGGATCTTGTCTTATTAACACAGAAGGTAACAATAAATACCTTCTGTCTTCCTTGAAAACAGGTGCATGGTATCAGAGCTCGGCCCGATACACCATTCAAGTATGTGTGCATAGGCGTGCGTGTGTGCAAAGACAAGTGCTCCACTCAAGCATTATTAGCCTAATTTACATGAAGAAATTAACACCATAAAATCCTCCCCAGCTAATAGCATTTAGAAACCTACCAGAAAGCGACAAAGAAATGGCCAGAGTTCTACCAGAAATGTAATAATAATCACACGGTTGCAAGGCTGCCACAAAACAACGCAATTCAGAGTTCTCCGGAATGTTCAGCATTGCGGTGAAAAGCACAAACTGTGGTTCAAATACGTCTTCACTACAAATGCATTGGGTCATTTACCTTAACAATGTGAACGTGCTCTCATTATTATGTTCAACTTGATTAGTGTGTCGTCTAACATTTAAAAGTGCACTTCAGATGGAAGAAGATATGAATGCATGATTGGTTCCTAATAAATTCAGCAATCCCCTAATGAACTGCAAGGGATCTGGAAGAAATCGGTAGACACTACATATAGACTCAGAACCAGAGAAAAAAAATGGTAACAGCATGAACAAGAGCAGAAATTCCTGAATTCATTTATATGTTGTGCTGTAACACTGCTTGCTATCTGAAATAACAGGAAATAGGAGGGCGTAAAGTTCTAGGATAAAGAAATTATCAGAAATTTGCGGGGGAAAGCATTGCTGTTATTGAAAGCTCACGTGTAAATCACCACTCTGACTGATACAGTTTGAGGCCATGTTACTCAGCTGTACCTTATAACAGAGCAGGAAAAAAATGGAAACCATAGAAGTAGGCTTTCAAGATCGTAATGCTTTCTTTTTCTATGATATCATAACGGTTAGAAAAAAAAAATACAAAGAAAAAAGCCAACACACACACACACAAAACCAGAAAACCTAAATCCGCACGCGCAAAACACACTTCTACTTGTGTGTTGCTCACCCGGGGAAGATGTGCCCCATCAGAAGTTAACAGCAGGATCATCTACTAGTAGCAGGATCTCTCATGAAAGCTGCAAATATCAAACAGGAACAGCATAAACCTAACGACTATCCATCCACAACCTCACTTGCCAAAGCTGTGCTCTCTCCCAGGAAACGAAGAAATAGAGCCGATCAGTCCACATCCAATTTGCAGCAGGAGCAGCAGAATAAATGGTACCCAATTCGGCATCAACGCTGACAACAAGAACAGCGACAGTAGGGTTAGCAGTGGTGCTCTTCAGAGTACAGTCAACATCCCCGTTCAGATGTGAGAACAGATAGGTAGAGACATGATTTTCCACACAACAGAATGGCCAACAGGACAGAATGTAACACTGAGCTTAAGGAAATAAGTCCGGCAATCGGCTCTACTTGTTGCTTCGCATTAGCTACGCCACACCTCGGTTTTTCTCTCTGTAGCTTAAAATTGTTTGAGAACCTCAACTGAAAGCACTCAATATTGTGTAATGCTATTAAATGTTCACCACTGTCATTGTTACAGGAAAAACAGACAGCAGAGTATCTGGCACAAGACAGAATACTTGCAGAAAGTACCTGAACCATGGGAAAAAATACAGAGTTGGAGAACAAACTACAGATTTAGCTGAAGAGTAAAGGTAAACAGAAAACGTGAAGAGTCTGTGTGTCCACACGGCCTACCATGGACATGCAAAGAGAACAGGGTACATGGCTACCTTTGTGTGGTAGGGAACCATCAGTAGCAAACGCGCTGTGTTCGCATTCCAAGCAGCCAGGTTTCTGAGGAGACGGTGACTTGACTTTCACTCAGAAAAAGGCAGGAATAGATATTCTGCAGTAGTTTCCTGTGAGAACAACCTCTTTTTGTCTGAAATCTGCTTTTGTTCAGTCTGCTTTGAAGCGGACTATGTTAGGCTGCAGAAAGCATTCAAGTGGGAAAAAGAGAAGGGAAAAAAAAAAACAAAATAAAAACCAAAAAAACAAAACAAAAACAAAAACCAATCCTAAAAAAAAAAAAAAAGGAAGAAAAAAGAAAAAAAATAGAGGAAAAAAAGAGTCCGCTGTGGAAAATGTGGCAAAGCAATTTCCATTCACACCCCCTCCTACTTCACAGAAGCTTCCTCTGCCAGGTGAGCCCTTCATTGCTGGTGTGACTGAGGATGTCCACACACGCCAAACTGCAGACTTCTGAAGAGGTTAGACCAGATACCATCAAAGGTGCAGCAGCGCAGCTCACCAAGCCCCCTCGCATGGTTGTGTTCTACTTCTCCAGTATTGTCAAACTGCTTTCTATGCCAAGCTAATGCGGGTAAAAGCTGGGAAATTCTCCTTCCGCTTGCCACATTTAAAGAAACAGGGCTTCTCTCCAGAGGAGAACTATCTTTCATCCGCCTGGTAAGAAAAAATGTTTTCTATGCTGCCTGTGTTTGTGGCTGAATATTTCTATAAACTGACTAAATAACTGCAAACTTACCAACTTAAAAGAATAACTAAATAAATAATAAGCAGCAAAGCAGCTAAAAAAAAAAAAAAAAAAAATCCAAATCCTAGACAAAATCCTATCATAGCATCCTTTCTGACACTCCTTACTAATGGGTATGTTCTTCTTCGTTGATAAGTGGAATACAAAAGCCCAACGAATACAGTGCATGTCTAAAGAGAAGGAGGATGAACGTTGCAGCAAATCTGGTGTGTGACTTTGGGGAAATTGCTCAATGACTTGGTCTTCCTTTCTAGAAAAAAAAAGACTGATGATTGGTAATGATACAGTAGGACGACAAGCTCAGCCTGAGGGGTCAGTGTCACCACTATTACTACTTCTCAAAACAGCAAAATAGGTCAAAAAGGTCATCCGCTCCTTCAAACAGTATCTCACAAGCAGAAATGCAGGTATCCTGCCTGCCACTCCAGTGGAATTTTAGGTTTTCTCCACCTTCCATTTCCTCAGAGCCTTCACATCTCTTTGTGGCTTTACATTTTGCGATTGTTTCTGGGCTGAGGCAAATTGAGCGGATCAGGTAACTACAGCTGCCAATAAAGACATCTGCAACAATACTGGAGCCCCCGGTTATCTTTCAGCTACCATGCTCTGGCTGTGGCTGCAGCTACGCTATGTCTCTTCTTACCAAACTTAGTTTTTGTGACTCACGGGAACCCACGAGGCGTGTGCGAATTACTGGCTTTTCAATCGGCAGCGAGGGAACAAAAAATCATCTACAAAAGAAAAGCTTATCTACTCACATTATAGTCTCACGCATTTTACTACGTGTTTACTGTCAGAACATGCTGCAGTTAATATCTGAATCTCTGCCAGACTGTTGACAGACAGAATATGATCTATCTGAAGATTTTTTTCCTTGACTCCGTCAATACTGCTTGCAATAATAGAAACACTACTTTGACATAGCTATATACTTAAAAAAAAATGCTTGAATATTCCCTACGTTTTCCATTCCTTGCAATTTCAATCAGCAAACACGACCATCGATGCCTGAAGTTGCCTCAGTATGTTTTAAGATACAGAAATTGCAGGAAATATTTAGTTCATTGCTGGTGTTACAACGGTGCCTTGTTGTCCAGTGCTTTTAGATCCGTCTATCTTTCCTCTTAAAAATCAAACACAAATGTGAAAATTCCACACGCGTCCTGACAAAGGACGCTGAAGACGATCAGATCAAGGGAGCGCTGTGGAAATCTGATAAACTTCTCCAGCTAATTACAAGGCTCTCAACCAGGTAAACAAAAGAATACAAGATAAACAAATGGAAGAGCTCCAGATTCAAGTCACGCTAGAATTTTCTCTAGATTTCACAGTACAATTTCTTCACTCCCCAGGTTTTACACAGCATGTTTAAACTTAGACATCACTAACTTCAAAATGATCCATATACTACAGGGGACTTAACTGGCACGTATAAGGCATCCTAGGGCATTCTCTGCAGTACTTCTCGTTTGTATCTCCTGAAGCCCAATTCTTCAAAATGGCTACATCAAAATCATTACATCCAACTGCTGTTGAAGTTTGCTCATATTTCCCTGTCATTTTAGAGCGTACTGTGAGATAGCACTTGATTATGTAATGAGCAGCCCCAAATAAAGAAAAATGCTACTCAAAAAAGCCTCTTTATTGTTTCTGCTAGCGTGCTGATCAGACACCCTTCCCATTTAAAAACAATGAAAATTGTTTATTGTTTTTATTTTTTAAATATATATATATATTTTAGCATAACTGTGCGTAGAAGGGTCATTTTACGCCTTAATTCCTTTAAACTTGCATGTAGTAAAGGAGAATAAATGTACAATTGCAGAATGGCAAAACACAGCCACCAGAAATTCTTAGACTCAAGTCAGCCCTATTCAACTCTTTTTTTTCCCCTTCACTGAGCTTTGCATAAAGCTAACCCAAACCCACATGGATTTCTATAATATCCAAAAAGAATGACAATGAGTGATGTGATGTAGGTGGAAACTGCCTGAAGAAACCTAAATTGTAACAGGAAAAAAATTGACATTTTAGATTTTAAATGTTACACAGTTTTTATAAAGATTCAGTCAATTTATTTTATTTATTCTAATGAAGAGCATTACAACTGCTTTACTGCACTGAAGCAAGCATCGATCACACCATTAATCACACCTTGTGAATAGTCACAAATCAAGTTCTAACAGCAAGCACTGAATCAGGAGCAATGAAGCATAAACTCCTTCACAATTTATGATCTCTCCAATTGCATCTTTTCAACCATTAAATTGCAAGATACCATAAATTTTTATCTTCTCCACTTCAGTCACATTATTGATTCTGCCTTGTGAAATATAGAATAGCTGTAAATCTAGGCTATTGAATTAAATTTAAAGTCTTGACTTCAGAAAAGAAACCCAACACACTGCCATGGCTGTTAATTTACACTGAGGAACAAATGATAGAAACATTAAAATTTAAATGGACAACAGGGACTTCAAAGAGCCATAGTTCTGTCAATCCTAGTCCTTGTCAACCTTGAGGGTTTTTCTTTAAACCAAATTTTAGAACACAAGACAGAATAAAATACAAACTCCAGGTGGATATTAAACAGATAATTTTAGCAAACAAGTAAACGATGAAAAGGCTAAATCAAAGAGGTTAACCAAATGTTTAGGCTTAAACTTAGCCCTAAAATAACCGCACTGAAATCAGCACAATGTACTTAACTGTAAGGCTGAAGTGCTTTAATACAAATAAAACAGGTATGCTAGTGACAGCACACTCTCAGTCATCAAGTCCCTAGTGAAACGGCAGATCGCCTTAACGTGTCTGCAAGATCCTCTCTGGATGCCTTGGCCAGTACATGCAGATTCTTCAGGTAACCACACGTACACCAGACTTCAAAAGAAAGATCAAGTGAGTTCGGAACCTCTCTGGATGAGTGGAAACATTAAAAATAGATAGAAATGGAAGCTGCCAAAGAGCTGGGAAAATGTTAAAGTAGATGTGGAAAAGATCACGTGCTGGAAGAAACACGGGCGTCACGCTGCTGTGGGCTGTCCCTGTCAGAGGTGCCCGGCCAAGGCCAAAGGTCTGCCGATGATTGCTGCTCCTCCACACGGCCGGGCTCCACAGGTGCCTAGGCTGGGCTCACAGTCCTTTCCTGCACCTAAGATGGGGTCCTCTCAGGAGGGCTGGACTTCTGTTGCGCTGAACAGCTCTGGGTCCTACAAGCCCCCTGCTTTCCAAAGGAAGCCTTTATGTTAGCATGGCAGGACAGCCCTTCTCCATTTCTGTCCTAGTGAAAGAGACCTAGCCCCAGGTACACAGCTCCATGCCCTGACATGCGCTCTCCCTGCACAGAGTTGGCTTCACTACGAGCTCAAAGAGACGTATCTGTTATAAGGTTTGTAAGACACAGGGGCTTAAATCAGATTTCTGGCACAGTACTTATATGAATTCTTCCCTTAGGAAAAGGGCCATAGAGATATCTGCTGACACAAGGAAGAGGCAGAGCGGACAACAATCCACCTTGTCGCACTGCCCAGCCACGCTCTGTGCAATTCAGCCCCCATCCAAAAGAAGAGAAGCAATGGACTACTCTCCCTCCAGGAAGACGGGTGATGACAGCTGTGAGCTCTCACCTCGGCTTTCTGGATGGAGACAGACACCAACCAATACCAGCCAGCCCTACTGGGCAAGTGAGTGGATAGCTGATGGAAGGAAAGCTGAGGGCATGGTGTCAGTGAGACCTGGCAGGGTTGGAAGCCCTCCAGCCATATCAGGTGCACGGGGCATAGAAGGGGGAATTTAATGCACATCCAGGAGCACTTCCAGGAGGTTCTGTGCCAGGAAGAAGCTCCCAAGCAATTGCTGCAGGCAATTCACCCACTCCTCGCTGCTGGGCTTGGAGGAGGTGAGAGTGGAGACAAGGGTGGAGCAGGTCAGATGCGTCTGATCAAAGGGTTCAACCTCAGGTGACAGGAAAACCAAGGCCTGCTAGCTCAGGCTCTGTTGATGTGTTAGGAAGTTGCCTATGGGTGTTCAGTTATCTCTTAAGCCCAGCCCTACCTACTTTTAATTGTGTAAATAAATAAACTAAAGGGGTGATCTAAAGAGTCTGTAGGATCAGACGCTGGAACTGAAGGGTGGGACTGTTTCTTATTTGAGTGCCTGGTCGGCATTAAACTCCCTTTCATTCCCTCTCTTTTCCAACTTCTTATCTCCCGTTTTTTACGTACATTAAAATTCTGCCGTATGTATATTTTGCAACAGTTGTTATGCTCTTACCTTAGCCTGCCGTTATCTTACCTGAGTATGAATTTGAGAGTCAAGAGCAACACAGCCCTTAAGGAACCAAAAGATAATAAATACAAAACTATTTCAAAGCTCACTCTGTTTCTTTTTGCACAACCAACTGGTGGTACTGCATTACTTTATCAGTACAATATCATACAATAACAGGTCGTACCATTTCAGGCAGAAATGTTTTTTTGACACAGCATTTAGCAGAAGAAACCAGAATCTATGTGAAAAAGGTAAAAAAAAATCCTACAAACTGCAGAAAGCAGTGTTGGCGACTTAATGTTACACTTGTATGCACAATAAGCTAGATGCTCTGGGATGCTGTTTCTCATGGGAGAAATAAGTTCTCACTGCTTGGGTTTGATAATGCCATACCGAGAACTGAGTAACTGCATGCCATGTCACCATCTCCCCAGTGCCAACAACAAACATCTCCATCCTGCTTTTCATCAGAATAGCTTCTGCTTTCTAGACCAAGGAGAAATGCACTTCAGTGCTGATTGAAGTAACGCCCTTCTTCTAAGCTAAACCACTTACAAAGTACTGTAGAAATTTAAGTGAGATTGTTTGCAATGACATTAACAACTAAATTATGCCAAAAAAGAATACGCTGTTCCGTAGATTCTGTATCGTGCTATTGTCATTCTATGGACTTCACAGTTCTACTTTTCACAGAGCTGCTTTGCTGATTACTGTTGCTTGAACATCCATGCTTTGACTTCCAAAGCTGCCTGAATCAAGCAGCACCTGTCCAAAACCTGCTGGTTACTGCATTAAACGGGAGAGACTCCCCTTTTAAAATTTGGATCTTTACCAGCCCATGGAATAGATCTGTATTGGGTCACACACTATAATGGAAAGTAAACTGTATTGTTCTTTCTTCCTTGCTCCAACAGTTATTAAATTCCATACGGTAATCAATTAGATAGGAGATCCAGCAAAGACTGAGCGTAAGAAATACGATACTTTCAATAAATATTTTTATGGAATGGCACAATAGAGCTGACTAACCTTGGAATGTTCATAGGCTCAACTTCACATCCAGAAGTTTGAATCCTGTTGCATCATTTACCTCAAAACCTTTTGTCTTGTTTTGGTGTAAAATTTGGTTTATGGAATTGCAGGAGAGACATGTATATTTGAAGCTTTTACACATCCTGCTATTGATAGAGGCAGAAATTTCCATGATCAGAGTTGCTTTCACTTAATTTCCTGTTTCAAGCGAAAAATAAAAAGCACAATCAATCAAAATGCCAAACTCCAACTGTGAATAAGCACAATCCTTCAGGAATTGATACTGTTTGTCTGTAAGGCCTTTTCAGTTTGGACTGTGAATTCAAACTGAATCCAGGTCATTCGTTTTTCCCATATTACTATAGACCAACCTAGATCAAAAAGAAAAAAGTACGGTAGAAAGACTGGTCTCCAACTAATCTTTGTGAAACCTTTCACAGCTAAAATTTGGGAGAAAAAAAAAAAAAAAAAGAAAAAAAAAAGAAAAAGACTAAAATGCTAAAATGACTGACTGAATGAATAAGTGAATACACGAATAAATACATTTTAAAAGCTAGGGAAGACCTGCCTACCTTCCTAGCAATAACACACCTGTTGGTTGTTCAAAACACCAGCTCAGAAATCTTGAATATCCCTCAAATTGTATGGCTAGTGGAAATAAAAACTTTTAACAACGGAAACCAGTGAGGTAACCTCCCAGTAGAACAGAAAAATGATAGTAACATAGAAAGTTTACTAAAGTACTCACAAATATTTCATTAGCAATAAATTGATAACGTAAAATAAAATTAATGAGAAACATTCAGCACTGTAGCCCCCAGATGCAGAGCTGGGATGAAGCATTTGAGGACTGCGAGGCATGGTATTTGAACTAGTTGTTTTTCCCAGTAAGTCTACATGTAAGTTTACTTGCAGTGAGTCAAAAAAAGGCCTCCTGTTGAACCATGTTGCTATGTCCACAGACCAGGTCCACAGACATCCACCTTCTCTGGGTCTGAACATCATAACAGGATAACACACGTGTCCACGCTTTCTTCCTCCACACCATGACAAGGACTTAATCCTTACTGGCCTTTACTGTCTGAATCATCTGACAACCTGATACATGAAATCATGCAAACGGCAGCTTTTTCCTCACTATTAATACATGCAGTATTCAGCGGTATTTGTCTGAAGGGGCGAGAAGGAGGAAGATTGCTAAACAATGAAAAGGACCGATCCATTGCGGAAAAAGAAAAGTTCTTGACTCACATTGCTGAAGAGCAGCGGGTGCCCAGGATACTACAGGTTTTCCGATAGAGGGCATAGGTCAGGCCTTCCAGAGGCTATGATCAGCTTCAATAAACTGTGAAAAGGAGCGCACGCCTCTCTTCCAGGAAAACAGGACTCCCCAACTTTCCTTCGGCCTTCATAAGGACTCAGCCTTGCACAAAATCATTCTCAGACAGATGGCTGGGGCTGTTCTCCTCCTTTGCCATATGCAGTCCTACCAGATAGGAATAAGCAACAACAGTAAATACTGTTAGGTATATAATTATTTTATAAATAGTTTTTACAAGTTGCATAAAGAGGATGTTTCTAATCTGAACTGCAAATTGCTTTTTATGTCTGTGGCAGGGGGGTTTGGAACTTCATCCTCAAAGTTCCTTCCAACCCAAGCCATTCTATGATTCTAAGCAACAAATTCATTGGGGATTCTGAAAGTCTTGGCACAGCGCTATTATTTTTTTCAAATTTGAGGAGGATCTGTTGCATTCTGCAGCCTAATCTTGACGAACAAAATTGTAAGTCCTATGAAACTGATGTCTGTACAGAGATATTGCACGGAGGTAAAGCAACCCTAAATGTAAAGGAGAAAAAGGCATCACAATAAAGACATAAACATAAATCCCTGGCCTGCAAGTTATACCAGATCACATAACAACCACTTCTTGCTCAGAAAGGAGTCTATTTTACTAGCTCTGTAGATCTTCTGAGATAGAACGTAACTAATTTGAAAAATCAAGCCAAAACTTTTTTCACTTCTAGTGGAAGTATCTTGACCCCAAATAATTTATGGTGTAACATTGATTAGGGAATCAGTGGATAAATTAGGAGTAAGCGTGTAAAGGAATGCAGGGGACAACAGGAGAGAGAGGGGATCGATGCTTGTCTTTAAAAGGCCTTGTAGTTGAAAAATCATTTCTTCATATGTGACATTTTAGGGACTTCCGACAGTAGAAACTCTTGGCAGGTTGCTAATGGTGAAATGATGTTGACAGAATTGCTAAGTACAAAATTAATTTCTCTGTGAGTACACTGATGGGGTCTGATCTACTCTTTACTTTTCACTTTGTACATTTTTGTCTGGCTGATTGATATGAGAACACCAAAGCAGCTCACCAAAAATTTCGTGGATTTCAAAGTCAGACATTAAAAAGGTTCACCATGAAATGTTCAGCGTGGCTACACAATGCTCACCATCTTTGTTCTGGATTGCTTTGAATATACGTTTTGTCATTCGGTAAATGTTTTCTTTTGTGCTCAAAACAAACAGCCTTTCTTCATTACCACTGAGAGCTGATGGCATTTAAAGGTAGAGTCATTAATTAAGGAATCTTAGACTGAATGTATAATGAAAGGAGCATTTTACTTCTCAGCAAAGGTATTTCAGAATGCTAAGAAAATTTCGTGAATTCTGCAATGGCTAAGCAATGATTAATATCTCACAACATTTATTGACTAATGGGTGCAAGTATTGGAGTTCTAAACGGTGTTAGAGCTGCAGCTTATACTCTGATTAGTATAAATAGGAAAGCGTGACAAAAGCATATGGAAAATCCCTGTAAGGATAGAATGTACAGTAAAATTGGAAAATGAGAGGGAGAGTTTCAACTGGCCATTCAACAAAAGGTGGAAGAGACAGTCTCTTATTCTGCAGCATTTGGAATGTGAGACAGAGTGATGAATGCTTGTACTTCAGAAAGAAAGCAAATTAATAAATATAATCTATATAAGGTACAGAAACATGTTTTCTACTAGTATTTTCTGCACAGGTAACAACAATTCTCTGATTATTGAGATGACACTTCATTATTTTTCCCATTTCTCTACATTTGGTTGCTTGCCTAGCCTTTAACAGCTGAGTGGGAATAAAGAACCTGTAATCCAGGGTGGAATTGCCAATTAAGAAAAAAGAATTTTGTTATAGAACATGTGAAAAGGGTAAGAAACCACGCCTGTCACTGAACAACTGTGTTAGTAAACTAATCTCCTCACCCCCCTCAATCCACTACCAAGCCCCAGGCTCTGCTCAGATTTAGCAGTGGCAGTGACCTTTCCCATATGCCAGAATTAGATTAGCAGTAACTGCAGAATAATATTCTCTGCCATCCTCTACCATTACCGTTGTGGATTTTAAACTGATTCAGAAATTCTACTGCAGAATATTCAAATACAGACTAAAATAAATAAACTAGAAATCAGATGTTAGCATACTCAAACAAGTTTCTGAAGCTATGTTTTTCTGAAACAAGCTCCATTCATGTTGCAGTCTCCCAAGAAGGGAAATCACAGAATGGGAATGAATCACATGTTTACCATACCATGGCTTTTATGATTTCATACATGAAGTGCGCCTGACTGCTGAAGACTGTTTTCTTATTCAGGAGCATGACAGGCACATACCATGTCTTCAATGGCACTGTACATTTAGTTTCTTGGGAGCAAACTTGCATCACTGTATAATTAGACAGTTATATTTAAGTGCACCTGCTGTGTCAGTGACTCTTCTCCGTGCCTTGACATGTCAAACCTGAAATTAGCCTCTGCCTTCTAGAAATATCTGTAGTAAAGGATGAGGAGATGCTTTTCTCTAGGGCCAAATCTTGCAGGCACTGCACCTGAAGCAGTGATTTTGCATTTATAAGCGCTGACCCAAAAATACATTGATGCAGTGCTGCAATGTTTACTTTCTTTAGCAGAGCATAGGTAGAGCTCCTTTCTATGCTAGCCCAACTTTACAAGGACAAAATAGTGCCATGCTCTTACTGGCAAAGCAAATGATTGCAAAGGGTCCACAGGCAGGGATGCTCTTTCTACGTTTCAGCTCTCTTCTATATAACAAATGCTTTTGAACAGCACGGAAAATTTGGAAATTCTGCTCTTGCTGTTAACTGTACAATATGTACGAATGTAACAAATGTAAGCATCAAGGAGGATGATAAGGTTTTCTCATTGTGAGAACCAATCCAGCCTTGCATAAACCCCCAAAAAAGCGGAATGTAAAAAATAACCGCTAACAGCATCTTTCAAATACCAATGAAAGAACAGAAGTAATGAAAAACAGTGGGAGTTTATACCTATGCTATAACTCCTCCATTGAATCAAATTATAGAACTTCACCTAGCATATTTACTTCCATTTTATTGTATTACACTATAGATGGCCTTCCTGAATTACAGCATAAAGCTACAAGTGCTGTGCACCCCAATTCCCATTGACCTCACAGTGGAAGGCAAGAATGCCTAGAACTTTGCAGAGTGAGAGTGCGGTGTGTTCCTTTGCCTGCTTCTGTTCCCAGATCTCCTGTGGCAGAATCTCCTAATGTATATTCCAGATGGCTTCTGTTTGAAGTGCCATTCCCCCCAACCCTGGCTGCTAATAAACTCCCTACAGATTACAATCTGGTAGTTGGGAATTTCTCCTTTGGTCTACAGCAAGAAACTCTACCTATTTTTAGTCTTTGTGTTGGTAGTTACAGCGTTATTACACAGACCCACTGAATTAACTGTTTCTGTGAGACATCAGTAAACTGCACTGTAATGAACAGTATCCTTGAAGATTAGAAAAGCCATTGCTTTGACTCTGTATTTATTGCCAGTGGGATGAGTGAAATTCACAGGCAGCAAGTAATTCACCAGCAACAAAACAAACGCGCCAGAAAGGTGCAATACAATTTTTTATCTCCTATCCGCTGCACAAACTAGTCTCGCATTCAAGTACAAACGAAACCACCTGACTGTGTTGGCTCCCTTTCAACACGCCAGTCTCCCTGACTTTGCCAAAGAAATGTTCCGAGTCTCACACTGTGAATGACAGAATATGCGACTCCAGTGGCCCATAAAAAGAAGGAGAGAAAATGTAAAGCTGGCAAACAATGTCATCTACTGGCAACAACTGTATGACTTGATAAATCTTTTCTGTTGTTTCTGCTCCAAAGGTACGGCTTTGAGACTAGAAATATTTGAAACTGCATCCATGCGCTACAACTAAAATATGCTGTCCTATTTCGTATTCGTAATGAAAAAATGGAGGGCTAATTTCACACCTGACATACAGGTAGGACTTGACAGAAGTCAATGGAACCGCATCATTTGCTGCAAGAATAAATGTGACCTGACGTTCTTGTTTCATTTTAAGTTGTCAAGAGACGCCCAGTGCTAAAATTAGCTTACAGTAGAAGTCACGTGTTGGTAAGAATAAATCTCTTCCTGCTAGTTCTGTGAAGACGCCTCTGGCTGTGAACCGTTGCCATCTGTGGGCAATAACCCTGTCTATCTAATAAATATCAGTCAAAGTCATAAATTATGTGAGGCTACAATGTATATTAGAATAAAGGAATAATGACAGATGGCAGGAAGCCCATGAAGTCACTGCAGGGGTGAATGTAAGAGTGCAAAATGGAACTATGGGGAAAGATAGGTTACACACAGCCTTCAGAATACTTTCCTAAGAGCAAACAAATGAATAAACTGAAACATACAGGTAAATAACCATTCTACATGTACTACCACCTCACAGAAAACAAAATGCATGCATATCTTTCTTTCTAGTTATAATCACTATGCCTTTGCACAGGGATTTGGGCCACATAGTCTAAAAGTTTGGGAGATAAATTGTTTTCAGGGACTATGTAATGCCCCATGTACTTTTTTCTTCTGGAAAGTGAAAAAAGCCCAAAATTAAGCAAGCAGGACAAGAATATGGATGGAAAATGTCTTACAAACAGCAGCAAAATTTGTCTGTCTTCTGTGGTGCTCCTCTGTGGTTCCTCTCAGCAATCAAACTGGAATACATGACACCAGATTCTGAAACAATTAGAAAGTCAGATTACAGCTCATTAATCTAGCAAACATCTTTAGATTCTGGAACCTGATTTTCCTACCTTAAATCTGTCTATACTTTCAAAAATGAAAAATGCTTTTCAGTTTAAACTGTCTTCTCCTAGCAAACCACCTTGATGTGGTCATTCATCTGGTAATTTATTTAGGCTCTAGCCTAAATCAAATAAATTCACATAGACTATGCCACCTCTGGATGCTTTAGATAAAGATGTTGCTTAAAAACAATTTCAAGCCCCGGGAGTCACACTGACACACCTTTGTAACTAGGTACTTGATAGAAACTTAACAGAAGAAGTGAAATCTCACTGCCATTGCTCCCTGCTTGTTTTTAAGTAGCTGCACCGTTTGTGTGAGCAAGGTCCATGGACTACTCCAGTACAACCAGCTAATAGTTTGTCAGTTTTTTTTCCTACAAACCTCAGTGATGGTTTGCCAACTGAACAAGTGAATCCTTCTGCCCTGCGTATCTTGCACAATACGCGCTGAAAGAAGAGAACATCCTGATGAATTCTCAGGTCTACTGCTTATCACAGATTTTCATCAACTCGACATACATGATTTTCTGTGCCTCTAGAAATTTTCTTTTCTGCATCTAGATCAAAGCATTCCCATGCCCCGCTTAAGAACATCCACATTAGTGGGACTTAAAACGCTTCTTTTGAATGTGAAATTGTATTTATTCAGTGTTAACTATCAATCGCTTGGGTTAAAGAACACTAATAAACATGTCAAAGGGAATTCAACCTTAATGGAGCCTTTAGTTTTTTCTATGACTACTGTAGTCACTGGTGGCAGGTTTTGTACATCACTGACATCTCACACTTCTCATGGTCGAGCACAGTCCCACTTATATTACTCATGACACTGATCTGATGTCATTGGAGACTTGCTTCATAGGCACTGAAATACAAATCCCCGGCATACTTCAATGTTTGTGTGTTTATTAAACGGATTCATCAAGCTCCAAGTCAATTTTTATAAATCTGACACTGTTAGTTACGTGTAATCACATTAAGAATGAGATAAACTGCAAGACTAAAGTCTCATCTGCACTAAGGACCCAAATTACTTGTGAAAATCTAATGCCTGCTTTCCAGTAGCATTTATGGTAACTAAAATCTTTTAAAATCCTTTCAGAAGACTGAAATACCAACAGTTACCAAGACTGAAGAATGCACTATTATTATTGTCTAAAAAGGAAATAATGCATGGGAGTTTTGTCAGCCTTCTTACAGTAAACAAAACACGCAGGAACATTCAAGTCAATTTCACTGGCTGGGAGAGTAATCACTGCCCAGAAAATCAGGACAACATTCCTGACTGAAGCACAAATTAACTTCACCGCGTTCCAGAGATTACACTTCAAACCCTACTTAGAAAATTCTGAGACTTTCGTTAAGGGACAGGCGATGGTTTTAGGCGGTCACAAATCTCCTCCTAGGGCACTGAGATCATGTGGTATGTTGAAGTCATCTGGAGACTAAAGGGAAAATTCACAGCCATCTGCCCCCTATTCACACCAGCCAGCAGGTGGAAGCCAGTCCAAAGTACACACAGATAGATATTAAAAGACATGGTCATGGCTGCTGCTGTGTCCTCATACTTCTGAGGGAGAAAAGGAGGCAAAAATTTTCCAAGCAAAGCTTTGGAAACCTCCCAGAGTTGAGACTTTTACACTGAACAATGCGTTAAGAATATCTGGGAGGGAAAATTCTGTGCTGGCAGAAGGAAGGACTGGATGATCTACAATGGTCTTTTCCATTTTTAAATTCTATCATCAGATTTGTCCTCAAGCACAAACCCTCTAGGAGTTTCTTGGGGGCGGTGTATCCCTCCACAACCCCTACTGTGGGCGCTGGCTTAAAAGCCACAATAGAGTCCTTAGAATCTAACAACAAGAGCTATTCTAGGCGCTGGTTAGGAAAATGGGATTTAAAGGAAGTTTCTACTATTGTGCAAAATTAGGGCAAAAAATCTCCTTTCAGATAAGCAACAAAGTATATCAATTCCAACAGTTTGCTCTCCTGCTGTTGTATCCATCATAAAGAAAGACAGTCTTTCTATGGTGAATAAAGGTGATAGTCTAATCAATTAAGATTTCATAGAAAAAATGAACAATTCAGCTGTCTGCCCCACCCTCTTCCCAGGTTGAAACAAGACCTTTCCACTTTACTCTGCATGTTACTTTTGTTAAAATGACAGGCTCCTCACAGAAAACACCAAACATACATATAGAGAGAGAAGAATTCCCATTTTGAGATCCACCATGCAAGTGAAGGCTTTTGAGCTACGAATTTGATTGCTCTATGCAATGGACAATTGCCTACATAGCTGTTTCGCCTTTGTGTATGCAGTTATACCTTTACTACCTTCTCACTATGATTATATTTATTCTGATTATACTGAAAAAAAGAAAAGGCATTTGTGAAATTGATGCAAAATGCGCATTGAATAGTAATACCATTCACTGATTTATCGTCCTTGTCCGTGTTCTGTTTTGGGTGATTCTGGGCAGTAGGTGAAAATGGGCCTTTCAGTTGAGTCAGAAAGTTGATTCCCTTTAGTCATAATCATGCAGTATGTCGGTCATTATTCATTCAGCTAATGAAGACATCATAGAGATTTCCAACTCCTTCACTGAAGAAACCCAAAGTGCTCACATGTGGTGGCAGCCTTAAGGCTAACCTAGCTCACGTGAAGTTAACTTCATGTTGGTGTAAAGTTTTATATGACTTCTTTAGTATTTAATGACAAGCACGATGCCAGAGCATAGTTACTATTTCTTTTCATATGAGTTGGAAAGTAGGTTATGTTTACAACATATAAGTTTAAAAAGAGGTATAAAAAATTAGGTTTAGGTTAGCACTGAACTCATAATGCTTTAAAAGTACTTAACGTATCCTCTCTGTTGCTTGTATTTGTCTATACGGGTTTGGCTTAATAAACAGAAGAGAAAAAGGACATTAATTTATCATGCTTTTTGCTGCCTACATGAGATGCGGAGAAAATGCATGGACAAAAGCCAGGAAAAGATATCCCTCAAAAATAAACCATGAGACTTTACAATATAGGCACAATACACTTACACAGTCTATCATCAAAAAAAAAAAAAAAAAAAAAAATCAACAACATAACACACCAATTTTATTCAGCTTACCTCAAGTGTGAACTACAACGTGATTCATGGAATCTGTTGTTTTGCTTTGAGCTTATGCTTTCTACATAACAAACATTCAACGTGCACTGTTTTACCAAAATATTTTTTTTAAATAAAGCAAGCAACCAGCAAGCAAAACAGGTGTTTGTGGAGGATATTTGAAAATACAACTTACTTGCTCCATTTTTTCCCCATTCCAGCATTTTCAGCTCCCAACGTCACTAAATTTTAAAGATTGCTGACAACCTGACACAGATGTATTCTACAGATACCCTTACGGTACTAAAAAAACCAAACAAATATGAAAACAGAAGTTTCAATTAAGACTTGCATCTTCTCTTTTTTAAAAAACAACTTTTCACAGAATTATCACAGAGATGTTCTTCGAGGGGAGAGGGAAGATGTACAAAGAATAGTTGTCTCCCGTTTAGAGGTTTAAACTAAGGTATCTCAGACAGATCTGCCAGACACGTAGAAGTGGAAATTCTCATCTGCTTGCTTTATTTGAGATGAGATTGGGCTGGTGCTCAACAGTTTCTGATGTTTCCAACTTAGACGATTATCATGAAGGGTGCAGACAGTCCCCTCACAGCAGCTACTGCACAACTCTGCCCTTTGCAGCAGCGCTCTTTTTTATAGATCGCTTGGTATTTATCTAAAAGGAGAGCTAAAAGGAATCTGGACATGTTCTAAACACATGGAAAGAAAGACAGAGCTTGAGTACCCTGATGCTTAAATCCTGTGACATAAAGCAGGCAGCAATATTGTAATTTCAATAAAATGCTATGATCTTAAAATATAGTACAGTCACGCATATTAATAGGACTCAGTATAGAAAACCTATGCAGCAGACTCTGCCTCCAGAGAAAATTAATGTGTCAAACTCAGTTTTGTGGCATTACTATGAATTTTATTTCACCTGAAAGGAAGAAGAGTATCAGTCCAATACAAAGCCATGAGGTATTGTCAATGTGATTTGCAAAACTATATCATATTGCACGATCTGGCTTACCAGAACTGATGAATACTCTGTGGAAGTTACATTGCCCCTGATCTGAAGCGAATCGCAGAGGACTTTGATCCGAGGCCAGAGGAAAATCCACAAAAAATCATTAAATGCATCACCATTCGTCTCAGGAAATACCTGCAAAATAAAAAATTACTTAGAATTTCTGGAACTGGCAACGAATGAGCAAGCAAGGATTGCAGACAAAAGGGTGAGCTGCGTGCCACGTGGGGAGCAGGCACAACGCACCCTTCTAACGTTGGCAATCATGGAACAGTAATACAACATCAAAGGAGGAGGTAGAAGAAACAGTCAAGATGGCAAAGGGTATGGAAACCCTAATAAGTGCCGGAACATGCTGCAAATCGTTATTTCTTCTCTCTTTCCAACTGTCGGTCTGTTACTGGACTCATGAGATACTGGGACAATTAAAGCCTAGCATGACCTTGTTCTGGATTTATGCCTGATTTTTAGGAACTGTGTAGTAAAGAGATGATCAGCTGGTCTAGCTACTCACAATTCACATTCCTGTCTGTGGTGCTGGCTATCCCTTCTCCAGTACTTTTCACGCTCTTCCTTTCTGTTTATTTTGCACCCTTTTGATCAGCTCAGGTAACTAGGTTTAATTTGCCAACTACAGATTGTCTGAGTCAGATATAAAGTCATTCCAAAAGTCAGCAACTCAATTAGCTACCTCTGTTTGCTACCACCTCGTAAGACTGCATAGCAATGCCTGGGGAAGGCACAGAGGGTGACTAGCCGGCGCTCTAGAAAGACGTGGAACTGAGAAACGACTCACCGAGCCACAGATACACACTGATTTATGCCAAATGTGATTTGTTGACCACAGCAACACACAGATGTCAAATGAAAGTCAGCATAACATGCTGGAACTGGTGGAATAATTTTACTTTAATGACGAATAGGCATTTGATGCAACTATTAATATTTGCCTCCAGAGAAAATTAATGTGTCAAACTCAGTTTTGTGGCATTACTATGAATTTTATTTCACCTGAAAGGAAGAAGAGTATCAGTCCAATACAAAGCCATGAGGTATTGTCAATGTGATTTGCAAAACTATATCATGCCTAAAAAGAAATAAAAATCAGCAACTAATCAGCATCGAGGTAGTTACGCTGATTCTGTTCTGATTAGCATTATTATTCGAACTCCATGCCACTGTCTACACCTTTCTATTCAACCTGATCATATAATTTCCTTGCATAGATTCTTAAAGCCTCTTCTGGTTGACATTAGATAGCATAACTTACAAACACAGTGTCATTTGGAAAAGAATGAAGAAGTACAGAAAAAAAGAGTTCTTAAATTTTTCAGGTTGTTTTTAAATGCTGTGTTTGGCAGCCCTTTTGTGTATCCTCAGATCTATATTATGTAGATTGCTCTAAAAGCAATGCTTCCTATTTATTTCCATGGAAACTGCAACACATACAAAAAGCACAATAACACTGTTTGACAGAGCACATTCTCAGTACAAAACACTATTTTTCCACATCATTACTATATGATGATACTACCATTACTACTAATTTTTCATGATGCTCGTAAAAATCTACATGGGCATCCAGAACAGGACTCTTTCATACTGCTGTCGTCACTGCTGAAACATATCACCCACCACCTCACTGTGCTCACATTCACTGTTTGATCTCCATGAATACCCAACAAGAGTCAATGAATGTCAGTGGGTGCCATGTTTCCCACACAGAGGAATTCAGTGACACACATTTGCTTCATACACACCTCCTTGTCAGATGCCATTCTGCCAGTCTGCCCCTCTGCTGTCATATGCCTCACGGCAACAAAATGTAATGGAATACTGGCGGAAGGTTCAAGCTCTACTACTGTACCACCAACATCAACCTCTGATATTGTGGGCATAAATATAAAATAGGAGGCAGTACTTTCAGAGCAGGCCTCACATAAATAAAACACCATGGAAGCATGTAGGTTTCTGCTATGAGAAAATTCTGAAATTATAAAGCTTCGTTAAAAAAGCGAACGCATTCAGGTCATGCTACTTCAGAACTGAAATTTGGCATTAGTTAAAAATTCACTGCAAATTCACCATAAGCGGCATATGATTCATTTACTTTTCTGCAGGAAAGATCATACAGACTATAGTTAAGGCTACTTAACATGTTAGATTCTGATATCTGCAATCAGAAGCTTAATGCTTTGACCACTCTTTGTGTCACTAATCACTTTATGAACCTGTCCTGAAGCGCTTGCTGTCTAGACCAAGATGGAATAACCTGAGAGAGCATCATGTCCTGAGGAACAAAAACCCTCAAGATTAAATAGTGACCACCCGACCAGAAATCTGAGATTCTTATTACATGCTTGGGTCTTAATTCAGCATTATACTGTGAACAAGGTTCTGTTCAGATTAAAGCATTACGGCGCCTAAGTTAGGCATGCGTCCCCATGGTTTTTTGATTAAAGAAAGACATTTAAAAGAAGCATGATGCTGTTGAAGATTTTGGCAATTTGTTTCAAGGATACTAGGTCACAGTGGGCTTCTGAAGGCATTCAAAAATGTCATCTGGATTTCTAAAATAAAGCTTCCTAAGTTGTTCTCTTTATGTAGATTGAGGTGCAACCAGGCAAAAGAAACACAAGTAGTTAATTTGAATATTTGAATATTGACTATTCAATTTATATATATGTTGAATTGACAATAATATATGACAGAACAGGCTTGTGATTCTAGTGAGTTAGTGAATCATCTTCTGAAAAGTCATGTATGACAAAAGTTGGTGTGATATGATCCATGACATTTCAGGAGGCGACTTTAGCCTCCCTTACAAAGAAGAGTTCTGTCAGTCTCACCAGCACTTCATTCTTAGACTCTATGCGTGAAGAAAAAACATACATTTTTTTTTAACTTACCTTGGGTCAATCGCTTGGATCTGAGGGCAAGAGTGGACTGACTTTAAAAAATACCAGTTGTTAAAGTAGAGATCTAACTCAGTCACAAAAACAAACAAACAAAAAAACAACAAAAAAACCCCACGATATTTTAACGTAATATTTTGTGTAAGTCATGTGCAGATTGTATGTTAATATAGACATTATTTTATAAAGTTATATATTTTTTCATGTGCACACACTGAGCATACATATTTGTGTGTGGACACATGAACGTATATACACATGCTGCAATCGATTTGAAGAGAAGGAGATGCTACAGTGTCTTAGTGTCGCAGATAGTGAAGGTGCCAGTCAGATGTTAAAACTGAAAGGCACCCAACAACAGTGATCATTACAGTCTTCAGTCACCACGTTCAGAATTTACAATAAGCTAAGCGGAAAAGCATTATTTCTACCTTCAGTATAAAGTCTTCCACAGGCTGCAAACAGTTTTGTAATGGACTGACACACCATCTGTTCTGACTTCAGAGCCCTTTTCCACAAAACTTCCAGGAAGGGAAACAAGCCACTGATGAGACCTAAGAATATGAGGACACCATCAGTTAGTATCATAGTAAGATTAAAATCCCAGAGGGCTCTCATCAAAACCAAGACAGAAAAAACAAAAAAGACATTATAATAACAAGCCATAACACAAGGCATAAAATTAACAAACATTATGAATTAATCATACTTAGACAATTACAATCCATATGGCTAGTTAAATTCAATCTGCTACCTGTAGTGACACGTTCTGGATACTGTATATTCAGTGCCGGTGTATTTCTCCCAGGATGTAATTACTTAATTTTGTGAATGAGAAAATGATGTGCAAAAGCCAATGTTTCCATGGATTCAATGCCCCAAGTCAGATAAAATACATGATTGCTCATCAAATCTCATGAAATTTTTTAACTCTATTTCATCGCATTTACATTACCTTTAGATGCGTACAGATACTAATTTCACATTCACACTCACTACATACATGTTAATAGACAATTATTTTGTCTATTATATTGGGTTCAAAGCTGAGTTTTCTACAAACAAGATCCTTAAAACTGAGATGCCCGTGAATGGCAGGTGATTGATGAAATCAGTAATTCGTACATCGCTTGAAGCATACACATTTGGACCTCGAGAATCACCACCACCAGCTTTCCATTTCACTTGCATTTCAATCTCTCAAAGAAGCTGGCCTTGAGATTCTGGTTCTTTTGTCCTCCTTTGTCAACACATGACACGTCTTACCATGGAACATTATACATTCTAAAACTCTGGATGTTGAGATCTCCTCAAATGAAGACCAAGTCAGCATCCTAACATTTTAGTCTTACACAAACTCTAAGGAATTTCAAGATAATGCTTTGCCTTTTGAGTCCCCAACTTCTCTCCTAGAACATCTGGAAGACTGTGCTTAAATGATTTATATTCAACGTAAGCAAATTAACTGTGTAACAAAACAATATAATTGATCACTTTGCCTCGAGTAGACTTAGACAAAAAAGTCAGGAACATTACAAATAATAATACACATAGGTTGCACTGAAAGTAACGCCTCCTTTTTAGTTCTATGGAAACCAACAGATACAAAGGGCACAATAACACTATGTGATAGAGCAAATTCTCAGTCACAAAAAAATATTTTTCAATGTTGTCACCACCAGTATCTATGCATTTTCACCAGAGATGAACAACATGTTTTTACATGCAAAAAAAAAAAAAAAAAATCCAGAAGGTACCTTAGAACTCTCTCTGAAGCTTTTTCCATCTAGTTATTCAGACTGGGTCACCAGGATGAAGAAATACAATGCTCACAAAGGTAATTTGCCCACTACAGGTTTGGCTTTGAATAGGGGGGGGACATCACCTTTAACTTACATCATAATGACAAAACAAAGAAAAGAAATGATGATAGGTCACATTTCTGGTCATTTGCAGCTGCTTTAATACCGAACAATCAAGTGCCTATGTGGGGTTGCTTTTATTGGCACTCAACTAACATGTTAAACGATTATTAAAAATTAGGATTCATTGTCCACAGTGACTAACTGACTATCAAAATGAAACATTTTATAAACAGTGAATATTTAGGAGGGCAGGAGTAGGTTGAGATAGCAACACACTTGTAGGTCAAGAAATTATCATCTGTTCTTTCCTATTTAAATATTTTCAAAGTATTCCCAAAACTCAGCACGTGTACATAGACTCCAGATTTATTTCAATCTTTTCATTTCAGGGACAGAATTGCAACTAAGACATTTCAATACTCAGAGACCCTGGACATTGCAATCCAAGTTACTTAGCACTTATAAATAAAATCGCAAAAGAAATAAAGCAATTAAAGCAGATATTAGTCATCCACAACATTTTGTACGGTAAGACTGATGCAGCGAGATACAAAATAAGTTACACATAAAGCATTTCTATCTGTTTTTCCAGTGGACAGGTAGAAAGAAAGGGAACGTTTTCACTTTCTTGATCCTTGACTGGAGGACATTATTTAGAAAATATGTACTTTTCCTTGAGTCCACAATCTCATTTATCTTCATTATTTCTGACTTGTGACACCTTCTACATTCCAGAGAGGACGGTTAGTCTCCCTCATAGACAGCATGATGTGCCCTGAATATGCTTAAAATCTATCCTTTGCTGTCACGAGCATGCTAATCCCTGAGACAAGACAGAAGGCTTTAGAGCACAGACAGAGACTTCTCAGTGGCTAAGAGCATAGACTTGGCCCTAATGACTATGAGCAGTAAATGCCATCCTTACTTAATAATATATATTTCATTAAAGAAAGCAAAGGACAGTCAAAAATGATTACTAATGCACATTCTGAACAGTTGATACCATCCAGTTTTCAGCTACATCCCTTATAATACCTTGTGAGAAGTGCTATACTCACCATGGAATCTTCTGCTTGTCATGTCTTACAGCTTAATTAAAATAAGGTAATCAAAAACCTCGTGGAACAAATGTTGACTGAAAAAAATTATGCTAATCTTATATGTATCTACTATTCAAATATTACTTTGAGCAGAATAAGTTGACTAACGTGTTAATAAAATGAAACAAACCCAACTATCTTGTCAAATGCTATTTTTGTCTCAGCATTTACATACATTTGTCAGGAAGGGGGAACGATCTGAGTAAAAGCGATAAACACTGTTATGATTAAACATGTCTGACATGATGTTCTCATCTGAGCATTAAGCAATGCCACATGCATAGGAAACTCACAGTCATGCAGTCATAAGGCCAGTGGCCTCATGTCAAAATGAGACTTACAGTGAGCAGGACAGCTTGAATTAGTCAGGAGATGAATCGATTTTGTTTGCTCAGAATTTGGCCCTGAACACCAAGGTGAAAACTGTGGCACAAAGCTTGAACCAAACACGGTCTCATAGGATTGAACACTGCATTTCACAGAGATCAGAAGAAATTTGGCACGGAACAGAGAAAATGAGCAGAATCTTTTCACTCTTCACAGCTACTGTCAGGAAACAGGAGGGACCCAGTCCCCTTACACAAACAGACACGCTTGACTCTGTGCCAGAAATGATTTTGAAAGTATTGCACTTACAAAAATTGATAGTTAGGGAAAAGGGAAGAACAGAAAAACTAGTAAGGAGGGGGACCAGAGAAGTGGTGCCATTTGTCCCTGTGGAAAAGGCCAGGTAAACCTATATAATTATGCACCCCAGCTTTCTTAGAAAGGACAGGTCTTTTAGCAGCCTTCTTTCCTCTACTCTCTGAAGGCACTGGAAAGAGATAATCAAGACCTGAGCTCATGCAGGAGTGTACACTAATGACTAGTCTGCTTTCTCTCTTACTGCTGCTGGCATTCAAGTACAATGCCAAGAGTATTTCTCACATTCTTACTACTGAATATGCTGGGAATCTTCTATAGTCCATTTCTAATGGATAGAGCCCTGCCCCCCCAAATTCTTTAGTATGCTTGTTTAACAGCAGCATTAGCAGAGAGTTTAAATTTTTCCTCCAGCACCCATTTTGATACAGTACAATGTGCAGAGACATTAACTTTCTCATATGTCTTAAATTTGCAGCTCTTCTGATGTCAACATTATTTCTCACAAGCCTGAAATCATCACTGTATGAGATCTAAAGGGTGGAACGGAAACCTGAATGGAAAGAGACAGAGCTGTACTGCTGCCATTCTGTTGTTGATTACAAGAATTTGTGCCTGATCCATAAATCAATCAAAAGCATCAATGGCTCAGTGACAACATCATATCAATTAACAAGATATCTATGAGCAATAGGGATGTTTTATAGTTATCTTTGTACTTTGACATCCTCAGACTTAAAAATGTACAGGAAACAAATTATTAATACTAGCAATAAAAGAGAAAATTCAGGAAACCTCATTAGTAGTTCACAGATCAATAGACATTTTCTTGCCTTAGATTAAAAGACCATAAATGTCTTAGAATTTGATAAGCACTAAAGACTGTGTTTAGACTACGCCAGTTTTCAAAAAGGAACCTTATGTGTTTTTCTTAAATAATGATACAACAAAAAGAGAAAGGGACTAAATTCTGAAATTAGCACATACAGACAAGAACATTTGGGGTAAATCTGTCTTGTAAAAGAGGAAAAATCCTCTCTCTAATAAAATAGTAATGCTTTAATACTGGATGCCATCTTTTACCTAACGGCATTTATTTATGTATTTCAGACAATCCAAATATTTGAGACAGAGAATAAATTTTCCAGATTACTTTTTTTGAATTAAAGAAAAAACTTTGCCTCTCCCACACAGTATCACTACCCTCAAACCCTTAATGTTGTTACATTCCTTACAGATGCAGTCTGTTTCACAGTGGAACTTGCCATTAGACATTATTGTCCTACTTAGCTCAAGTCTTTCTTTCAAAATGCTCTCAAGTCAGTTTCTCCATCTTCAGGTCTAGCCTCTATTTTTTACTTTAGTTTGCTTGTATACCTAACTCTATAAGTCAGGAAGAAAAAGGGGGAGGGGGTGGAAGTGTGTTGTTGTTACTATTCTTTCTTTAATACCCATCAAGAACAACAACAACAGAGCTTTGATATTTTCTGGAAGATCTCTTCCCCAACCCCCCCCCCCCCCCCCCCAAATTTACTGCTATGAAATTCTGCCATTTTCAACTCAATAATTACACCCAAAATGTCAGAAGGTGGCCATAGGATAACACAAAAGCAAGCTGAAAAATAACTATTTCTCATTTACCTTCATTCCTTGACAAAATACCAGTCTAGATTGTCTTAAACTGCAGAAACAGAAAAGCATATCCACAGAAATGCAACTGAGTTCATAAAAGCATCCTCATACTCCAATTTGGCACAAACCTATACACATTCTTCAGACTAGCGATTAGAGAACGGAAAAAAACCCCACTGCAGTGAAGAAAGCCCAGAAATACCAAGATAGTTTTTGATTTTAAGTTTTCTAAACTTATTTCATTTCGATTCACAGAGATCTTACAAAATGTTACAGGTACTTTTTCCTGCTACATATATTATAAGGATAAGCCTGTTGCAGAAAAACTCTTACGGCACTTCTCATCTTTTCAGACAAAGAGAAAATCTTACTTGACAAAGGTGACAAAGAGAATCTTACCTATTCACCGTGGCAAATGAGCAGCGTACCATTTCCTAGAATACTCTGGGATTTATGTATTTTTCTGGAAAAAAAAAAAAAGTGTGGGGGAGATGAATTCATTGTGCCCTTAAAGGAAACATGCTCTTCTACAGAATGATTTGAGAGATTTGGAGGTAGTCTGCCTTTAGGAGATGGCTAGTCACCAGAAATCCAAACAAGCATATGTGATATCCACTGCATCATAAAGACCAAGGCACAACCTCATGTATCAGACATCAGGTAACTTCACACACCCCAACAGAAACACAGAATTACACAACAGCTGGGTCTGCATGGAACTCTGAAGATCATCCAGTTCAAACACTTCGCTTAAAGTGGATCAACTAGAACAGTTTGTTCGGGACAAGGGCCAGTCAGGTTTGGAGCATCTCCAAAGATTGGGACTCCACAACCTTTCTGGTCAACTTGTTCCACTGTTTGACTTCTGTGACTGTAAATTAATTGGATCTTACCTTCATTTCTTGCGTTTAATTGGAGTTTCCTTTACTTCAATTTGCTCCCGTTGCCTTTCCTTCTATCACTTGGTACTACTACGGAGAGTCTTGAACCATTTTCTTTACTTCCTTCCATTAAGTATTTATACACACTGAAAATATGTGCCTCGAGCCTTCTCTTCTCAAGGCCAAACAGTCCCAGCTCTCTCAGCCTCTCATCATATGTTAGATGCTCCAAGCCCTTAACTATCTATGGCCTTTCAATGAGATTGCTCCAATATGTCAATGTCTGTCATATACTGGTGAGTTGAGAACAAGAACCTTGTCTTCACCTCTCTTCATTTATTGCTGTCTTATACCTCCTGCATACTTCTAGTGCCATACACTTTACTTCACAATAAAATTATTCACTCTTTGTATCTGACCACAGGCTCTCTGCTTAATCTACATCTACATTATTATTTAATGGATGGGAGACTTCATATATCACAAATCATGACAGCTATTTTTAATCTTCTAAGGGAAAAAACAAAACAAAACAAAACAAAAAGCCACAAGATAGTCCAGGTTGTGCAATTTTGTTTGAAAATTTTAGAAATTAAAAACAGTAGAATGTTGTAAATCATCATCTGTCACAGTAGCTCTAATGTTAAAATGACTTATATCAAGCCCATTTAAACGAGGACATTAATTATTACCTTGCCTTAGATACAGAAGTGATACAACTCCCTTCTTACAGTAATGCAACATACATTATCTCATCAGCAACAGCAGATATATAAATTAAGAGTATACAATTAATCAATCAGACAATTCCTGAATTAATTATGTGATGAAAAATCAGCAGAGGCAGGACTGAATATAACACCACACTTCCCTTTTTGTTAAGGATCTATTTCATGTGATTCTGTCCGATTTTAAATTCACAACTAAGAATGTGATTGCTCTGGGACAGCTTCAGTGATGAATTTTATTCACATTCTGTTGCCTGAATTGTTTTTATTTATATGAGGCACTGCCCCTGCGCCCTTTAGTTTCATTCACTGTGGGTAGCATGGTGCTTTCCTTTGGTCTGTCCCACCTGCCCAGCATATTTCAATATAATGCATGTTATAGACATAGCTTCATTGCACTGCACTATCTAAATACGTCTGAAGATCCTCAGGAGCCTGTTTTGTGACTGCCTGCTACATTTGCGGCAGCTCTAGGTAAGTCATAAACTCATAAGGAATATCAGTCTTCATGTTTCATGATACAGACTGTATGCCTTTGGGATGCTGCAAAGGGACTCCACAATTACCATCAGTGTCCAATGACAAAGTTTTCCCCAACTGGAGAAGTGCTATCCTGTATGTAAATTTTTAAGCTTCCTCTAAGCGTTCATGTCCAGAACACTGAAGATAGAAGAGCGTCCTTTTCTTCTGACCTAGTCGGTTCTGAATCAGCATTTCCTTTCTTTTCATATCACTGCCTTGATAACTATTTCATGACTCTCCTGTGAGCTGCTGACTCCAGGACAGAATCAGTGCCGTATCTAACAGCATGATAATCAACAGAAATTTCAGTTAAACAGACCTTTTGCATATGATATAAATTCTTGTTGATTATGGAATTTGAAACTGTTGCCACTGACATCCTGGAAATGAAATAAAATGCAGAAAAATGATATTTAGTATTTTTAAAACCGGGAATCAGGCTATCAGCAGATAAAAGAGCCCACTTCATCTTATGTCAGCACTGTGTTGACACGCTCTCATGTTAAAACTTGCACGTGGAGATGTGACAGACTTGCTTTTCAGGTGCACCTATTCTAAACTGATGTAAAGCTTCGGATATGTAGGATATTATCCTACTGTTGAGCTCAGCAGCACCTGTCCATCTCTACAATAGAGAATGCATTACTCCCCTTCTGCAAAACAATAATCAGCAGCATAAAGTCAGGGACACCTCCTTTATGCTAGCCAGATCAGCTTCATCAGAAAAGGTTTCTCTCTGTGTTTCTTTGACCCATTAGATTTTGAATTTTAGGCTTACTGTTACATTATTAATTAGTTACTGCTAAGGGAAACCTGGCTGTCAACGATATTTCATTTTTAAAACATTACACTTGAAAATTGTATGAAGATTTTGTAGTATTACATCTCTTCCAAAAGTGCTAATATTTCAACGCCAGGCAGTCACAGGTTGCAGTACTGACTTTTTTTTTCTTTTTTTTTCTTTGTAAACAATTCACCAGTTACAAGCAAGATTGTCGGATTTTTATATGGTCTTAGCCAAATGCATTCCTTAATAGCCTATCCTTTCAGAATGGCTGAAAGCATTGTATCAGAGATCGCCCTCTATTCTTGGTAATTTCTGTTTTCACATTTCCATTCGCATCAGTGGTGAGACAAGGTATGTGGTTCATACTATGTGCAGAAACACATACCATCTTTTGCATATGCATTCCAAATGGTTGATTTTCACAATTTAAAAATACTTATAAGACAAGTGCTGAACTGAATTCACTGCAGTACGTACCTGTTGTCTAGCATGGATCAAGACTGGAATCTTTAGAACAAAATGCAACCACCAATATAGACTGAAGACTTTATACAAGACAAAAACAAATTCTCATACTCATTTGTACTGTAAAGCAGAATTTAAAAAAAAAAAAAACCTTTGTCCTCTTCTTTTTGGTATTCTTAATAAAGTCGAACTCATTGTTCAGCTGATGAAATTACTGTAATTTTACATACATCGAGTAGTACAAAAAAGCAAAATCACTGAAAATACAACTGCAGTGAAAGAGGAAAAGTGATCTTATGAAACAGCTGGACATAGCCACCTACATTGTTATCTCTCCTTGGTGTTTGCAATTGCCCTGATCTCAAGTCTGGCAATAACAGGGTCTTCGGCCATAATCTAGTTGTAACACGATTGCTCACAGATGCAGGAACCGTAGCCACCAGTGGGAACATTCTGCTTCTAACAGTCTGGACTGGCTCTTGATCTGGTAGGTCTATCATAATGTCAGATTTTTTTCCACCAGTAGTAAAAAACCAAGCCTCAAATTATAGTAGCCTTACATTTCCATTCGGATGAACGAGTGTTCAAGTGTTAAGTAGCAGCTTGTTACCCAGCTGCTATTCTTTCAGGTGTTGCTTACACCCCTAAGTACAAGCAGGGCCAGCTTGTGCCAGGTGATTTATGAAAATCAAAGGACACTTCCTAACGCCCAGCCTTTCAGACATTCATACCTGTGTGTTATGCTACCCATACATTTTCTTCCTTGCCTCCTGCTGACCACAGACTTCAATAAAATACTGAAGTATTTTCAGGTTCAGTCTAGGAACTTTAGGAGGGTGAAAATGTAACTGACTTTGTCAGAGTTGTGTCTGCTACAGAAAGCGTTGTGTTTGAATAAAGAAAATATCTGCCTATTATGGTCATCTTCCAAGAATTTTAGATCAGAAGTAACTTGCAAGAGAAGAAGGCATCTTTAATGAGTGTGGAACAGCACTCCATCTCAAAAGACAGGATTATATAGGACAGTGAACTAACACAGCCTGATTTTATGATTTCACCATCAAAGGATATCAATCACATACTTCCTGAATGCTACACTCCTTGGATTCACATAGCTTTTCTTACATTGCATAAAGAAAATCAAGAGACATGAGAAAATTCTGACCTTTCCTACGTATACAGCACATGGATTCTGTGCACGCCTTTCTCACTCTGTTGGTTGCTTGTCTAGAGAAATATGGCAAAAAAGGACAAAAACTATTGAGATGTCAGTCACTATGACACCAAACAAATCATTCAACTGCCACAGCCTATGCTCTTCTATGGTTTGTTACCTTCAATGATAAATTTGGAGTAACAACTACAATTGCAAATGTGCCAGTAGTAAGCAGTAAAAGAACTGATACATAGTTCATTGTCTTTGAAATTACTCTTATAATTATTCTTCACACAAGCAAAGTCAACATTTCAGAGTTTCTGCAGAATACTGCTTTTATCACCTAAAAAATACGACTTCTGCCAAAGCAACATACTATACACACTCTTAGAGAATCCTAGCACTTAATTGAACTTACTGCTTCTCAAGGTTCCACCTGTAAAAAGAAAAGCATTAAAACAGTAATAACTATTGAATGACAAAGCATCACGAGACTGATATCTTTGATCTCCTGTCTCATCTGGCTCAGCAGGAAACATGACAACTTCCTGAGGAAGTGTGCTACACACTCGTAGTTTGAACCCAAATGAAAATAGATGGCTTTCTCAAAGAAATGATAAATTACTCTGGTTAAATCTGTAAGGTCTTTATTTTCTTCCCATAAGTTGCTGTTTCCCAGAGCTAGATGTGTAAGACTGAGTATAACCCACTGCTTTTTGCCAGGTTACAGTCAGAAGGCTAAACATTTGCAACACAGTTCTTAGTCATGAACTGAAGAACGTGTCTGTTTCTGTTTTGATCTGCCATTTCCTTCAATATCAACTTTGAGAAAAAGAGAGGTTCATCACAGTGAGGGCTTTTTTCCTGATGAACTGGTGGGCATTAGTACATATGCATACATTTCCCATTCTCACTACAGCAAAAAGCAGAGGGTGAATTTAAGCTACATGCAGACAAACATGTGGGAAAAAAATTGTACTGCAAATATTATCTAGCATTTTAAGATTACACGCTTTTCACAGTTTTCTTTCATTTTTTTTTTTTCAAACAATCACAGATGGAGAAAAGCATAGTTCTTCAAAAAGTAAGGAGTTGAGGTAAGAACCTAAGCATCCTTGGCTCAGCATGGTTCCTATTGACACCAACTTAACATCTGTCTGTATATTAAAATCTTGTTTCCATTTTTAAAATTCTCAACTCCCAAAGTGGGTGCAGAAACTATTTAAAGGCTTTCATTTGATCAGACATGAGTGAAAATAACTCTCCACAGTGTATCAGCACAAGACAAGAGAATCTGAAACAAATAAAAGGAGACTTTGTCTGAGAAGGCACTCATTAACATCACAGAATATCTAAGAAGAACATGCCTAGTCATGCAGTCTATCAAGTCTCCAACAAGAGAAGACCAAAAACAAAACAACAACAACGAAAAGAAAAAAACAGAAATTTATGCCTTGATGGCTCTGCACCCACTTGGAGACCTGAGCTCCTTTGAAAAATATCTTTTCCCCTCTCCCCTCGTTCCATTTCAGTGGGAGGACACTGCTTCATATCACCTGATACAGTAAAAGGCCAGCTATCAAAAGTCAGGCCACCTCGTTTTGAGCTGCTTTTAAGTCCTGATTTCCAGATAGATGAGAACACATTCTATATCATGTTTCCTTCAGCAATTAAGTCTGATAGTGTTATTTAGTAAAGACGAGATGACCCAGATAAATTACCATGAAGATATTTTTGTTTGATTATACTGGGAGAGCATCTTAAGTCACAAGATGGAACCTATGATCATACTTCTGATTTTCTCATTGCAGCTAGTGCACAGGTAGCCCCATCTTTTTAAATAGCATGAGGAGGAGCAGAGATCAAAGCTCTGGACAAATTATATCTCATACTGGTAGTTCTCCTCTGTATTTTACAGTTGATCTGAGAATTACTTTCAAGATCCACAAAAGGGCAATCAGTATCACAAACAGAATTTGTAAAATATTTCACATGTGAAATGAAGATATTTTAAGTGTAATCTGGTCCTGCATTTAGTTGTCACCACTAAATATGAGCCAAAGTTAGAGAAGGGAGGGCTTGGCAAGGACAGTATCATTTTGTTTGCAGTGTTGCAGAAGATAATTCCCACCCCACGATTTGATCCTTGGACGGAACTAGATATTTCCACAATTCCATCTGTAATCCTTTCTCTCCATTTTCCAACTGCAGAGTCATCTTACCCAGGAAAAGCGTGTGCCAGCATTTCCTCCAAATATAAGAAAACATGAACTTCTCTTTTCTTACCATATGTGAAAGCGTCTGAAGAATTCTCACTGTTTTCCCTATTTTTAAAGCCATTATTTTGCTCTACCGAGTTTTTCCTGCCTCAGTCAAGGCCGACTTCTTCACTTTCTTCCTACTGATATTTTCCACCTGCTTGAACAAATCCCTTCTGCTATTTATCAATCTGCGTTCCTTCATCTCACATGCTAGCAGATACCTTGCTAGCTCTAAATCCCCCAGGCTCATTAGTCCTCTTTTCTGCCCTTGATCTTCATCTCCTTCACCTTGCGATTGGCTTCCATACGCTTTCTGGTATCTGTGACTTTCCAGAAACCTTTTCCCTGAGCACTGCAGTACTTCTGCTTTCTTCTGTGACCATCTCCACATGATCCTCTAACCCTGCAGTATTTCTTGTTATTGCTGTAAACTGCTCTCCTTGTAGTTTGCTTGCCAACCCTTGGCTTCTGAGGGATCAGGCTATTTCCTTTGTTATTCTCTAACCAAGATGTTCCATCTTTCAGCCTTCCACTCCATGCATCACTCGTCCTACTTTGTTTTCATACACCTCTCCAACACATAGATCCCAGAGCTTTACTAAGATATAATTGTTCATATCTTGCCCCTGCCATTTGGTGAAATCAAAGTGACCAACCTTCCACATATTTTCTCATCAGCTGTTTTTTTATCAAGCGCAAGGAAGCTATTGTTTTATTTATTTCCAAATTATGAAATGACACTTAGAGGATGACAGAACTGCATTAAGCTGCCTCCTCTATTAAGTAAGAGGACTAGTGTTTAAAAAAATATTACCCTCCAATGTTTCCTGTTGAAGCTCACCACAAGTTTCTCATAGATAACGAAGAAAGAAACTTGTTTCTTCACATTCATATTTTTTGTGTTGCAGCTGTTTGGAAGGCCATTCCTACTGCTGTGGAGAACAGATCTCACTGTAAGCTTTCAACATGGACATTTTTTGCTGTACACAGTAGTAGTTCGTTTGGTGCAGCATTGCCCTTTCTATTTTTCAAGCAACTTTTAATTCTGAACTCAAGGATAAAAGAATGAATCCATGTCCATGCCTGCTCAATACCTTGACCTCCAGCAACAGCTTCTGACCAACAACCACCTGTCAGCATCCCCAGTTACTCAAATTGCTTTTTAACTCTGTAGGAGGACTACAGTAGTTTATAAAACAAACTCTTTAAGCTCATAATATTAATGCAATGAAAGCACTTAACAAGACTCAGTAATTTCATGTTTCCAGATAAAACAATTTCTGCTGAGCCACACAAAGGCACAAACAATAATACAGACAACCATTCTCAGAAAACCTCTTCCACATCTGTAGAAGTTGACTAGAGACCATTCATTGACTTGGAGTAGGTTGTAATTGGCTGGGAGCAGCATGTGCTTGCTGCAGCACTCAGGGGATGAAACGGTTTGTTAGCAGAGCACATTGTTTTGATTAGTGGTCTAATGAACTAACGCCTCAAATTAACAGGAAATGCAGCATCTGGTCAGCATTTCATTGCTTCCTTAGGCCCCAGTTGCACCTCAGACCCCCTCCAACTCTCCTGTACCATATACCAATACACAAGAAGACTGAGGGAAGCAGTTACTATGAAGAAAAAAAAAATAGAGATTAATATTTTAATTATAAGTAGAAAGAAATAAGGGGTTGCTGAGTTCATCCACTATTCATTCATGAACCTATTTGTATATCCAGCAATCCTTTTCGTTGACATTTACATGCTAGAATATATAGAGATGGTTGTCTCTAAGCAAATAATCTCACTAGTTTCTAATAGTCCTCCTGCTCTGATCCCAAAATTATTCTAATTTATAGCAATTCCATATTTCCACACAGCTTGTCAGTTTGATTATTTAAGTACTTATTCAGTGTACTAAGGACCATAATCACCCCTTCAAAACATGAAGCTCTCTATAAGGCCTCCAATGTCTGAAATACATAAGGATCATCACCATCATAATAGCGTGGCAGCTGTGCTTCCTGTAAGCCAGAAAAGTTGGTCCTATATACAACAGACACACCTCAGCTACTGTGTGCCATCTGCCTAGTTAGCAGTTAGACAGTCACAGCAGATAGAAACAGCTGCTCCTGACAATGTGAAAAACATCAGTACTTCCTTAAGGGCTTTGGCAATGTGGATAAACAATTTCAGTGAAAAGAATATTTTAAATTGCTGCAAATTTTCGATGCAACTGCTATTATGCATCACACCACAACAAAGTGATTACGCTCAGTAGAATGGATTTTGTTCTGCAACTGTAAGAGATTGTTTCTGTTGTGTTTTTTTTTAAAACACATTTTTGCAGAATATCAATTAACGAGGCACAGAAACCATTGTCCTGGATAAGGAGGTTTCATGGTTTTTTTTCCCTCTTTTATTATTCAAAGTAAAACAATTTTTAGCTTTTTCACTTTTTTATTGTGGACTACATCCTGCACCCTTTATTTAGGTTACTTACCTAAAGACTGGATTTCTGTCAATACCATTTGTCTTGGCCAACAGCAAAAATGTTATTTATAATAAAGCAAAGCATCCTTACACTGAACTCCTTACCATCATGGGGATGGGATGTTTGGAAACAGAGAGGGGGTAATCCTTGCTCTTAGCAGCCCTGTGCCAAAGGGTAAACTTTGTTTGATTAACAGTGTTAAAATGTAATAAATAGGACGATCCGCAATAGAGGATGGAGGAATGGATATGTGATAAACAGTTTGTATCAACATAGTTTTCTTCTTCTCCCTTGTTATTCCTCACATAGAAATGAGAAAGCTCTAAGTGTCTTACGCTGGAATAAAGCTGCCCATTCACAGTGCTCTATGCCCACTCTGGCTATCAGAGCTATCCTTTGCAGCTGGTTTCAGGCAGGAGGAGTGGAACATATAACAGCTCTCACCTGTCTAACCACGCATAAGGGAGCAGGCATCGTATGGTGTCCCTCACCACCCCCTTCCTGAGTGGTCACAGTTCTGAAGATGGAGGAGCACATTACTGTGAATAGGCCCCAGCAGCGTGGAAGTCAAGCACAGAAAGAGTTAGCAGGACAGACTTCACCTCAGAAATAAGGAAATAAAACGTGTGTTTAAAATTAAAATATAGAATGCTGCCTGGAAACATAACACAATTGCTGTATTATATATTGTATGTATTAAACTTTTAAGCTATCTGTAACAAATGCGAGTTTTTATATTAATTGTGAACAGATCTGTTATTGGAGGCAAGTTAATGAGAAACCTGCTGTCACACTATAGCATACTTTTTTAATGGATGTCTTCAAACATTTGGACAAAATATCTACGTATTTTTAAATGGAAGTTCTTTAACTTGTAAATGTAATTATCTGACTCTAAAGCAAAAAATATAAAAGGACAAAAATGGATGGAATCAAAATACTCTGTCATTGCCAGACATAAGCTACCAGAATATCTTTTCAACAATTGAAATTATTCTTTATTTTATGCTTTTAAAAATGCATTAGTGTAATTGCTCTGCAACAAATTACCTTCTGTGCTATAAGTGTGGCTACAGCGTCCCTTGCATGTACATCAATTGTGCATACTGTCATGATGTTCTGATGATCACCAGGGGTGAGTTCCCCTAACAGCATGTTTATAAGGGCATTCACTAGAGCAATCTGCAAAATAATTATATTTCAATGGAGATATTACACTGTGAGGAAAAAAAAACACTATTATATGTCAAGTGCTAAATGGAACAGTTACAGAACCAAGACATATTTATTGGCGCTTTTAATCAAAGCAAATAACCTATGCAAACTAATAATGGTGTTGTTTTCTTACGATTTTAATTTGACTTTTTAATAACAAAAATACACTTTTCAGCTGGCGCCTGGGTCTAAATCTTAGAACTCATAAATACTTGTCTCATATTGCACTTGTACTGCATCCTCACACATACACAAAAGCTACCAGGTATTTCAAGTAGCAGAAATGTACTTACACATACCAATTTCAAAATGTTCACAATGCACGTCATGTTTACTACAGGAAACGCAGGGAAAAAAATATTCTGTTTGAGGCCTGACACAATGCCTGCTTTACGTGAGAGGAACAGGAAATGCTGAGGAACCAAACCATCCAGTGGATCCCTGAACAGCCTTCTTCACCAGATTTCTATGATATTCATCATCCTGATGGAAACAGTGGCACTGAAAAGGTGTCCCACAGTACCTACTTTCACAGCCCAGGAAGCCATTTGGCAGTCACCATAGGTTAGTTTTATTCCAAGGCATCTGGATATCTTACTACAAAACCATAGAGATGCAATTTAAAGGAAAATCATTACACAATGTTATGAACATCACAGATTTGTCTTGTTGCTTCTGAAGATAGTCTTGCCAAAAGTACTTTCAGAAAACCCAAGACACAGACATAATGCCTGTGCAGACTGGATGACTGCATTTCTGTGCCCTGGAGGCAGATCAACCTATATTTTATTTCCAGGCTTTGCATCTGAGTTAGTTACAGTGGGAAAATCCCTGCCTTGTCAAAGATACCATGATCTGCTGGTGCTTATCTTCTTTCTTCATTACCAGTACAGAGTGGCCTGCAAACATCATAGAAATTTGCAGAGAGCAGGATGAGAATCACTGGGCTTCAGTATGCTTCTATCAAATCATTCCTCCCTCCCTGAGCTCTGAAAACAGCCAGATAAGATTATTGTATGTAAAATGTAAATGTAAAATTCACCGGGATCGTAAGTCAGGCCCTCAAAGAAGAAAATAGCTACAGAACCACAGAAGGGATAAAATCCCTAAATTTTGCTTTTTCTCAGTACATTCGCTATACACGCAACATGGCTCGCACCCTTTGCAAAGTACAACAGTGACTGGATTTATAGCTTGCATTCCCTACAAGTATAAAAAGAATGATTGTGGTTGCCTACATCCAAAGACAGCAGTGGATCACTGTTCATATTACTCAGTGATTGCATATAATTTGGCATCAGTGAAACAACTGCAGCTCTGAGAAGGTTGAGCTCTGGGCTATTATGAAGTCTAAATTAACTCTCATCACTTGAGTGAATGATCCATTCATGCCAAGGTCAAAATCACTAGCTGAGCAGTGTGGGAAAGATGACACTACAGCTGACTGACCTGCAGTTGTGTCTGGATAAGATTTTCACTATTTTCGCAAACAATTTGGATAGTACTAAAAACATTCAATTACCTATTTACTGTGAAAAATAAAAATCTTTCTGGAAAAAGTAAAAAATCCAACCTATCTATCTTTTTCTCCTTCCTTTGCTACTTGAGTTTGGAGAAAAGTCCGAGAGCTGCAGGCGAGTGAGTGACTGAAGTTACTGTGGTAGGAATCAAAGCCCAGGAGGAAAATAAGGAGAGATTTTTTTAAGTTTCCTCTTAGAATGTCTTAAACTCAGCCCACAGATCAGACACCTGAACACATTGGTAAGAAAGGAAAATAGGGAAGAAAGGAGGCTAGTAGGTGTTTGAGAGAAACAGAGACTAAGGTCTCCCAAAATGAAAAGAGATATTTTTCCTGGAGAAGGAAATTTATTCATTCTTGTTTCCTCTTCTATCCCCACTTTCAGCTGATCAAATATGAATCTACATGCTGTAGGATAATCTGAAGCGTTTTCTGTTGTTGGCTTTTTTTTTTTTTCTGAACAGTGATTAATAGTTAAAATAGAAAAGCTCTTGCAGAACTCGTTTTTTAATAGCCACCTGTAAAGGTCAAAACTGCAAATTATTAACCAGCATTAATCTCTGCATTCAGCCACACTATTCTAAGTTCTGATCCTCCACGGCTCTAGGCAGCCAGTTTTTCAGACTGCACATCACTGCAATGGTGGAGCATCGTTAATATTGGTGTCTGTGGCTGAACTGTAGGAAGACAACATGGTACATGATGGGCAATACAGACCTAGTGGCACAGGTCCCCTTGTGGAGGAGTGGGAAATAAAACACTACGCTTACATACACAGGTCCAGGGGTACCCACAAGGAAGAGATAAAGAAAGAATGCGTGCAAGAACTGTGCTTTTTACAACCAGCAGACAGTCCTGGGATGGGCAACAAAGAGTCACAGAAATTCTGTTTCTGTGACAATTTTCCCTCAAGCTCCCCCCAGTGCTGCCTATCTGGCTCCAAACACAGGACAGCTGGAACTTCTCCTATTAGAAGCAATAGATGGTGTAGTCCAAAGGAGAGTCTGTGCTTGCTAAAATTATTTGCCTCGTATCTTTCTAATTCAATAGAACATTATGCAAGAAAACACATCGTTTGATAATTGGACCTGTTCTTCACAAAGCATTGGTCTTTCAAAGTATATATACACACCAGATTCTTATTCTCATCAAATTAAAGATCAGTAACATTGTCAAGTCACTTCATCACTTTGCAAACTGCTGACGGACACTGAAGAAATCTAGAGTTAGAATAATTTGCATTTAGCTGAGCGCAGCAATTACAGAACACAATCATCTAGGGTGAAAAGTTTCCCTACTTTCCATGACTTCCCTTAGAAATGATTTTCAGTAAGGTCATCACAGAGAAAAAGCAGAACCAGAGAACCCAGCTCCCAGATGGACTGCTGAGTCTTTCTGATAAAGCATGAGAAGGGAAAAAATTAGTGAAGCACTTTTTAGAAATTAATATTAGAGCTTTTATATTAGAGCTTTTATGTTACAAATATCCTTAGAAATATCATAGTTGCTCCCGAAGGAACAAAATCAGCCTCAGGTTAATGACAAAATAAAATCAAAACCAAACAGGTTCAAGTCATTATTCTGTCTATACTGCAAGTTTCCTGTAGAACCAATGTCTAAACAGTCATCCAAAATCCAGGAAGAAAACTCTCCAACTCCAATGTTGTGCTAGAAAACAGCATTTCTTTACTCCTCACAATACTAGGCAACTTGACAAATCAAGCACACTCTCTCAGAGTTGAGGTTCTACATTTAAACAGTTAATATATACATATGTGGTACATCAGTACCCATATTCATTCTTTTCCAAGAATTCGTTAATATATGCTAATGTCCCTCTGTGCACACGCAGTTACATCTAGGATGCATCATACATGAAGTGGTACATCATACTTTACCCCCATTTTTCCATCATTAGCTTCATCACAGAGACTTTTGGCTGACCTTCAGGTGTTTTTCCCCATTTTGGCAAACTTCCATTGCTTGTTAGGCTATAACGAGCAACTTTATATCTTAGTACACACTAATCCAAAACAATATATGGACTTCCTTGGAAGTCCAAGGAAGAAGCACTTGCACCTGGTGGATGCAAAGATAAAAATAGTCTATTTTGTGAAGCAGAATCATTGAAGCAAACAAGACTGTTCACACAAAGTTGAAATGGAAAGTTTTAGAACTAGCACTTGTGGATTCTTTTTGCTGAACTAACGCATTGGTCCTTAAATTAATATACTGATCCCTATGGCTAAACAAACCAGCCTATATCAAAACAAGGTCTTTGAAATCACCAGAGGAAAGATGCTCTCATAAAATTGAAAGTACTTCCATAATTTTGAGGTCCTCTGCATTTTCGAAGTGTGTTTAAGTCTCAAGTACTAATATGCAAAACAGGTAGAGGATCTAGAACAATTCCCATGACACTGAAGTAAGTGAAACTTGTTCAGCACATGCATGGGAAATCTTCAAAATACAAAGGTGTTGCTTCTGTCATTCTGTTTTAAGTCTGAAGTGCGTCTATAACAAAGCCATGGTAAAGGGCTCACCAATAAGGGCATATTTTCTCCAGATGGATTCATGTTATTTTAAGTTACAGTATTTCTATCTGATTTCTATGGAACATTCTTGGCCTGTCCATTTTTAGATAAGTTCCTCAAAAGTGACATTGTCTTGATAATGTACTAAGGTTATCAACAGCACTGGAAATTAACTCTGCATTGGTGACGGGAGATTGGTAATTAGAAATGCAGTGCTTGTTTCCAATTTATTAGAGTCCAAAGTAAAGAGCTCTGACCCAAAACTTATAAATTTACTTTCTCACAAAATTTCTGTAGGTGACCTTTGCTGAATCACAGAACCTCCTTTTGGTTCTCCACTGGAGAGACAACAGCAATTTCCTGTCCACCAGGTAAAGCACCAGACTGAAATCCTCACTACACTGAATTCAACACCAATTTTTCACTGGCCTTTACAGTGGCTGAATTCAGTGACACCAAAAGCCATATAGACAGATTTTGCATTAGGAAGTGTAATCCTTTCATTTGTTTTGACTTTTAGTTTCTAGACAAATTTCTCACCTTAATTATGAGAATAAAGAAGGATGCCTGAAATAAAATAATAGTGATAAAAACCTAATTCAATTCACTCAATATAAGCAGTTGCTTTGAAGACATCTTCAAATTTCAAAGTGCTTTTTTGAGGAACGTGATCATTTTGACTGATAGAGGAGAGGGAAACGTAATGCAGCAAGACATATCAGCAAGACAGCATTGACAATTCACATTCACAATTCCAGCTCATTCTGTTCATTCTTCTGACAGCTCTCTGTGGTGACATCCAAAGAGAAAAAATAGAGCATTTCATAGCTGACCCAATGGTATTAAAAGTAAATGCAAACTAATATTAGCCTAATATGTGTTACCCTTAAAAACCAATATATTTTAGATCTACATATATAAATTGCAATTTTTTTTGTGCTTGAGCTAGTTGAGTTGACTACTGTAGACAAGTCATTACGATGCTGAGTTTCTGAATTGCTGATACTAGCTCGTGGTGTCATTCTGTTATTCCTTAGAGAAAAGAGGAAGATATCATATAGATGTTCTGTAATGATACTGAAATTAGAATCTGTTTAGAGTTGTGAACATGCACAAATATCCATGATTATGATTTTAGGCTACTCAGAGAGAATAAAATAGAGATTAGCATAAAGCACATTACTCTCCAAAGTACTCTCAGCAATTATCTAAATACATATTATACTGCAAACCTCAAACTATGATGATACCTGCTCGTACCTCAAAATAATGATTGAAGTTGGACTTTTTCTTTCAGTTGTATCGACTACAAAGCCAGAACACAAACACTACTGTGTTCCTAGCTGCTGGGTTCCAAATTTTGAGGTTTAATTTCTCTAACTTCAACCATTTTTAGATTCCTAACCATTGATTCAAAAGCAACACACACATCCCAGACCCATAGTGCTTTGACAAGCCTTCATTTCTTGTGTAGCAGACAGACAGTTGTAAACACTAAGGCAGGATGAGTGACAGATAGAATCAAGCTGGCTAGCGAATGCATCTTGGAGTTTGACTTCTGAATCTCACGTGAAAGCCAGCTGGGTAATTTCCTGATTACTAAAGAAAAAATGAATTCAGAAGGATATTTTCAGAAGTACTTTGTGATTTGGGTGTTCAATCCTGTAATACTTGTTTCCCCAATTTTTGAGCTACTTTGAGTTCAAAAGCCCTCTAATGAAGGGAATTTAACAAGCAACAGGCTCCTACATAATGCAGAGTACTCAGAACAGGAGAGATTACTTCAAGTAGGAAAACACCGTTCATTAGGGAAACGATCACATTTGCAAATGTTCTGAGCTCCATCTCCATGTGTTCAACATTTATTTGTTTCCATGGAGTTTTCATCCAATCTTTAATACTTGTCTACAAAATTTAAAAAATAAACAAACAATTTCTACAACATTCTAAGCAAAGCCTTATGGAGGTGAAAATTAAGGGAAGTTTTTGAACTCAACAGCAGGTGAATATTTGTAAATACGTACAGCATACAAGTGCAACAATATCAGTTTTGAAATTTAAAACCTACTGATGCTGAAATTTAATCTAAGAGGATTTGCATTCTTTGTTGTTAGTGCTAGGGTGCTGCTTGTTACATGGAAAGAATCCCTGCTTAAATTTCATGGGTTTCATTTTTATCCTTTTGTTCTCAAAGTTTGGAACACGCTTCAAATGCACTATGTTTCCAGAACTACGGACCAGTTCACTTTCTGTAGGATGCCTTTTCAGTAGCATTAACTGACAAGTAAACGGAAAGCAACAAAATAAAAATTAAAAAAAAAAGAACTGCTCTTCTCAAGCTTGAAATGCAAGTATCTTTCCCTTACAGCTATAAAATGCATTCCTGCTTTCTTTGAGGATGGATCTGTCTCAAGAACTTCAAAGAGAATTCAATGAAGGTAATAGTTTGAGACTCTGGGAAACAGAAACTGAAAGTATACTGAAGCAGGGAAACATATAAGGGATGATTCCAAATAAAACAAAACAGTATTTTTTAATGGGATTTCTCATTTGGAAATATCAACATAAAAAAGTCTCACATGAACATCTTTTCTGGAAAAATCACTTGAAATATGTGTTCATAATCAGCACTGCAGTATCGCTACTTTGAATAACTTACGATATGGGTTACACTTTGCACCAAATATGAAGTGATTAATCCTCAGAAATTGTTCATCTGTGTAACCACTGTAGCGGACACTTGAACAAGATGTGTAATAAAAATTATAGATAACTTCCACACATAAATAGTGCATTAGTATGTGAAAGCCCACCTGACATTTAGAAACATCGGGCTTTGATTTGAAACTAAGGATTAATCCAATTCAAAACTTGCAAATAAATCTTAGGTTTCCTATTCCTATTCCAAATTCCTATTAACCAAAGAGAATTAGATGCAAAATCCCTCTGTAACTGCAACTCTGTTGCAATGATGAAGTCATGACAGTACAAGATAATAAAGCTTAAAAAAACTACTTAAAACTAAGATGTGGGTTCTGCTGATAAAATGTTCTCAAGGTTATATCAACTTACATTTAAACAAACTGAACTACATTTGGTTCATTGAAAATAAAAATAAAAAGATTATAAATAAAATAAAATAAAAAAATAAAAAGAGATCTTCTCAAGAAGATCTCTTGCTTCCTAATCTTGTCAGGCACTCTGTTTCATCTGAACAGAAGGAATATTTCCTATTAGTCCACAACAATACCTTCACCCCTCAGGTACTCTGTGCATTCACGGACATTAAGATAAATTTTGTCCTCTCCTGGAGACTGAATGGCTTGCGTACAGCTGCAATTACCTCTGAGGAAAAGCTGGTGAAAAAGGAAACTCGTGATGATCACTGAAAGGAACTCCTGTCATTCCAAACAAATACAAGTGAAGCTGGAAGCCAGATTAGCAACTTAATCATAAACTATAAGTCAGTAGACAGGATTCCATTATAATCCATCCAAGGACAGGTTTTCATCGTTCCTACGTTATAGAATAGGAGTGCTGCAAAGGTTTTTCTTCTAGGGGATTATTAAATGGCCATTTTGAAACCTCCTTTCTTTAGGCTAAAGGAAATACAAAGGATATCAAGAGAGAGTTATAAAATTTCCTGAAAGACACCATGAGAAACAGCCCCATCAGGAACCACGTTACCACTTAAATCTATAGTAATGTGCATTTAGGTTTGGAATTTCTCCAACTTCAAACTGATCTGCAAAATTTCATAAAAATTAATTATTAAAAAACAACAACAACAAAAAACACACATTGTTTCCTCCTTGATGACCTCTGAAACATTTCAGCCTTGGGCACTTTTTACAGCCATGCACAACAATTTTCAGAACAGAAAAAAAATGAGAGATCCCATATACCAGCAGAGCCAGTAAATACCATTACAAAAACGTTACCATACACTGTCAGGTACTGAAAGGGTACAAAGTGAGGGAAGCAGTGCAAGCCTATGGGCACACACGGTTCTGTATGAGGCTTTTCCTTCTCACTACTCTTATTTGTGCAGGCCACTAATGCATTTCCATCCTAAGAAAGATGAGCATAGCAAACTCTGAGCACTTACATTGCAAGGCAAGTTAAACCAAATCTGAAGTCCAAGCTTTTAATATTGTACAGTTCACAGACGGAATAATCTGATTTTTCCTTAGCTCTCAACTAGTCTGAGTTCACAGGTTCAGAATACTTGAGCAAAAATTTCAACTGCATATTTCAAAGTTCATTCTACAGCCATTCCCTCTGCATATGTGCTAAGCTCAAGGCGTGCTTGGAGTCTGTTCTGTGTTCAAGTCTATTTTATTTGCGAGATATTCTCATACCTCTGTGGTGTTTCCTGATCCTGCCCATTCAAGAACTGAGCTGCAGACATGGGAATCAAGCCAGAGTCTTTCTTGTGGCAACAGATGGTAGTAGCATGCCTAGAAAATGGAATGCTGTCAGTTACTCAGATCCTTGCTCTGTTACTGTACAATCCTCAGAAAGACTAGATTTTTCTTTCTTTCTTTCTTTTTTTGGTATCACAGCCTATGTCTGTATTACTTTATTATTGACAAGCCATGTTTCTGTGACTAAGTGCTATAAAGCACCGAGGGCATTTAAAGCTTGCTCATCTAGATTTGTACTGTCATACAGACATTGATTATATTCATTTCTTTGAAAAATGCTATGATTTGTGGCTGAAAAGCAACGATTAACTTGACTTCATCACTTTGTCCAATTAAACTGCCCTGAAAATTGAATTTGAAAGATTTGTCTCACCTACAAAATTTGTGCTTTTGAAGTTACTGTTGCTATAAAACAGCTGCAGTTTCAGTAATACGTTTATGTACTTGTGAGAATCCTTTAACACTTAACGTCTCTTCAGGGCTCCACTTCTGCATCAGTGAACCTCTGGCTGTCCAATACCCACTGTTGTAGGGATGTGTGTTCTACACCTGCTGCCCCAAGACACCAGAAAATCACCCATAACAATAAAATCAAAAACTTAAGAGACGAACACATATGCGGTTAGAGAAGTGTGAAGAAATTAAAAAGGACGACACTTACATCCATCATCTTTTCTATTTGTCCTATCACCCAGCTAAAAAACCTACAGGATTTTACATGCTCAAAGCATTTGACATGCTCAAACATTCCCTGGATTTCTGTTCAAATTCAAATATGGCTCCTCTCTGAGCAAATCCTATGGTTTCTATAGCCTTTGCTCAAATACTGAGAAAATATTGACCACCACCTCCTTGTTTTCAAACCTTTGAACAAGGAGAGGCAGTGACTTTTCCTATTCAGTAGACAAACAGAAGTGTGTTAATAAGCTTTTCGCTTAATTTTCTTAATTGCTAATAATCTCCTCAATTATTCACAAATTATATACAACATAGAAAGTACACAGTAATTCCAGCTGTTGGGAGTGGGCAAGAAGGAATTTAATTCTCAGTAGTTCATCAAATCTCCATACACGGGTTTCACATACACAGACAAACCATACTTTGCATGAGGCAATGAGCAAGAATAACACACATCACTCCATAATTTCTTGATCTGGACATAGCAGTACCCAGAAAACTTTGACATAAGCATGGATGCACTTGGATTTTGAAGTGTAATGTGACATGGACCAAATGGAACTTGACAGTGTCCCTTTACACTGACCTATAGAGCAAAATAAACAAGAAACAAATTATTAGGAGTACATACTTTTCCCAGGAAGACCTATCAAGCCTTACATTTAAGAACAGTGTAAGAAAACATCTAAACAAACATTACTGTCTGCAAAAGGAATAACTATACTGACCTTCAACTCTTTTCCTGCTGTGCCTTCCCCTAAAATGCCTGTGGAGGTCAGTAACGTATAAAGTTGATAGGGCGCCGTGAATACCAGGCCCATGGAATTTACTGGTGATCTTTTCTCCACAAATAAACAAAGGTTTGCTCATTGTCAACACTTCATAGGAAACTGCTGGAGCAGCCAGCCATACCACTATTAACAAATCTATAAGCATATATAAATTTAAGATATATACTACTGTTTTCACACACGATTTTAAGAACACAGAGACTGTAAATGAACTTGAAGGCAAGACAAAGCAAATTACCTCTAACCCAGAGAGTCTGGTCAGAGTGCAATACTGAAATGGTACTGTTTAATAGTCCATCCTGTCAATGAAAGAAGAAAAACAATCTGACTTTTTTTCCATTTTGCTACTTACCTTTACAGCAAATGAGACCATTGCTAAGTAAATCAGTCAAACAAGCTCTTTTTCAGATAGATAGGAGAGCAAAACATTCTGCATATTTGGCACTGGAGCAGATATAAGGCTGAACCAAAACCTGAGAACAGCAAAAATACAAATAAATGAGTATATCATGCAGTTTATTATAAATACAATATTAAACAACACTTTGTCCTCAATGTGTACATGCATAATTTTATTACCTGGGTCTGGCATACAAAAGCATCTATATTAGGCTGTAAATTTGCCTATGCACAGCTTGAACAAGAAACTTTTGTTCCCAGCTACTTCTGGTCATGAATGGATGCTCATTAGTAACACAAATGCATAAGCTCTTTGTATATGGAAAGGGATAAACATCAGCTTACAGAGAGTAGATTCTGTTACATGGATGCTAAGAGATTTGGTTAAAATCTGTGTGTGGGAATTAACATTTAACATTATCAGGATAAGAATGCACTTGCTTATCTCAAGTTACTTAGGTAAGATGATACAAAAACCTAGTTAGAACAAACAAAACCAGTTCAACATAGGGTCACTGGAGATCTAGCTAAGAGTCAGCAGTCCATAACATCTAATTAAACCTGTCCTAAAGGGGACATCAATGTAGATTGTTCTGAAAATAATGCCTCCTATTTATTTCTACAGAAAATATGAAAGAGAGTACAATAACTTTATTTGAGAGTTCTCAGCTTCAAAACACTATTTTTCAACATAGTCATCACCATTAGCTATGCATTTTGGCCAGCACTGAACAAGAACATGTATGCCATCAGAATCTGCATGGCCATCTAGAAAGTGGCTCATCTTTCATGTCACTGTCATCACTGCTGAAACACACCACCCACCATCTCACCGTGATCACATCCCCAGGGTTTGCACTCTATAAACTGATGAATGTCAATGGGTGCCATTTTTTCTACATGGACACACCTTTGCTTCACATACACTTCCATGTCAGATGCCATTCTGTCAAACGGCCCCTCTGCTTCCATCTGTCTCATGGCAATAAAACGTAGCGGTACACCGCTAAGAAAGTTCAGTCTCATCTGTCTCTGATGTGACGGGTCAACATAATAAAACAGGAGCAGCCTTCATAAATTGCACAGATGAACTGGACCCAGAAAGTTCTAATTTCTCTCCACTGACTGCAAAAACAGTCAGCAGTGACTACTTTATGTGTCAATATTGTCCTTAACCCAACCTTACAGTCTTGCTGCCACTTTATACTTGGATGCTTCTGTTTTATCAAGAGAAAACACGTTAATTAATCTTACACCTACTGAAATATATGATGATACATACAGACCTGTTCCACCAAACTCCTTCGTTAGTGGGTTCACAGGAGCACAAAGGCTCTTCCAAAGTGGAACAACTAACAAACCTCAAGCAAGTATACAACCTTTCCAAGATTCTTTCCTGGCTCTCATATTGGGAAATATACTAAAACAGCAGCTCCAAACTAGTCATAATAAATAATGGGGTATCCCATCTGTGAAAAAATATTTGAAGCACCACCACCAAGTAAGTCCTGATATAACACAGTCCTTAGAAACTCTGCATTCCATTCAGTTTGCAATGGTTCTTTTCTGTCCAGACCAGTCACCATACTATGTGGTGATCTGTGTTATGTTCTTTAGATCAGCTATGACCGTACTTTCAGAGGGAACTAGTTGAGTATATCTTGTAGCTGAAGAATCAGAGTCCCAGATTATCAGCTACTGTGAAGGAATTTTACTTTTTTGATTCAGTGCTTCTGTTTTCTATAGAAAAATGTAGATACTCTGAGGAGAACTTCACTCTCTCATAGTATGGCTTTTCCAGAACAAGTGATATTAATACTTTTTCAAGTAAGTAGAATTTGCAATTAATTTTTGAAAAGCAGAAGAGTGATGCCACAAGCTAAGATTCTGTATACTTTACATTCTTCTACATCTGTTTTATTGTAGCTCTTGCAAGCCTAAGCAATGTAAAACATGAGAGCTTCATTTTGAAATCAGATATCCTTTACTAAATCCTTCATCCTTCCATTTAACTATTACAAACAAATATTTATGTAATATATGTTAACACAAACAAGGAGGCAAGGCAGTAAGAGAAGGAAAGCTAAGCTTCTCTTCCAATTTCTTCATAGAACGTTCACTATTGAGTTTCAGAATTCCAGTTTTTCAAAAAGTTGAGAGGGATAAAATACTTGAAAATGATAGAGTAAGATTAAAGAAAGATCATCAAACAGCACATTTATGTTTGCCCACCATCTGTTTTCTCTTAATTTTATTTTGCCTGCTTTTCAATAATTTTTGCTTACGTGTGCATAAATAATTTAAAATTGTAATATTCAAATGAGAAAACAGGGGGCTTTCTTAATGTATGTATTAAACACAAGAAATAGAAAAGAAATGAAAGGGAATACGTTTCCAAGACTCTTTTTCTCCCCAATCATTTAAGGTCCCTAAATTCAGAAAAAATAAACAAACATCTGAGACTCTCTATGCTTTTCTCCTCATGGATGTTCTGTCTCCTCTTTCCTTAAATGAAGGCAAATAATGGATAGAGGCCTTACATTTGAAAGGATACTGCATGACACAGGCTGTAACAAACAACATGTTTCAGTCATCTATATAATCTGTTCTGCTTGCTTTAGAAAGCTGTAGCTGGAAGCACTTTCAGCTCAACTTACAGCTTTGAAATATCTTTATGAGGCGGCACAAAAAAATTTTGTCTTCCATCATCTGCCAGTACCTGGACAAGCACCATGAGAATGTTTTGCTTTGTCTAGAAACATATCTTCTTCACTCCCCTTTTTCCATGCTTTTTTGTCAGAAATAGTTCTCCAATAGAGGGAAAGCTAGTAGGTAAGGTAGGTCATCATATTTGATAATTGCGAAAGATCATTATGTGATCCTAGAACAAAAGAAGGACAACCCAGACTTCAGTATTTGGTCAGAGAAGCAAGCTGTTCTTCTCTCCTGCAAATAAACAATTGCTTTATCACCAAAAATAGTACGACTTTCGTTGGAGAATCTTTCCAGTGCCTTTATCATAACTACTTCCCTACTTCATAGGACCAAAGCAGATCTGGAAATATGTGATCAGACTATACGGAAATGTCAAATTTACTGTGCATATCTGATGCAGACCTGACACGTAAGGCAAATCTGTCCAATTCCCTTCTGGTTGTTAACAGAATTCAAGAGAGAGAAGCTAAAGGATTGGCTGCATGCTTGTCAAATTGCTCCTGTCAAGCATATCCAGCTTGCAGGCTCACTAGCTGAGCATCTGAACACTGAAAGAACTGCATAGCTAGCCCTCCAGCTGAAGAAGAAAGTGAAGGGATGCAGATGGTCCTCATCTCCTTTTGTCTAGTAGTTACTCTTCGTATTTACAGAAGGCCTCAATGGTAATATCAACAAGCAATGACAAAAGAGCAATATCCATAGCCTTCTAGTCACTAATAAAAGCTTGTTCAGTCTTACATTCCCATGGTAGGGTGAAGTTAGTTATCACTAGTCAGCTCTAGAGGATGTGTTTATGGAGAAAAGTTTTTTTCTTCAAATGCAGAAAAAGTGCCTCTAAATGTTCCCTCTGCCAAGCACAGCTGAGATAGATCCCTTCCCTATTCCAAATTAATGAGCTGATTTAAAAGTAGCACCTATATGTGTATTTAGTGCAATGAAGTCGGGTACAGGCCTCTAGCTTCAATCAAGATCTGAACAACAGCCAAAAAATAAACTACATCAAAACCCGTGAGAATCCAAAACAGATTACCAAAAAAAAACAAAAAAAAACCAAAACATACCACACACATTGTCTCCCGTTCTCTTCTCTTAATCTAATAACCCTTCAGGGACAAGTTGAACAGCAAGAGGGAAGCACTTATAAGGATGGATGTTCAATGTTGGTCTCAAGTCCACAGTCAGTCTGCAATTTGAATACATTTTAGAAAAATTTTATTATCTAGTATTTTGAAAGAAAGAAAGTGTACTCTTCATTTAGTTCTTGATCACGGTAGCAAATCTAATGCATTTTTTAGTAAATCCTTAGTTGCTGGCTAAGTCCTACAAATCTTCCACGAAAATTGATATTCAAAACTAAATGTACTCAGATGAGCCACTGTCTCTTTCATATGTATGTATCAACTAGGGAAAGACTTCATGTTATGCTTTTCATTCTCACATCGTGGAGTTCTTGGGAATATACAGTGATAATGTTTATGCAGTTTACATATAATTATAAATATGTTTACATGTATATATATTTATACATTACATATGTGATTGTATGTGTTTATGTATTACATATATGCAGACTGTATACTGAGATTAGTAATCCATACTACTGATATTGATATATAGTTCACAAATAATGGTTATTCTTACCTTACCCATATCCTGAAAAGGAACTTGAGAGTGAAACCTCAAGTTCTGAATCTGTTTCTAAAGCCATACTGTTTAACCTGAAAGATACAACATAATTATTACATTAGAGTTCCTTAGGGATTAAGCAGGTAATCCATGGAGATCATACTATAACTTTTCTGTAGCTGCCATTGATTAAATACGTTCCATCTCATGAACCATGAATCATTTCATTTTTAAGTACTCTTTTATTTCCTTGAAATTTATCTAAAAGTTTATTAGATTCAGTCTGTACAGCCCTGATAGACAGCCCGCATACATTTAAAGCATTCCCAGTGGAGAATCATAAGACATTTAAAATCTATACTTGATCTGACAACAGCAGCACCATGTTTGAATTAGAAACAGATTAGACATAATCGAAGATAAAGAGGACATGAGTATCACTCCCATTTTGGTGGAGTGGGCTTTAAATTATCAGATTCATCCAGAATATACTACTGAGAAACATTGAATTGTTATCTTTAGACAGCCTTTTCTAAGAGTTTACAATTTCTCAGCTCAGTGAAGCTTGCCACCAGCTTGTTATCAGAACAAAAAACGAAAAATCATTTGGTTCAGAGCACAGAACTGATCTCACCTCCAAAAGTGCACATTTTCTTCTGATAACAGGCACTTCACCGGACCGCAGAGGTACCACATCAAGCTTTACTGTAAAGGCAATCTTTCTAAGATTCTTCCACTTTTCAGGCAATTCCTAACAACAGTACAAGTGGATATTGTTTGTCACTTTGCAGAGCCAACAATCCTCCCTACACAGAACATACATAGACTTACTTACACCTCCCGCGCTTCCTCTTTTTATTAAAATACTAGCTGACTTAATGGCCCTCCTGTCATTGTGTAGTGGCAAACACGGACTCATTACTCAGGATAATTTGCAAAATGTAATTAAAGATTGAAGTTTAAAATATCCTACATTTTCTAGTCAGAACATTTTTAGGTATATTAAATTTGTAAATAAAACTCAGCAAGAAAAAGAATACCTCAGTAATGCAACTCACTATAAAGCAGTTTTGATAAGCACGTTATTACTTTGAATTTCCCTCAAAGGAGAGCAAAAATGCATGCAGCAACAACTGAACACGTTAAATAACTCAGTGTTAAGTGCTTTCAGAAACCTGCCTCGCTCTTAGCAAGAACATGCTTAGCCTCAGCTGGTCTCAGGAAAGTTATATTCCTTACCCAGCTTTCAGACATCCCAAAGGCTCATCTATTCTGCAAGCAATACATGCTGCTGACAAAGCAGCAGCAAATGCCATTCACTATGGACAAGTACTTGTGCACATCTTGCATAATTATGCACTAGAGTTTAAAAGACCACTATACGAAGGTAAATACTTCTGTTGTGATGGAAAACTCAAATGAGCCTTCTGCAAATGTGTGAGTTTACTCTGAATCTCATTCTACATAATTTCATAACTCTGTGATACAATTGAACTTCATTGATTCCTTGCAAATCATACTGGTGAAAAAGTTTTTCTACCATTATCTGAAGCAAGTTTTGACATAGTTGGCAAGAAGGTTAATAAACACAAGCAATTCTTTGGTAACATGTTCATAAATAAGAGCGCAGTGAAATAGCTGTGTGTAAGCACTACTTGAAAAAGAATATTTCCATGGTAATTTTTATTTTTCAGCTGTACTAAGAGGCAAGAAGTGTTGGATGGAAAAGTACAGATATTAGTTGGAAAGGCTCTCCATTTTCATATTCAGTGTAAATCTTTATATTCAATGCAAGTCATGCCCAGGAAAAAGTAGCTACAAAAACTTTGGAAAATTCACTTTACTTTTGGAAAAAAAATCGGGTTGAAAGCAAAGCTGTAATTCATAGAGAATGTTTTACATACTAAAACCCTGAAATTGTTACAGTGGCATTTTTCTACTTTAATTTATAATTTTTCTGTTTTGAAATACAAACATTCCTGATTACAGGATTTTTTTTTTTTTCCAATTGATTTTAGCTAAGAAACTTTTGCAGGGCATATTTGGTTCTATTTTTCTTAAAGAAGAGTTACTAAAAGATCTCAATTCTGCCTCTGTCCCAGAAAGGAATAGTTTTTTTGTGTGTGTAACCAGAGGCACGTTAAATCCTGTTTCTCCGAAAATCTACTGAGTAGTCTAGCATTGCAGGATCAGGGCATTCTTTATTTGCACAGGTAGGTCAGGTAGTTAGCAGCTTAATGACTTTGCTTGAGCACAAACTATCAGAGTCCTGAGTGCCTGCCCAGCCCCACATGTGGACTCCACCCCATATCCAGGAGCTTCACTTAAGCTCAGCAGTGAGCCTTCAGATCATATCTGAACTATATGGTGTGCATGACCACTGCCAGCCCCGTTTCTGGCCCTGTCTCTTGTGCAGACCAACATTTCAGTGAGCTTGCATATCCAGGAGAAATTTAATCCCAAAGAAGTTATGCCTGTTGTCCTAAGAACACATTTGAGAGCAGCAAGAAAGACAGAAGTCGGCACAGACCCAAAAGGCTTGGAAGTACTTCAAGAGATCCCTTTGTCTACCTTTCTGAATTGAAATATATTTATGGACACGTCTACTTTTTGATTCATATAAGCTTGCCTAAGGGAATTACCTGAGCTGTTTTTCATGAAAATTCAGGTCTATTTAAAAAACTAATTAAATTCACCAATGGTATTTAAAAGTTTTATGGGCAACTTAGTTTGAAAAAACTACTGAAAAATCCTCTGATTTTCAGATTCACTAACTTCTTTAGAACTTTGTTAATATTGGCCATAAAGAAAAAAACACTAGGTCTTAAACAAATCAACAAAATAATATCATTATTAACATTTCTTCAATAGGTGTCAGAAGGAGAAAGAACCCTGAAAAACTGAAATACCCCTTATTTAGAATGCATTAAATGACCTGAATATTTTGGAAGCTCATTATTTTCATAAAACTTAGTGTAATATAAAGACATCCACTAAGGAGAAACTGCTTTGTGCACCTAGTTTTATCGTCCTTCCTTAAGTACCAGTATTAGTTGAAGTGACTTTGATGCTCCAAAACAAAGAGTGATCAAGTTCCCTTTCTTCATAGCTACTTATTTGTAGCTATGGGCATCTATCTGATCTATATCATGCTAAGTAGAGACAAAGATTACATTGAAGGAAAAAAAACAACTTAAAAACGAAGCCAAATGCCAAGACCCACGGTGTTGTACTGACTGCAATCTCAAGTGTAACTTGTCAGTAAGCAGCAAGTTGTCTGTCTGCTCCTAGAAATAATTAATGGAAAATGACTGGAGTCATATTTCTCAAGTATTATAATTTCTATTTCATGCATCATACTAACATCAAAATTTTTTAAGTATCTATTGTCATCAGCCAGACACAAAATGTTGTGTTTACCATTACTCACATTCCAACATGTTGATTTAACTCACATTTGCAAGTGAAATGGGTTGTGATTTAGATTCTTATGGCTGTCACTGTCATTCTCGATCAAAAAAAAATTGTAATCTTGATTCCAGGCATCTTCTCCAAGAGTTTCCTTTAAACCATTAACAGAATTTTAATCCCACAGAGAGATTATGAAAATGCCTCAACAGACTAGACTTTTACGGCTAATAGAGTTCAGTGGGGCTCACAAGACCCACCGTTTTTAACAGTGGGGCTGATTATATTATATACTGATTATATTATATATTATACTTTGCAGGCAAAGTAGTGGTCAAAGTAGTCAAATCTGTGTGCTCATCGTGCTGCAAAGGGTACGAGGGAAGCACAGTTTATTAATACAAAATGTTGCCAATTGCAAATACAGCACGAAATACAGACTTGCAGAAAAACTTGCACTAACATTAAATCTCTAGAAAAGGTAATTCATAAGCCACTTCTGTCAGTAGTCTGTTGACACAGACATAATCAAAGTGGTACTTGCAGAACTGGGAGCAGAAACTGTACCAAGTATCCTGAAGAGAAATGAGTCACCAAGAAAGCAAATATTCAACAAATAATCGAAAGGAAACAAACAGTTCTAGAGAAATACACAACCCGGAATACACCTACAGAAGTCTTTTGACACAAACAGTAACACAAAGTCTAAAGTCACAAACTGTCTAAGGACAATACTGAAGCAAAACCAGAAGGGAAATCCATGAACACAGCAGTCCATCCAGTTTCATTCAGGCTTCAGTTTGCCTTGAAAAGAAGTGCTCAACTGGGCAAGCCAGCTGCAAAGATTTAAAAAGTTAACCAATATCATTCAAAGAATGTGTGCTGCTAGCTGAAAGAATCACTAAAATAAGAAGAGAAACAGAAGGTAAAGAGAGCAGAAAATGACAGCTCACAGTCAACAAACGGGAAAAACCTCACAGCTTCTCTTAAAGTATCAACATTCTTGCTTGTAAACAACTGGAGAGAGGTGACTCGGGTGGGAGAACAGCTACATTCAAATGCCTAAGGAAAGGCCTATTTAGAAAAAAAAATTAACAGAAGTAACAATACCTGTAAATAATCTTTTCCAAGGTATTTCACAAATCCATTTACAGATGAAGCAATATCACAGACGTTCTTGATTAGTCCCTTCATAATATCACAGAAATTGCTATTGACATTAAGTCCAAAGAAGGTTTAAAAGTCATTTCACTGCCATTAAAGCAAGCTGCACTTCAAATAAAGGAGTGGATTCAAACATGGCCTCAGTGTTTTCAGTTAGGTACTGAAGAGAACACTTGATAGCTTTGAACAGCCCATCTACAATCATGTGGTCTATGTATTCAGTGTAGGGTTTCCATTCATCAGAAAGAGGATCTGCCTGGAGCAAATACTGATTGTCCTGGAAAGAGTAATTTAGAGAATCGCTAACAGGGGTTTAGAGTTGCTCTTCCCTGTGTGGATTTCTTATCCCAGCTAACTGATGAGCCCAGGAATAAAGGAACTCTCACTTTGATGAAGAAAAGCATTCCCACTATTTACAATGTAATTACCTTTTCATTGCAACTTTTACATGCACATCTGGAACTAATTACTGAAAACTCTTTCCCTCTGGAGTTGGATTTGCATAAGCGAGTGCAAATACTTGAAAACACTTTTAGCTTTTACCCAATTCCATTTTTCCTAAGTATTCACATCTATTTATTGATAATAGCTATTTCTGGTACAAAACAGTTCATGCGACAGTAGGCCCAGTAAATATCTGGTGGATCTTTACTCTGTTTCTTAAATCATACTCCACATTCTTTGATGATTTCCTTTCTGAACAGAAATTATTTCTGTCACTTTTTTCTGAAATTTTATTTATTCGTTGTGTTTGGGTAGTTGTTTCTTTTGTCAGCACAACAGCTATTTCACATTATCCTTAAATATTCAGATGACCTCATCCACACTTGAAACAGAGTCGCTCCATCTGCTCATTGCAACCCCAGATATCGTCGCTCTGTCAAGTCAGAGGCAGGCATCCATCCAAAACACACTGACATGTTTTTCAGAACTCTCCAATTCATACATTCTACTTGTCTTAGCAGCACAGTCTTCTGTAACTTCCGTCATACCTTTACTACTGTAGTTAAATATGAAGTATTAGGAGAGCAAGAAAAATATTTTTATAACTAGGGCTATAAAAATATTTTTGAATATTTTTTATCCACTCTATTAGTCAAGAACCTTGATAAAGATTTTTTTAAAAGGACAAATCAAACTTGGGAGTTTTAAAAATATCCATTATCAGGTTTTCAGTCCATGAAATGAATCACGTTCATATTAAATCAGTGGACTCTGCCTCCTATTTATACAATAGTAGAGAATCTGGCTTTGAGAATGTGCAAAGTTTGCCAGGAATACCAAACATCTGGATAACCAAACGTTTCTGTTTGTAAGATGGATGTCCTGCAAGAGCAGGACAAGTTTCACTATACTACAGTTCCTCCCCTGTCTTTCTGCCACAGCTTCTACATGAAAGCTCTCATTTTCTCATTCATAGGCAACACAGCCAAACTGGCACAATTCTGAAAGCAGACACTGTCTTACAACTGGATTATACCAGCTTGTATCTAACAACCTGTTTAGACCGAGGAAAATGTATTTTACTGACTGTGCATAGGCAGACTAGAACCATAACCACTTAACCTAAAATTCAATCCAGCATCATATCTTTGATTGAAAAGCTATGATGGTGTTGGAATTAGATGTTCTTGAAGGTCCCTTCCAACCAAAGTCATTCTATGATTCTATATTAACTTTTACAGAGAAATCCAGCGGGTGTCTGCAGGATTCTTGTGACATTGCTTCCATCAGCAAGAAAACAACCAACTAGGAAACTGTCTTCTACATTTCTGCAGCAGAGGCTGCAGCACTCCCACTCAGTACTCATTCCAGTAATGACAATAGTTCTGTCATCATACATCTCTGGGAGCTGGACTAAAACCACCAACTGATTTTATTCTGGTTCCCAAAAACCATTCTGTTCAGCCCACTAAGATAAGTTTCATCATCTGTTCCCAGTGTTATAAGCCACTTGTAATGGATGATGAAACTTAGCACAGCATTAGTGTTACTAGTGTTATAATCCACTTACGCTTGATTTCATAAATTTCCTGATGGGAGGAATTAGTTCTGTCCATACATTTACAAAATAGTGCATTATGAGTCACCTTTTTGTTTTCAAAGAAAAACATGCATACATTCAATAAGACTACAGTGTACTACAATTAACTACAAACTACAGAGTAACAGCCATCCAGACAAGGTATTTAGAAAAATACCTGAATACAGTTTGATATTGGTTGAGTGTAGCTGAAGATTTGAAGAGATTATACATGAGTATGTCAATTTTCTAGCATGTCTTTATGTTCACACACAACTGTCAAAAAGAATCTCCCTTATTTACCTTCCTATTTACCTTATAAAGTCTTCTCAGAATACAAGAGCACTGAAATGGCTTTGTGTTAGAAGGATGTTTTAAAATCAAGATATTCCTTCTCTTGCAGAAACAGCAGAAAACTGCAGAATCACAAACATCCTGTCATTCAGAAAAAGGCTATCAGACATTAAGAACCACATCATGAGTAAGTCCTTTGTGATTTACTGAAGCAGAATTTTCATCAGCCTTCTGACAGCAAGAGCATGATGTTTTTGCCATCAGTATTCTTCTAGTTCTAGTCACTTCCTGTAAGTCCCACATATATTACCTCTTATAAAATAAAATCAAAATAGCATTTATCTTCGTAGAATGGCCTGGGTTGAAAAAGGACCATGATAATCATCTAGTTTCAACCCCCTGCTATGTGCAGGGTCGCCAACTACCAGACCAGGCTGCCCAGAGCCACATCCAGCCTGGCCTTGAATGCCTCCAGGGATGGGGAATCCACAACCTCCCTGGGCAACCTGTTCCAGTGCGTCACCACCCTCTGAGTGAAAAATCTTAATCTCTAATGTTTCTCAGAGGACAGGTACAGTTCAAAGACATGATCCCATTACACTTTTTTATACTGAAGTCAAAACACACACACACACACACACAAAAAAAAAAGAATTTTTAACATGAAACAAGGTAATTGCTAAAACAATTAAAAACAATCCCAAATATCACATATTGAGATTTACTGCTTTGCTACTTTCAGATTGAAGTTGTCTCACACAGTCCAAATTCCAGAGAATGACTACAATGAGGTCCAGTGTACAGAGATGTGGATACTGTGTAGGAATCCATCTGTTCCACTGCTCTCTCACCTTTTGCAGAACAAGGCTTGCTTCCACTATCTGCAAGATCCTACTGAAACAAAAGAGATTTCAACTCAATGTCATTTTAAGTACATAGCACAGCTATAACTTCAGAAAGTGCCTGAAGTGTTTTAAGCCCCATTGTACAATGTTTTACAGCAATACTTATGGATGATTGATGTGTTTAAACGGTGTTCTGTGCCTGAGAAACCTCTCGTAACTCCTGAGACTATTTTAAACTGCCTGAAGTCACTGGCGTGATTTTATGAAGTGCATCACATCCACTCCTTAACTTAAGTAAATAGAAACATTTATGGTGCCAGTTTTACCAGTGTGTAAGCTGCACATAAAAACCAATCTGCTCTCACTGACCAAGGGGCAGCAGCTTCCCATCCAAAACTCTCTGAGCCCTGGCAAAATTCCCAAAGGCTCCATAGGGCAAGTTACATTGGGTGTCAGTGATTTCAGGTACTCCAGGAAGATGCTTTCATTTCCCCTCACTCTGTGAAATATCAATTACTCCAGAAAGAATGAGACCTTCTGCTGGATGCAGCCAAGCCCAGTTCCTGCATAGAAATCCCAATGGCTTTTCTGGCAGGCTACAGAATGCAAGCCTGGAGACTTGCTGGGTGTTCCTTGGGCAGAACTCCAGCAATAAGTGCATGGATGACACTACAGCAGAGTGGGCTACAGACACAAAAAAAGGCACTGTTGCACAGTCACAAGACGTATGAAGAGGAGGTATCTACGAGAGCTCATTTGTTTTGTCACCGCACAGGTCGGTGATGCTTTCTTTAAGATCACCCAGGAATCTGATTAACTGCCAAGATGGACAGTTACTCTTTCTTGAGATTTTTCGTGCAAAGAACACATTCCTTCACATTTTATGAATATTATTTGTCTCCCTCTCTTTGACAGTAACCCAACCGAAATCGGACAAATCAGGAAAAACAAAATCAGCAAGGAGGAAAGTTATGAGTATGAACATGGAACAGTTCATAAATATCAAGGAGTCTCCTATGAGACTTCAGAAGCATGTGAATGTGTGCAGATCTGAGGTTTTAGAGACAGGAAATAGAGCCAAAATATGCTAGTTTCCATCAGCTTTCCCATATGTCTAGGACATCTCTGCTGTAATTATTTTCCATTGGGATTCTAAAGAGACAGATATGGCCAATTGAGTTCTTGTATAATTCCATTTTATTCTTTAATAAGAATAGTTATCTCGAGATCTGCGTCTGCGACAAAGTGTTTTGCTCTCATAGAATTTCATCAGAAGGTAATTTAGTTGTTGAAGAAATTAAGAATTCTGAGCACCTGCACATTCATTTTAAACTGGAGTTTCAACATGATTTGAATTTCAATGAAATAAAATGAAAAAGAGTTTGGATTTCAAGTACTTTTAAACTTCTCGTGAACATTTCAGCAGCCTCCAGGCCTTGAAGCTTGGTTCATCTGCCTTTAAAATCCCCCTATTTCCTGCTACTATTGCTACTTCAACACATTCCTTTTTCTACTACCGCCTTCTTCAAATCGCAGCCTGGAGAGAAGTAATCTGCCTTATACTCAATTCCAGCTGTCTTATTTCTGCATAGGCAATAAGCACCATTAGAAGCTTGATCAGTAGAGTGAATTTCAGAATATTTAACTTCCAAAACCTGCTTATTGGCCAAAAGGATTGGAAAGCATCACAAATCCTCCACGTGGTACAATGACTCTCCTTCAAATGAGCTAAGAAGAGGAAATTCTCACTAAATCTGCTAGTAATCAAGTTAGGAAGACCACAAGAACCTGCCTCTTTCACGATCTTTCAAGACTTCTGAATTTGGTTTTACTTTGAAGCAAGAAGCACCAAACCTGACAACGCACAAAAATGTAGTCACACTACAAAAGCCAGGTCAGGATTTTGAAAAGATCAGCAAAAACTCCACTACATGTTTATTTTGAATTCTGTTCAGCTTTTTCCAAGTCGTTTGGCTAATTTCAGTATGTGTGGGAATATACTGCCTGAATTTCTGATTACTTTAAGAAAAGCGTTATTAGCCAGACACAATTTTACCTCTTTTACCTTAGTAATTGCTGGCTTGCCAATGAAGACGCTGTTCTTAGCATTTTTATCTTTCATTCAAGAAGGAAGGATTTTTTGTTTCCATCGACAGCTTGTGAAGATAAGCAGAAAAAAACATTGCTTCTCTTGGTAGGAGCAAGCATATACCTGCAGAATAGTTGTATGACTAAAAACACTGCACAGCAGGAAAAAAAAGAAGCCCTTGGAACAAGGCTCCTTTGAATATATGGCATTTAAGAGAGAAAGTCAGTAGGCATAATTAAGAAAACAAAGAAAATTACTGTGTTCTGAGATTGTATATAAAACTATAAAGACCACCAAAAAAACACCAAAGGAAAATACCTAATTAATTAAAACTTTTGCCAACATCACTGCAAATAAAGAATCTCTCTGGGCAAAAAAAATGTGATAATAAATTATGTCAACTAATAATAAAATTAAGAGGACTAAAATTAATAATAAATTTAAAGTAAAATATTGATTAAAAAAAAAAAACCTGATATTAAATTAATAAAAGAGAGGGAATTTCCCCCTACTTTTTGTTTCTCAAAGATCTCTTTGGAGTAAGCAATCTAGTCATCAAGCACAGACAGAACAGCAAAACTGGGATAAAAGCTAGAAGCAATAACAAGCCTTTCCAGTAAATTAGCAAATATCTGCAAATCAGTAGAAAATTCATTGAAAAATAATTTAAAGAACTGCTATTTAATTCTAAATTATATTATTCTAAACTATGCACTTTTCCCAGGGAAGACTGCTTTACAAATAATGTTTTGTTAAAGTAGTTTCTTACTATCTTACTAATTATTTGTTTCCCTTTTTGGCTCCAAAAGTAAAGTAGAAATTGCATTACGAATCTGTGTGGAATTCTATTTTGTATTTATCTTTCCATGCAAAATTAATGGATTGCATGAAACATTGTGGCTTGAAGTTTGGGGAGGAGATTACTAGGAACTGAATGATGGCCACAACAATAAAGCTAATACAAAAATTAATAAAAATACAATATAGAAAAACAAAAATAATAGAAAAATCTAGCTAGTTGTAGTACTAGTGGGAGAAAAATGAACTAAGAAGAAAACAGAGCTGTTTATATATACATAAATATGCATATGAATTATTTATACAACTAATTATTAGAATCAGCTTTTTGTTTGCTTGATTTGTCAGAGTGTTTCTGTGGGACAGTTAAGAATAGCAGATGGAATAGCACTGTGATAAACCTGTATCTCACACCACTGAGAAATCAGACTAGACAACATGCCTCCAAAAATCCCTGTGAAAAGGCATGAGGTTCTTGAGGGAAGGATGGAAAAACTCTCTTAAGTTGCACAAAACATTGTAGACTTATTCCAAACTGCATGACACTGGAATAGTCATCTGTTCATGAGAGGAAACACTGTGCTGTGGTCTCATGAGCAGCTGTGGCCAAGAATTAATGCTTTTGTAAATTTTGTCTTTGCTAGCTCTTTTGCTGCAAGAGTGGGTCAAAAAGCCAGTGGCACAGAGCCCTGAGGAAGAGGCTCTGGCCGAAAAGAGGAGGATAGATGTACTGAAGCACTGCATACAGTTTCCCCACACATCCAAGTTATTCCAGAGATCTCGAGGAATTGGGACAGCAAGACTTATTCTCCCTCTAATCTGGTTGGCCTTGGTAAAAAGCTCTGAGGAGGTATTCCTAGAAATTCCTAACTGTTGTGCACCTGCCTGCTTAGTCGGTGACAATTCAGTTTGCTCATTATTGTGTGCCTGTTGTTGTTGCTCTTGTGATTGTGGGAAATGGCACTGAAGCTTCAAAAGTCAGTAAATCCATTCTGCAACAAATTGCAGATGCCTTCTGGACAAATTCAAGAAATGCAACCAAAAAGTTTATAGTGTGATTTTATATCATTTTTCCCAATAATATGTTTGCTGTATTTGAATATGTATTACCAGCAGCAGCCTCCATTTCTGGCAGTTTGTGGTTAAATATCCCATAAACGCTAACACTTCTTCTATTCTGAACTCACTACAGTCATGCTGACAGACCAAATTATAGTATTTTATTATATTGCATCTTCACTGTGTATTTTATTTATCGCTGTTGTGCCTTCTAGTTTTTGGCATCTATTCAAAACCTTTACCTGCATCCTCCTGCTGTTTGTCCTTCTGGCAAAATGTTCTTTTTTTTTCTGCAGGTTTTTCGTTGTTGTTTTGTTTCCTTTTTTGTATTCAGACCAAAAGCTTTTACTTCTGTAAGCTATAAAGATCATTTATTTCACAAGCTTAGGAAGACTCAATGACACCAAACTGTTTCTGAAACCCTAGACAGCTGCAAAGATAGCCAGTGTATTAAATCACCAATTTTGACAGCCTGTGAAACATTGCTTATAAATATGCTCTTTGTAGCATAAAGACAGCTTAATTCAGTAGTTAAATTTTGAAATTCATATTTTTAAATATGTATGTTGACTACAAGTAATACACAGTCCAACTAGTCTGTGCACTGCCCATTTGCTCTTTGTTGCAGCTTTATGTCTTGGCTTTCTGTGTTTCATTACACGTTCTAATAATATGGCATCCATAAGAGCTGGAACTTCTCGTGGTACATCTAAGTTTCCTGCCTAATGTGACAGCTACATTGGCTTCATTGTTTCTAAATTTCTTTGAAGGAGGACATTCTTCCTAGATCTGAAAAGCTTTAACAATTAATGCCTTCATTTGGCAACATGTTACATTGCATAGCTCCTAAAAGTAAGTATGTAGTCTTAAATTAATTTGGATTTTCCTTTACAGACTGAGTCCAATCTCACCACAGGAATGGAATAAACTTACTCCAGTTGTTGCATAGATACGAAGGATCATTGAGCTTCTAGTTAGTTAATATTTAACTATCAATCTTCACAACCATTACAAAACCTTGTCTTACTTTACTGCTTCCAAACAGACATTTAGCAACAACTTTTTCTTTATTTGCTTGCTTCTCTCGAAGATGATTTCCAGACTCCAGCATTTTGAGAGAGATTTTACACATTTTGGTTTGGACAAGGTTTAAGAATTGTAAGCACATGAGTCAAGTAAGAAGAATGTAGGTGGCAACAGCCCTCTGTTTCTTCTGAAGCTTCCCACCACATGCTTGGAAACTTAAGTAACAAGAGTGAATTATATAGACTTTGAACCAACAACTCGTATCAGAGAAAGCCCTGTGCTTTGCTGTAGTTGTTTTTATGGAACTACTGAGTTACTTCACAGAACATACCTGCTTTATAAACTGCAGTGCTTATGAAGAGCTAGCTTCTCCCTGTGCCAGTAAAAGGTGATGACAAGCTGATAGTATGTTGATTATTTTCATCAGAATCACTCTCATGCAGAGAGTCAGTGTACAAGGACCCATGTAGGTTCCTGTCCGCCATATTCTGTCAATCACCTCCTTTGCTCCTCAGCAGCAGCACAATATCCATTTTCTCTCATGTTCTCCTGTTTTTCCCTCAGTTCTCTCTTTGTCCCGTCTCTTCTACGTTACACAAGGCACATCTAAATGCATATACAAACACCCTCTACTATCTCTTGGTTCCCTGATATATCTGCTTTTATGTTTGTTGTACTCTTTGGGATGTACAGAGAACGGTGCTGATGGTAAACTTGTCCAGTCTCAGCAGGAAGCTGTTCCTTACAGCAATTATACCTAATGACTTCCTTTCCATTTTCCTTTAGCTTCTCATGAAATTGTATTTTCTGAAACCCTGTGAATTCTCCCTTAGAGTCTACATAACTCAATGCATTCAACCATCTCTTTTCCATCCATCATCTTTTTTCCATCATCTTTTTCATTTTGTTAGATATTTGGCTCATTTACTCATATATTACCTACCCCGCTACTTTATATTTTTCCTCACTATTTTGATTGTCATTTTCTTCAAAATTTCCAGGGTTTACACGAGATCAAGGTACACAACTCCCACTGATTTTAATAACTCCCATTGACTTTTATGTGAGTTTTCAGCTAACTCCCTGGCAACTCAGAAAATACACGGTCTGGGTACCATTTATATTTTCTACTTTCTTTCAACAGGAGTTTAGAATCACTTCTTAAAAAGAACAATCTTTTTAAAGCTTTTTCTGTTGTTGTGATCTGACATTACTCTGACTTTTAATAGCTGAGGGACCAAAGACATTTTCTTCAAGAAATTGAGTTCTGCAAATCCAGATTCAGAACAAATTAAGATTAGTCATTTGCCCTTGAGTCACAGCCAAATTTTGCCCTTGCTTTTTATCACTGCAGTCTGTGGTGGTCTTCTTTCTTCTACTGCAGATGAGCACATATTGAATAATGAATGACTCTGCCATCAGAAATATGCAAATCTTGTTCTTCATTTAAATATTTGGACATATCTATTTCAATTTCCCAAATCCTCTCTTCTAACTTGAGCTATAAATGATGCTAAGACAATTATCTAACTCTACCAAATTGCCTATTGTTCATTCAATAGAAACTCTTATTTTTATTGGAATGTCAAACTATTCCTGTGATTTTTCACCTATCATTTCCTTAATCTTCCAGTGTTTCTGTATCTTATTAATAACCAAGGTGCCTACAGTTATAGAAGAAGAATGCTTTGTCTTATAGAGAAATCTATTCTAATAGACCATCTGGTATAAATAAGAACAACAGGTAAGCTGTTAGGTTCATAGTCAAGGGAGTCAATCTATACCTTAATTGTTGTGTTCCTTCCAGCAAGACTCCAATCTGCTGGCAGGTTTTGTTTTTTTTTCCACCTTAATCATGCATTTCCCAAAGCATTTTCTCCAAACCTGGCTATTTTTGTACACATTTCATTCCAGACATCATGCTGTCTCTCACACAGCTACAAGCATTGGTGCAATTGCAGACAGTCAGCTTATCCTCACCCAGCAGTTTATAAAATATGAACACTAGAAATACCTAGTACAGATGAGAACCTGAAGTCTTTATGCAAGGCCAGACTGTGATTATCCTTTATGTAATTTCAAGGGGGAAAAAAAAAAAAGAAAAAAAAAAAAAACAAATGGAAGGATTTAACATCATAATAAACTGGCAACCAACATGTCTGCTGTGATCCTGAATACTCCCCATGGAGCATGTTGGCAGAGCCCTGAGTCCTCTTCCTGAGACTAGAGATGAAGCTGGCCATGGAGGAAAGATTTCAGACTCCAGAAAAGCCCAGACACTTGGATGAAAAAACAGTTTTGCATCCCCATTTCATTGACATAACCTATGCAGTTTCACTTACCGTTAGCAAACAGGATTACATCCACTGTCTACCATTGCTTCTTAGTAAATAAGCTGCAACGTTGGAGTTTCCCTGCATATAAAGTGACTTACAACCACAATGACAGATACAAGACACACCTTGTCTTCAAACAATTGCAAGGCTACGTTGTAAACAGATTTTCAGCTATTAGCATTAATTGTAATTGGAGCTGAGGATACATGTCTTATTTATCCATACTTTTCAGTTTTTTCTCACCATTTTACAACTTTCTTTCTCTGAGACATTTAATCCACGTGAAAGAAAACTTTGTTACAAAATTTGAGAGCACTGAAGAAGGAGTGTTTGCCAAAGTTCTGCATTTCCCAACATTTTCTGTTCAACTACAGGAACTCTAAAAGCAGCGCAATCAAACACATAGCTAGATAAAGAAAACAAACATCGTAGGTGTGGAAAGCAGACTGGCTGCAGTGTAATTTATTTTCCTTCCATAGCTCTTATTCATATGAAGTTAAAATTTAGCCTCCAGTCCTAAAAATTAGTCCAGGCAGCTAAGTTTTTATTGGAGGTTTGCCTGGAGCAGCTTTTCAGGATCAGGGCCTGCCTCATCAGGTGGTCCCACCAACATGAATTACACTAGATCAAAGCATATTTCTAATACAAATTTATCACAGCATGCACTCAAATATTTAGCAAATGTTTCTTAGCATGGTAATTAGGTAGCAATCCTCAGACTACACAATTTTAAGATATAATAGATTAAACGTTTTACCTGAAAAGCAGATTGCAGTCCTTGCAACTCTTAAAATACAGGATTTAATATGGTTCCAAAGTAGTAATCATTCATCTGCCAAGTGAATCCCACTTACTGACAGATTCCTACGTTACAAATGTACGGAAAGTCCCCAGAATTCAATTACAAATATCAATACTTGCTATTCAGAGCAACAGCTCCAAAATGAAGCTCTTTAATTTCAGGTTATAATTGAAAGTGTAACCAAATTATTGCACTCTGTCACTTCTGGCACCGCTGACAAACACAGGAACTAATCCTGTACCTGTTACTCGCATTAACATAAATGCAAGTAATCCCTTTCAAATTAAGAACGTGTAAATAAAGATTACCAGTGTAAGTAAAAATGACAAGATAGGGTGGATAAATCCCCTGAAATTGAATGATACAGTCCATTTAGTTTCTTTCTCCAAGGCATGTGGTTTCACATGCCTGGCTGAAACTAAAAATATGTGAGAACATAAGACCCTAAACAACAGACGCTGCATAAGGTGCAGTCAGCAGCCCTGATACTGGATATTTGGATTATGAAAAAAGCAGTCCCTCAGATCTCTCCGCATCCCTCACGGTTCATGTTCTCCCTGACTGAAACACAGGGCTCAACCTTATTAACGATTACTTAAGCAGGTATATTCTACTGCATGAGCAGTTCCTTTAGAGATGGAAACAAACATTTACAAGATCACACCTCAAATTCCCTCCTGTTTTTCTGCTTCTGTTTTACATCTTCACCCACAGTGACTCAGTCACAGCACAGATGACTTAACAAGAAAAGGCATATAACCAAGAGGCTAATATACTACTGTTCCTCTGACAAAGGGCTCAATAAAAATGCTACAGATAAAAACTAGCTAGACTCAGGCTACATTTATTCCCAGTGTAATTTCCAGTCACCCTCAGCCATAAAACATGCCTTGATCTGCCTCTGTGGCAGCTGGACGCCTTGGCAGTTCCCCTCACAGCCCAGTGCTGCAAAATACAGTCAGTTCTTCGCAAGGCAAAACGAAGGAAATTCACGAGGTTAAAGGAAAAGTTTTGACTCCCTAATCCATAACATCACTCTCCAAAGAGTACGCATTTTTATACAATTTGTTTAAAAAAATAAGCAAGCCGTAACTAGATTGATAATGTGCTTTCTGTATGAGAGTAATAACCACATTTCACCAAAAATTGAATAAGTCTATCGTGTAAATGAAAGACTCCCTAAGCACACATTAGCAAGAGAGACTGTAGTAATCTATCATTTCAATGATCCCTGAACAACAGGATCTGTAAGTAACTTTGATAGAATAGACTGTGACAGCTTCATAGGAATTATTACAAGTTGCATAGGCAAAAAGCTACAGGAATCAAAATAGGCTGCAAGCTGCTGTGTCAATTCATGTATGATCAAGCAGTGAAAGTAGCCTTGCTAAAATCAGTGAGAGGATTCACTGGAACAAAAAGATAAAGTGCCAGTACAGGGGTGAATGAATTGACCCTTATGAGATAATCATAGTGAGAAAAACAAAGATTTTGTTGTTACATGAAAATATAACTAAAACAACTAAAACAACAACTAAAAGTCTTCACCCTCCAGAAAAAAAAGCAAAGCTGAGCACTACACTCCTCATTGCACAGCTACATTGTCAAACACAGCACACACATACATTCATGAACTTGAATAGGCCCTGTCAGCCTACTGGTCCTATGAGCTAGAAAGAGTAGGGAAGTCTGGATTTGTTTTTACGAGAATAAAGGCCCAAGTTATCAATGCACGGCATAGTCAGATATAGAAGGAAATAGGTGTGCTAGCATTATCTGGGGCATAAACCTTCATTATTTGGGGCATAAATCTTTTACCCCTTATCTCTTGCATTTGTCCTTGTATATCATCTTATGCTGAGATAATCAGAAGAAATATGCCAGGCAAGACAATGTTAGAAAACTGCATAAGTCTTCTCCTTGAGGAGGGATTCTGGGTTTAAGGAAATAATTCCCAATTTTACAGAACTCTCAATAATTCACTTGCAGTGAAATACTTCAAAGATAGTGACAGCAGACAGTAAAAGTCATCGTTCTCCCCTAGACTTCTCAGCAGAAGAGCTAAAAAGTTACCATCTGTGAAAGTGAATTAGTAGAATTAATCTGCCAGCCCCTACTCATGAATAGTTAGAGAGGAAATAATTTAGAAGAGTTTAGATATTCTTGTCTACAATAAAAAAAATTGGCCTTTCCTGTCAATACTTAATTTACTGTTAGCATTGGTGTATGCTATAATTAGAAAGCTATTTACATATTTGCAATTTTGAATGAGTGAAAAACAAAACCAGAAAGTTTAAAAGGAAGAGTCGAAAGGAAGAACAGTATGTCACTGCAAAAGGCCAATTTTTTACTTGCAGTATGCTGTCTAAATGTTGGCATCTTCATGTTAAATAAACAGTTCACTTAGATTCCCTGTCCTCTGCTTATAGATCATTCCACATGTGGCAAACAACAGCAATTCAGAATCACACAGATCATTTAATCAGAACCTCACTGTGCTTGACAAGAGCTATCAAACAAGCCTTCCTCTTCCTCCTCCTCCTAAGTTCAACAAGAGCTTTTCTACAAAGTCCATGGGAATTAAAGATATCCCAGTTTCCAGCACTGCCATAAGGTACAAGTACGGTTTACAACTCCAAGGTATTACTGGAGATCCAGGCCACAAGCTGCTAATCTGAATGTAAACTGAAACCCAGAGCACCTTGATAATGATAGATTTAAGTAAGCCGTGACAACTCTTTTCTACCTTTGTTTGAAATTTTGATCTTCCTTAGTGCTATTAGTTAACAATGTCAGACAACTTTCACATGTAAAGCAAACTGAAAATGAAGAAAGGCACGTGCCTTTGCAAAATACAATGTACTGATGTAACAGATCCCTCTGCAGAAAGAGCACTATGAAAATGTTAAAACATTTGTATTTACCAACCTGTTCTAATCCAGTCTGCTGTGCTTTCCTGAGTTTCCCTTCCCATTCCCATAACACTCATCACTCACACATTTATCCTCTAAAATGAGCATCCCCCCATCTTACACCCAAACTATTTTCTTAAACCAAGGTCAGTATCTGGTATTAAAAGCTTTAAGCAGCAGCAGAGAGTTTAAGGCAATGCTACATTATCCTCCTTCACCAATACAACGTTCTATTTTGGTGACTTCAAACCCTTTCATTGGCTTTGACCCACACAAACGAAATGGTATTCCATTCATGTGCCACTAAATCCACAAAATGCATCCCTCCTCCTAAAGGAATAGGTATACTTGCTTTAAAAAAAAAAAAAAAAAATGCAGATTGAGACAAATGCTGACTTAATATGGGCTAGCTACAAAATTTAGCCTTTGGTGTTATTTGTAAAATAGTATTAAGTGTTGGCAAACCTGCTCCTTGTACCTTCTACCATATAGGAACTGGGGGACTCAGTCAGGAATTTATAGGCATTTGAAGTCACATGTTTACCCACACCTGCCCCTTCAGAGAATGCTCTCTCTGAGAATCTTTCCCATCCCCTATAGTGGGGATGTTGGGGACACAGCTGTCCTCCTGTAACTTTTCCTCCCATTCAGTTTTCAGACCTCTAAACCAGCACGTCAGGTCTCACCTTCATTTCCCTAGTTTATGTGGTCCCCAATACATTTATAAAACAAATTGCAATTTACAAAAAAATAATTAAAAAAAAAGAAGAAAAAAATTAGAAGCTGAATACTGTTGAATGCAAATCTGTAACGCGGTGACTTAATCTCTCCAGAGAGAGAATTGCTGGCATCAGGTCACAAGCTCAGTGCAGCCACTGAAGTGAGACCACAGCAGTAGGGTCAGACTCAACAACTTAAGTCTTCATTCAAACACTTCCTATGAAAATCCAACTGTTTTGATTTCCAGATACAAGTTCTTCTGCAGTCTGCTTCAGGGCAGTCACATACAAGGTAGCTTTGGTCCAAAAACCCCATATTGTCACAGTATATATTAGCTCAGGAGAAAAGAAGCACTTAAACAGTCAGAGAGCTTTTAGACTGAAGTTGCTTTCTATCCAGAGCTCAGAGCAGAGCACAGAAGTTGCGTCTGTTAAAATCACCTTGCTCAGGCAGAAACAGCCTCTGTCACAGGCTTATAGTTGAATATTCATCTCTCCTGATAAGTTTGAAATCAATTTCAGTGCACTAAATCTAATTTTGCAGCAACAAAATGATTATAGGCACCTCAGTTAACCAAATTCCAACTGTTGGAAACAAGCCCTTGTCAAAAGTAAAGTCCAACTCTCCAACTACTGCTTATTACAGCCAAAAGACCCTTGCTTTCCTTGTCTCACACTAGCTTTCTGACAATTCATGCATCATAGACTCCACTGTGATCCTAAAGCACTAGTTTTTTAATATAAGATGTAAAATTTTATTTAGTTTTGTATACAATTTATACATCAGAATGATGACACCACTTCATGCAGAGCAGCCTTTAAAAAAAATCATTAAACTGTGAGAAAATGCCAGGAAACATCACAAAACTGCCCTGAGATGTATGTGCGTTAGTGTGACAGCCAGGCACATACTTAGTACTGTCAAGGAGATCTGTAGTAAAACAGACACATATACACACACACACACAAATTTGAAGCAGGAAGGGAAGCAGAAGCAGCGGCATTTGGGGCTCCGAGGAGGGTCTCTTGAATTAAAAAAATATGGGTTAGCATCAACCCTAAAGTATTTTGTTTCATGCTGAAGATTCTTTATCCTTCTTTTTTTTCCCCCCAAAAAATGAAAAAAGTCATACCAAAAACCCCAAACCTCAGAAATCTATTTGTTTGCTGAAAGTCTCAAAGACCATTTTTTCTTTTCCAAAAAAGAAAAGTTGCTAAATACTCAGTATCAGATGTTCCACTTCGTTTTTCAACTTGCCTTCATTTTTTCTGAGAAAATCATTTGCCAGCTTTCAGTCAAAGTTCAAGATGGTGTCAGTTGTTCAAAGATCCTTTTCCTGACGAGTACACTCTGAACACTAAAAAGCATTGTCCAGGTCAATGTAGCAAGTATTTACATTCTCATACTTTACTCCCCTGCATAATTATATGCTGCCATACTTGCACTGTCTTCATCTAAAGCCTCATTAACTCATTAGTAATTCTAAAACACACTGAGAAGCTCACTTCCAAGCATATCAGAAACAGCTTTTGCAAAGAGCATCAGAAACATTTTTAGAATCAAATCAAACGTTTCCAGAAGGTACAATTCAATTCATCCTCATTCCTTCTTAAACATTAGAAATAACAATACTGAAAGTTCTTAAATCAACAATAATGCACTGTTATCTACACTTAAGTGCAGCAAAGAGCATTTAGTAATGATTCTGTTTTTAACATCTTGTATATGTAATCTGGAAGCCACGCATCAGGATTGAATGAACCCAATCCTTACGAGACATCAGACAACTGAGGGTTAATATCTGCATCCCTGCTTCACTCCTGCTCTCCTGTGCCAAGGTGCAACAAAGAGGCCTAGCTCCAGGTGATTCTCTGTGCCATATGTGCTGCATTTCCTGCACACGCTAGGAGCTGAGAACAGCATTTCCAGGTTTACAGCTAGTTTGATTGTCCCACTTTTTATCAGTTTAAGCCTGCCCCCTCCTGTTGTTCAGACACTATATTTAGTTTGCGTCTTCCGATGTCTCTACCCCAAGAGCCATTAACAGCATGCCCCCAGAAAAGCACAGGAGGAACGGAAGCATTCTGTGAGAGACTTACAGCCAAATTCAGCCCTTTGGAGAATCTGTTCACGGAAGCATGAAATTTTCACAGATGTCTGCATAGTGCAAGGGTAGCACGGCCGACTGTTCTACTGCCCTTGGTATTCATGATTTTTTTTTTGCATGGCTCTGGGTTGGAGGGCAGAGGAAAGCTTCTCATTCACAGCATTTCAAAACATGAACCAGCATGGGCATGTTACATGAGGAAAATACTTACCACGCTGACCCCCGTACGCTGAGCCTCAGCTTCTCCCAGTGGCCCAGCTGATCCTGAAGTTCCTTCTTCTTTCATATATGAAAGGTAAGCATTTGATATGGCCTCAATTTTATGGCTTGATTTTAAGAGGCACAGCTGAGTTTCTCTGAAGCCACTCAGACTGATGAACCCATACTGAGCTCAGCTGTGGAAAGGCAACAACGAGCACAGGAGGAAGAGGGGCTGTGGGCCATGCTGCAGCCATGTTCCACAGAGCTTCAGCAGTGCTGATGCTTGCATGGGAAACAAAAGAACAGGGCAGCAAGATCAAGCTAAATTTCCATCAGGGATTCATTCCTAGATGATAGTTATTATTATAGCTACTGTTTACTATATCTTCTAGTGCAAGAACAGCCTGCACACAAAGAGTAGTTCCTCACGGAGCAGTCAGACTCATGGAACAAACAGTATTTACCATGGTTTGCAGAGGCAAAGATATGGCTCGCTGGCAGCCAACAGTCCTCCAGCCACAACTTGGGATTTGGCAGGATGATGGTCTGAGCAGTGCCATAAAAAAAAGAACAGTAAGATAAATCCAGTGCTGCAGGCTGATCTGTTCTCAGAGTAATTTGGAAACTCATAAAGACTAAGAGTCTACAGAAGCAACCGGCATCAGTAAATATTTTGTATTTTATTAGTATTGTGAACCACATTGCTGCCTCTCCAAAGATCTTTACCCAAATCTCCCAAATACACTTTTAACTAAATCCCATGCATAAGCCTATTTTTAGGAATCAAGTTATGCGTCTTCAAAAATGTGGCTCAATGTCAACAGTGCTAACTAAAAAGTACAGCTTCTCACAAAACAATATAGTTAACATCACAGAGCTGTTCTATTTCATTTCCACATTCTGGTCGATAAGACTATTTTCTGACCCCTTTTACGTTATTAGATAACACTGAAACTCTTTTAAAGCCTAATTCTCATTTCATAGGAATTCACGGCAAAGTTGTCAGCTGAAGTTTGGAACCTATCACACTCTATTTATATCTAACATGCTATAACACACTAAGACTTTTTATTTTTTATTTTTTTTTAACCACTGGAAAAACATCTGGCAATGTACATCTGTTTCACAGCAAAAACAAGATATTAATACTACACAGTAATTCAGCTGCTTCCCAGCCTTTGGGCAAACTTTGGTGCAATGAGCAGACCCCATTTTCACACTTGTAAATTCCCCAAGAGGAAGCTGGTAGAATTAACGTGAGAATGTGTTCGTTTTCATATAAGTTAGGCTGTGTGGATTTTTTTTCAAATACATTTCCAGAGTAATAAATATAATCTTGTAAAACTATACCCCACACTATGACTTAAGTGTTGAGTGTGTGTTCATTAAAGATAATGTAGTAACTGAATATTATAATGGCACAAAATGGAATCCAGATACAATTCCAGCAGGTTACACAGAATGCTGATCACTAGGGAAAAAATTGTTTCAGAGAGCATATTAGTACCTCACAGCAACACTGGGAAAAGTAATAAACTATAAATGGTTTTTTGTACTGAACATATATTGATATCCAAAAGAAGAGGAAGAACTTCCTTGTTACAGAAATTTACTCTGCTACAGGAAATTTACCTTCTGTTGAAATTGTCTGTTTCTCCTGGGAAAGCTCTTTAAATTGTCATGGTAGAGACTCGGTAGAAAGCTATTTAGCATACAAGTTTTATTGATCATTTCTGCTTTTGGAGTGAAATTGTCCTCAAGTGCCTTGATTTCAGCCACTCGTGGCTCCCCTTTAACTACTCCCCGACTGTTACTCCAGATATCAGCGCCAGGTCAGATGAACACAGGCTACAGGCACTGTTTCTGCTATTCGGAATGGGCTAAACAAATGTAACGCCTCTGTACTCCCAGAACACTGGAAAAGGGCTTTGTGAAATGCAGGTCTTGAAATTATAGCCTAGGGAAGACTTAGCACAGACTCTTTTGGTGTACCCTCCACGGGCATCCTCAAACTACAGCTGAACTCCAAACACCACTGTGCACAGGACTGAGCTAACCCTGCCTGAGAAGACAGTTGTTTCAAGCTTCTGGTCAAGAATTTGGAAGCAACTGACACAGCAACAGATCCTGGGAGCCAAAAATTCATTTGTTCAGTTGAGTGGATGAAAACCACTTCTTGCACCTAGGACCATATGTAACATAACACATTAATTGTTCTCCAATTCCCCCTGGAAAAGAGTAGTGTTCTTCCTTAAACACATGAGCACATACAACCGCAAACAAAAGGCAAAAGATTGTGTGCAAGATGTTCTGGGACACAAAGAGTTAATTCTTCAATAATAAATTCTATCACCGTCCAGAGATGATCTACATAGTTCAGGCTGTAATGTAACACGCTACTCTTAAAGGAAGTTGTCAGTGTCTGATGGGGTTTTATTACAATTGCTCACTATAAAACGCACTATTTAATTACTGGCATGAAAGTGATTCTAGCATAAAGTAAGAAGGGGAAACGAGACCTGTCCACCTTTTTAACAGTTAATGCACTTGTGCAATACAATGCTTTTTCATATGTATTTTTAATGATGTGCTGCATTTTCTTAGATCTATGGGATATATTTTCTATGTTGATCTCCTTAGATACGATGCTGTATCTGAACCAATATATGATCACAACACATAATTTAAATAAATCTAAAATTGTTGAGATATAGGTCAAGAAGAGATTAGTGATTTTGTGAGCAACTTAACAGCCCATTAAATGGCGCACAGCTAAGTGCTCAGCTTCTGAAATACATTATCTTTCCTAAGACATTTCAAGTTGAACTTCTAAGATAAGGCATCTATTTCTTAACTTAAACTAGCACTTCTGCAATGTCATGTATAATCCGGAACTTTATATTTTTTAACCAGTAAACCAGATTACAAAGCATCCATTCTGCAAGAGATACCATAATATAGTCAAAATAAACTAATACAGAACATAATGACAGGAAATACAAATATTTTTAGGAGTCAGCTTTTCAACAGAGCAGAATGCAAGTCAGAGTTTAACAGAATTTTGTTGGTGTGCATTTAGAACCCACAAACTGTACACATACATGGCTGCACAGTATTTGTATTCACTGCTAAAGAAAGAACTGAACACGATGTGGATCGTCTCAATCCTACTGAAACTGAAAACTGTTGTTCTGGGACAACTACATCTATAAGGAAAGCAGTATTGTTTGGAAAGGGGCCAGATCAGACAAATAGCACAGAAAAAGAGATCAGGGAAATGTTCAGTGGTGGGAAGTTTCAGTGGCAGTGTAACACTTAAAGGACAAAATAAGTGGTCAGTACCTTGAGCTTCTGATATTGCCAAAAAAAAAAAAAAAAGAAAAAAAAAAGTATGGACAAACAAAACATTTTCTACATTACACCCAATAAATACAATCATTTCTGTTTCTGAGAAAGAAATCTGAATTGTTTACGGCCAGTATAAAAATGCATGGTTCGTTTTAATATACAATCAGAAATATTTTACTGTGTTTTCCAAATGAGTATATTACGTATATTAAAAAAAACTTCTTACCTTCTTTATTACTATTATTTTTTTTTAATGAGAGTAATGTTATTCCTATTATTTTCATGAGCTTCCATAACTTTCATCTTTTTAACTGTGATAAAAATATGAAACAGATTCAGTGCAGGAGCACCATCAACAGACTATGCACTTCATATCATTCCTCCTTATTTCATGTAATGCTGCTCACAAAAATCTGAGATAAACAGACACTGTCTGATTTTTCATGCACCGAATTTATGGATGTTCAGTGAAACCCTCATGTAAAGATTTAATCAGATGCAATCAAGCTATCAAAAAGTGAGTCAAGCAAACCTGGTTTTGTTGCCAACAACACAAAAAATGCTGATGAGGCTCCATCGTCCAGCCACTTTGATTCCCAATTTGAGAGACTCAAGGAGATGGATGAATCTGAGAAAGAAGTTCTGTGACTCATCCATACTGCTCTGGGAGATGGGGGGCAGTCAGTCACGCAACAAGCATCTGCTGAGACATTAATGGGGACACAGCTGAACTACAGTGAAAGCAATTATCTTCTGCAGACACTCTGAACACATTAGGGGAAATATTTCATAGAATCATAGAATCACTCAGGTTGGAAAAGACCTTAAAGATCATTAAGTCCAACCACAACCTAACCATATTCATTAATAAAAGTTTTTGTCAACGCATGATGTGATCTCAAGACAGTTATGTCGTAAAAGCAACATTTCTTTGTACTGGAGATTTCTACATTTACTTGATCATAAATCAGTGCACATCCATACATGTGTTCAAACTCTTTTGTGGGGGAACCATCCAGCAGTAGAGGCTACGCAGAAGGATTATCTGCACTGCCTAAAGGCTAACATCCAGGAACACTGGATACTGATGTTGAAAAATGTGTATTATCACAGGAAGATCTGTGACTGAGTGGCATGAGGTGATCAGTATCACAGAATCACAGAATGGCCAGGGTTGGAAGGGACCTCAAGGATCACAAATCTCCAACCACCCTGCCACAGGCAGGGCCACCATCCTCCCCATTTAATACTAGACCAGGCTGCCCAGGGCCCCATGCAACCTGGCCTTGAACACCTCCGGGGACGGGGCATCCACAACCTCTCCAGGCAGCCTGTTCCAGCACCTCACCACTGTCTCTGTAAAGAACTTCCCCCTGACATCCAACCTAAATCTTTCCTCCCTCAAGTTAAAACCATTTCCCCTTGTCCTTCTATTATCTATCCTTTCAAAGAGTTGATTCCAGAGGTCCTTGCTATCAGGACTCCTGCAAATATTTCCATATTAAACCTAAATAATATGTACGTACATAAGTTCTGCACTGGATCCTCCCCAACTCAAATGCGTAATACGGATCAACATGCGTAATATGGATCCCCCAGTTATCATGCTACACAATTACTTTCATTTGTGCTTCCACAAATAAAGAACTTAAAACATTACCTCCAGTATGAAATCCATTTTCGTTGTTAAGAATATTTCCTTGTCCGGTGACAGAAGAACAGTAGGTATATCATTAGGTAGAAAAAACAACTACAAAGTTTCTCAGAACTAACTGTCAACTCAAAGAACAAAACTACTGCTGCATGGAGCCACCAACACATTTGTTTGTTTTACAACCAAATGCACCATCCTCATCAAAATGATAATTGGACACATATTTCTTTTGTGCACATCATGACAATTTATCCGTGTCACTGTTTATTATCTTACTGTCATGAAAACCCTGGTGTAGACTGCCAGGTCATTATCAGTACGTGAGTTTAAAGCAGTATTTTGCTTCATCAGAAGTGACAATAAACTTATCATTTTCTTATTTGCCAATATTATTTTATAATAGGCCAGCATTGCTTGTTGTTTGTTTTTTTTTTTTTTTCTTAGAAACCACTCTGTGCTGAAACTTTTCTTAAAACATTAAGCATCCAGTGCATCAACTGGATTAATAAGGCTTCACTACTGTTACACAGATGAAATGGATTGCATCCTGGTGGAAAAAAAAATGGGCTAGTAGTAACAAAAATAAATACCAATTCTTAACTGTATTTTCTATTACACAGTTTTCTAAGTTCTCAGATGGTCCTTTTATCCATTTACAAAAACAGAAATCTGTTTTTGAAATGTGTTTTTAATCTTAACAAACCAACTCAAACACTGAGTCTCAGCTCATCTGAACATACTACATCCTACTCTGGGCAACCAACAAAGACACAGCAAAATGTAACAGTGGGGAAACAGCTTCGCAACTCAAAGCACAAGACAAAGTTTTCCCACCCATTCTCAATGAGAAGTCTTCTTCAGGCTCTCATCATCTCTCAACTTGGTTATTCCAGTATGTTTCTTCCAATTTTGCTAAATACTACCTTGTGAGACAGTCAAATAGTTTTACTCTACACTTCATGCTTGGGAGGAATACCTGTTCAGTATTATCTTCCTTTGAACTCTCTTTTACCACTGTGCCAGTGAAAGGCTGAAAAAACTGCTGTCCTCCCAGATCCATGTTGACTCATGTCCTTCTGCTCACCCATCTGTATCCATCTGTCACCTCTCATCTTACACTACGCAAATTCTTAGGACCAGGGATGGCCTCTTGCACACCAACCAAAGTAAAGCCCTCCGAAAGCCTAGGACTCCTGAGAACAGAGAAAAGCACTGCAGATCACAGCAAAGCATGGCTGTGGTAAGAGCAGCTGTCTTTGTCAATGAAACTTCCCTTACTGGAGAAGGGAGAAAAACCCCAGCAGGCCTTTCTTCCCACACGTGCCTGCTTACATCCTCTCTTTTACAAAACAGTGTCAGCTTACTGTGGAGGCAGACATTCTAAGGTACACATCAGTGTCTCGCACAAAGCCCATCTGACACTCAACCATTTCTGTCCTTCTCATTGGAAAAATAACAAGGTAAAGCTTTAAGAGATCTTGCAAAAACAAACAAACAAACAAACAAACAAGCCAAAGAAAAAGAGTCAAAACAACCACTGAGCCAATCCAGAGCCTATTATATTTAAAAGAAATGCTAAATTTACTTTAATGAACTTTGATAAAGATCTGATGTTACAAAGAAAAACAGGCTTTTGCTGAAATCAGTCAAGTCACCACAGTAAGAGACAGAGCACTCCTCCAGTCCCACCACTGAGTTATTCTGCCATTCCCAGCCACCTGCTGGCAGTTCACACTCCCTCTCCCAGCTGCCTTCCTGGAAACCTAACATATTCCAGCTGTTCAGCTGTCCCAGGCCTTAACCCTTGTATTCCCATACAGAGCTAAAGTATCTTTTGCTGCACCTTCACTTTTCCCAAGTGTAACACTATAATACGAAGGGAAATGCAGCAATAGCAGCAGAGTAGCAAAGTCCCAGGCTGCAGCAACTGAGGACTTGCTCAGGCGCAAAAACCATAAGCACAGAAATAAAGGAAAAAAGCTGCTTACCTTCAGAAGGCCTCAGGGATCTCCAACAAGATCAAAAGTCAAGGAAAAGTCCTACAGTGTCTTTATGAAAATGAAAAAAAAAAAAACCACTCTGGTTTTGATTTCAGTAATCCAAAGGAAAGCACATCGTGAGAATTTCATATGCATCTTCTTGTCCACCAGTCTGTTCCCAAAAACTGAGGCCAGACACAATGAGTACTTAACCTTCAGCTCCACTCACAGACCAGGCAATGAGAAAAAGGGTAAATATGTTACTGCTTCACATATTCAACTCTTCAGGCTTCTATTTGCCCCTGAGGACATGAATGAGATACAGGATTTGATTTGGAATTCCTTTTAGATTAAGTATAAGTTAGTCCTTGTTTCTTTTTATCTTTTGCAATTTGGGACTTTTAGATCTTGCCTCTGAAACGCTGTTAAATTGAGAGGCGCTCTGAAACTTTTTGCTATGATATGATCATGCTGTGTAAGAAGAGTCTGTGTTGTCTGCCAGCCAAAATGCAACTGGCTTTCAAGACAGTTAAGATGGCAGTCACATGGAGTTTTGGGATATGCCTCAATTGAAAAACCTAATATTATTTTTTCTTCCATGGGAGAACTTGAGAAGTACTGATTTAAACCCGGAATTACAAACCTTTCCAATTTTTTGCTATTTGAAAAAAATTTCTATTTGTTCTGGCTCTATAGGAACATTGGAAACACGAATTTCCTCAATTTTACTCAGATTTTGTCCTCTTATGGAACTTAATATGCTCATAAAGTAATCTTTAAGTGACAGATTCATAAAATGGGTGCAAGTCCAAGGCATAGGGATACAGAACAAGAGACGTGACTATATCTGTTTACCCTTTTGAACAACTGGTGACCCTACAGCTAGCCAGGATTATGGTGATGCTTACATCCTTCTGATATGCTGTTCAATAATGAAGTTTAACAGAGTTGCTTTACCACATTCCTGAAAATCACCATCTCAATTTCCAAGAGCAGAATCCAGTCTATAAAAGGTGCTAAGTAAGGCATGAAGAGGTACTCAAAAGATCTGCTCTCTGAGCTAGCTGGCATTTTTCTGAAGATATTTTTCTCTTTTTTTTTTTTTCTTACTCAGATGGCTTCAAATGGTGATTTGGGCAGCTGGAACCTGGGGGCATATTTGCTTCATTACATATACTATTTAGTCAGCTGGAGCTGATTTTTTGTTAATATACAGATGGACACAGAAAACCTTCAAAGACCTTACAAATGTATTTTGTTTTAAATGAAAATACCACACTGGTATCATTAATAGCCAAACTAGCCTATTTCTCTTAGTGTTCTATGCCTGATATGCCAATAATCTCCAGGCTTTATTTTGCCTGATATAAATTTTCATTAAGCCTGAGGAGGGCTCTTTCTGTCTTTCCTGACTGATTCGGGTTTAATTGGCCTCTAAGGATAGTAAGCTGCTTGAGGGTTCTTTTAGAATCTGTGTTTGTCTGCTGCTTTGCCAAATATTTTTTATTATTATTATTTTACCCAGCAGTTTGTTTCCATCAGCTTTTTCCCATTTTCCCTGCCAGAGACAAAGCTGCTACATTTTTCTCTCATCGTATTTCATAAACACTCACCCATCAGTGTTTTCTGAAGACACTATTTTTCAGGTAGCTCCACCTTTTCTTTCCAAGTCTTTTATGCTCTAGAAAACATTTGGTTAAAAGATCTTTGCACACTGTCTCCATTCTAATCTACCTGAACATCCATAAGAGGTGTGTGGGCTGACCACACTATTTAACCTTTTTTCAGCAAGGCCAAGCTGAGTATAATGAAGTCAGAACACAACTGAATTTGATACAGAGACACCATGGGGGAAAAACAAAAACAAAACAAAACAAAACAAAACAAAAAAAAAAGAAACTCAAAATAAAGAATTTTGTCATAATTGTGCAATTTCCTGATTTTTTATTCTCTTCAGCGTGGGTACAGAAGCCTCTATTTCAGCAACATATTTCCATAAGCACTACTAAATCTATTATTTGCCTGCTGTATTTCTAATTGTGCTTTCATCATTTCAGAAACAGTGCCATTCTTCCACAGCAACTAGCAGTTTTTTAAGCTGCTAGCTCCCACTTTGCTTCATCAGGCTCTATTTGCAGCAAGTAGTCCTCAACACATCTTTTTTCTTTTCTGAAGTACATTTCCAACCATAAAGTTTGCAGCCATCTACTCAGAGATGATCAAAACATCCAAATCAATGGCCATTCCAATGGCTGAGTAGTCTGAGAGCCAAGCTTTGCCTAAGAGAGGTTCTGACCTGTTTCATATGATATTCAGGTTTTCAGTAGTGCAAACTACAGACTTTGAACCATGACATTCTCTAACAGGCTGTGGGCCGCTGTGATCATGTCATTATTTTTATGTTCAAGAGCCTTTAAAAATGGAAGACACAGCTCTTGTAGGATTTGGTGAAGTTCTGGATAACACTGGTAGAAACTATATTGGGAGGACTGGTGCAAAAGTCAGTAAATTACTACACACCATTTTCTATGCCAGAGAACTTAGGTATGTGCGGGAAGGATAAAAATATATTTAATCTGTACCTTCTGTAACAGAGACTGAAGACAGAAGAATGGATTCCAGGGAGATAAAAAGAGAAGGGACAGAGAGATAAAGTGCTAAGATGGACTGAGAGATAGCTGACAGAAGCTGTCTGCTTTGACTCAAATGTAGTAGATGTTTCCCATTAAAACAGCTGTCTCAAATTAACACCCTGAATGAAATGCTGTATCCACTGAACATCAATGAAGACAAAATTCCTTGGGAAAAAAAAAAAAAAAACAAAACTGTAAACTTTAAATTAAAACAAAATAACTGGATCGGTATTTAAGACTGCCATTGGAAGACTTTCTGTAGGCTTTCTTGAAATGGAGAAACACATCGAAGTGAGTAGCTAAATGTAAGTTTAACTATTTAATGCAAACATTTATGCTTAGCTGGCTGAGTAGAAGTAGAAGAGCACGGTCTCCTAGTTGGCACACCTATAACCAAACTTGGACCTTTTCACTACTCTTGTCTTCCTCAGAACACACAGTGTTCATGCTCCAAGAGGTGGGAATCCGTCATAATAAGGAGAAGTATTTCATGGTCTTGGTAGATTTACATATAAAGATAAATCAAAAGATACAAGATCTCTTTTATAAACTCAGTGAGCATCAATTACTGTACCTGTGTGTCAGACTGTTTCTGAAGTCTTGGCTTGATAGGAGCACAATTAGCTCTGCTATGCAGAGTCTTCTGCACACACTCAACTGACAGATTGCAAGCTGTGCTGCCAAACACAGAGCAAGAAAAGAGCAGAAAACTTTTGGCCTCAGTCATCTTTTCCAGCTGTCGTTGCTTCAAGTGCTCCTTAGATTAAGCACGGGTTAAATTATACTCAGAAGGAAATGTCATTTCAAATTGCAGGGATCACTAATATGTACTAACAATGCTCTAGAAAAACAAATCACATTATGCACACGTTCACCACTCTTTAAGCATTCAGCCTGCAAACTGTTTACATTCAATATGTCAAATGTGTGTGGGGTTTTTTGTTTGTTTTGTTTTTAAATTAAGTAACTTTATAATTATTTTTAAAAAGCATTGTAATGTTTTACAATTATTTACATGCTCTGAATCCAAAACTTATGATCCCTTCTTAACATATCTGGTGCTGAACTTCAAAACCAGCCTGTTTCTACGCCATAGAAAAGGTTGTGACCATCAGGACATAATTTAGAGCCTTGCTCAAAATAATGAAGATGTTTCATTTAACTTGTTCTGTAGTGTAACACTGAAGGGAGCTTTATAAGTAAATCCCTTACTACTGTCATAAATGTGGATGTGAGCCTAACTCAATGAAAACATAAAACTTGTTCGCAATCAATAAGTTATGAGTGCACATATTTAATTACACTTTTTAATGAAAATTATGGTTTGGCTTACTTGTGTAGGCCTTACAGTATGAAGTCACATACATTGGGTAATCTAACTTTGTGCCATTTTTAAAGCCTATGCTGTGACCGAATACAGCTATCCACAAATAGCTCTTCTACCTTATTTAACCTCACAGAAGTAAAGGCTGCTCACAGTGACACCAGACCGCAGCTAATTCCTGGCTCCCTTTTCAGTTTATTTTGCACACCGTGCCCCTTACACACAGACCAGAACAAAGTTTTGACCACTTTTACCACAAAGCTTTCTGTCTGCTGCAGATAAACGAGGCTGACAGACAGGAGGCACCTGTTGCTCTTACTCAAGAGGGCAGGAGGAGCCCAGAGGCTTCTCAGAAATTGGGAGAGCTGTGGGAGAGGCAGAGCAATGCTGAAAACGCAGGCAGTGAGAGGGCTAAAGCTGGGAGGTGACAGTTCATCCCTGTACCTGCTCCTGAAGCCAGAGTGAAGCCTCTGCACTGATGTCTGGTATCATGCACGGCTGAAAGGAAAAGCTGTAAAATATGCCAGGTCCTGCTATTTTAATCCTTCATGTAAATACCGAATGAGGGAGATCGTGCTTTTCTATTCTTTCTTTTTTTGTTTTTCTTTTTCCTTAAGGAACTATAAGAGAAGTCCTGAAATGACTTAAGTATTGATATCTTTATAAAAGATGTGTTATTTAGAGAAGAGACTTGAATAGCTCCTTTGGAAGCATTTCAAGCTGTTAAATAATTATGTATTTAGGACACACTATATTTAGAAAAAAACCATCTATGAATGTACACAGCAAAATTACTACTAAATCCTGTTATCTCAGGCAGTAGCTCTGGCATAAATAACCACAGAATTATAGGCCTTTTTTTTTTTTTTTTTCTTTTTTTCTTCCCACCCCCTCCCCTGGAGTTCAGCTAAGAAAGGAAGATTTGGGCCTGTGTGTGACAGTGCTCACATCTGCAGTGTCCCTCATGTGCCTCCAAAACTAAGCCACACACCCACATACCTGCAACTCCAGCCCTCGCTGCCCTCAGCCCCTGCTGTGCCCCCATCAGCCCTACACAGGAAAGCATGGAAGGAAAAAGCTCTTACACTAGGCTGTGGGTTTCCCCCACAGGGCCCAGACCCTTACCAAAAAGCAGGACCTGGTGCTTAATTTTCAGTCCACTTCCTAAACCCTGCTGTTCTTGTATTTTAAATGAAGTGATGGGATTCAGCTAAGGCATCTCTCAAGTAACAGGCCACAGTTCAATCATTAATGCATATCTAGCCTCCTACGTTGTAAAAGCCTTCAATAATACATGTTCTGCTAGATAAAAACTTATCACAAAGCTAAAAATCCTCAACCTATAATGCATTTATATGGCAAACCTCAGTCTAGCACACACTGTCTCAGTTTGCGGTACCATCTGAAGGGGCAACTGACCTGGCAGGAGAATCATAAAGGGGAAAAAACAGTACACAATGCAGCAAAGAACCAAAAGGGAGTAAGGAGTGCTTTGAAAGCATCGTGAATGCTGGAAAGCTTTACGTGGCATACAAACGTAGTGCTGAGATACAGCCCTGCTCCAGCCACACTAAAACAATAAATGCTTATTCATGTTAAGTCCATAGCAGAGGTCCCTGCTGTGATCCAAGGCTTACGCAGTAAGAGATGCAGGCAGTGCCAAGTCAGCTTATGCTGAACACCTCTGAAACAGATGGAGAACATGACCATAAAGAGTAGAGGCTCGGAGAAGTGGAAGGACTGGAGAAAAGCCTCAGTCGGTATTAGCCAAGCTAGCAATACAAGAAATGGCTTCTTACATTTCTGGAGCCATGCTTTGCAATGATAAGTCTCCCATTCGCATCATTTGTAGCTCTAGAACTACACTCTAGTAGTACTGGGGAAAAATAATGGTTTTAAGAACATGCAAAGTATCTCAAAAACCTACAAGGAGTAAAAGCAATAGAATTCTTTTGTATTCAGTTACCTTCCCTATGTACTGTTAATGATTTACACACTGGCCTAGACAGAGAGAACAGAAATGAGGAATTAATTTAACAAGTAAACGTAGATGTGTCCTATCAGAAACACCTTCATGATGCCTCACCATGGGGTGAACATATGCAATAGAATCCAAGGAACAGTTGCTTGCAGCTAAATGGATAGGCTGTTACTTCCAAGTGTGTGTCTGCCAAATCAAAACACAACCTGATAAGAGGAAAACATCCAGTTAGGAACATCTTTAAATAAACAGCTTTTGTGTGTATGTGTGTATACATTATTAATAAAATTCTATGAACAACTTGTAAAGAAGAGTAAGTTTGATAGAAGCAGAAGGAAGGACTTTGGAGTGTGAGAGGCTGAGTGGCCCGATGTATGGTACTGCTTTGGTTAACAGATTTGAACATTTTGTCCATGGCCAGATCAACCATCTGAGTGCTCTTTTCTTCTCATGGGAAAACTTTTCTTGAGAAAGATGTTGGATTATACAGTGCTACCTATCAAACAAATTATTTATGGTAGAATGTTACTTGCTGTGATCTAGCAGCCCATAGTCACTGCAAAACTATTCTCATTCAAGTACTTTTGTGGGAGAAAAGTCTTATATCTTTAGACATGCCACTAGTACATCTAAGATTTAAGCTGCCAGTCCTTTCAGGAAGAGATGAGAAAGCTGTAACACTGAGTCTTGCTTTGGAACTTTTCTTGGTGGTGTCCATCTCATGTTAAGTTCAAAATCGATGCCAAGTGGGCCTTTTCAACTGAAAAGGAAGTATAGTAGGGAGTAAAGGCTATTTCCTTGCAGACAACTTCCACAGCATTCTTCCACCCATTTGGTAACGTTTGGATTTGAGAATACATACCTCAACTTACCCTGACAGGCTCAGTCAAGTGCAAGGAGGCAACAATTCTATAATTCTGTGATAAAAGTGAGCTCTGGAATTACACAGAAACTCTGAGCCAGAAGTGTCTTTTCTGACTTTCAAGATGAAAAGTAGTGAACATAGGCAGAATCTCTTACATAAAATATTTCCTTTTGATACCACCGCCCTTCAGGAACTGGATCACAGAATAACCTGATGCAAACCAGCAGTACCTATGGGCGTGCAAAATGGATACAGTTCCTAGCAGAAACACCGAAGGTGGCACAGGGTCTTTGTCTGACAGGTGTTCAGAGAACAATAGCTGTGTATAATCAGTTTGCAGACTCTGTTTTGTGTTTTCATTGATTTCAAAACATGTAAACAGTGAACTTCTCTTGTACGGGCAATTTTAGGTCCCAAAGACCAATAAACTGCAGGACCCAGCATACATAATTTGCAGCTGCTATCACCGTGACAGATCAAAAATTACCACCCCAGTGAACTGTCAGCTACATTTCTGGCTTCTGGCTGAAAACAAAAACTCTTCAAATAACATTACTTTTCCAAATATGCATATACAGAAAACTGTAGCACAGTATATTTTGTACTTGATACCTTAAAGATAAATACAAATACTTTTGTTCCAAACACAAAAGCTGAGACACTGTGCAAAATAAATAATTAACAGCACAGTTCTAAGTAACTTCACATTTTTGTAATTTAACTGCTGGTCCCTTTTGGAACAATTTTTGGGACTGCACAGAGCACTTACACATCTAACTGTGATTCTAGCAGATGTCCCACAAACGTGGATCTTAGGAAAAATGTACCAGAATGTACTGCAGTAGTGATGAACAGCAATTCTAGAGCATCAAATGGTGGTAGTCTTTTTATAGAAAAGATAATCTGCCAGAGAAGATCTGAGTCAGCCACATCAGCCTCTTCCACGCTACTCATGAATGCACACCGTGCACTTCTGGTGGTGATGGCAGTGGTAAAAAGCTGGAGGAAAGAGAGTCACATCCCATTCACCTTTAAAGAAACTAACAGCGATTTAACAGGTGACTGTTTTGTCCATGTCCTCACTCACTAATACCATAACTTATTAGAAAACATACCAGTTTTCCTGAAGTCCCACCATGGCAGGGCTCACCATAAATGATTCCAGAATCTCAAAATACCTCAAACCGAAGCCTGATATTTCTTGTTCAGAGGAGCTGAAAGAAGAGCTCTTCTGAGTCTCTTCCGAGAGAAAAAAATCTGTATCTTAAAACCAGAAAATGTGCTCTTCACAACTGTGAAGACAACAATCCTGTTGCTTCTTGGCGCAGTAATTAGCAATGATTAAAACCTTTTCTTTTCTGCAAGAATTGGTTGTACTTCATAAATAACAAGGATCAAACCATTTCATTCAGGAATAAGCCCAGAAATTCTTAGATTACAGCAAATCTATGTCCAGACTTTGTACTTACTGAAAATGAATACCCTGCTCTTGAAATTGAAATCATAGGCCTTTCAAGCTCATGCTGTTGCAGAACCAGTTCTAAGGTGTTTTTAATAAGCAATCAAGCCTCAAGAGATAAAACATCCAGTGATCTTAAGATTACCATACCAAAAATCTATAACAAAAGCCTCCTATGTAAATAACTACACAAAATGGTATAGATTTTTACCAACAAGCAAGAAAAATGGCAAGCAAGCATCTTCAAGAACACATGAAGAACTGTGATTCACAGGTAAGCTCAGAAAGTCTTCTACAGACGGCACAGTTTTGCTGTGGTATCATATGACTGGCATCCTTGGTGCTAAGGATGAGCAGAGACCTTTCAAAAGTCATTACCATGCAACATGTGGAAACACAGCAGCATTCTTGAATATAAGCACCATGGCTGCAAGCCATTAGCCAGATGGCCCTTATACTGCAGGCTTTCCATCAGATTTTACAACACATTTCCAATTTCTTTCTTCCAAAACTTCTATCTTTCAAAGCTACGTAGCAACAAAACATTCCTTTAAACTGTCGCCACCTAAAATGCTCTGTGAACCAAACAGCTATTAGAAACCAAACCCACTCCACCTACCCGAAAGGAGATGGATTCAGAGAACATTGAAATATTCACAGCATCAGTGGAACGGTGCAAGTTTAAGCAGAACTCTCTCATCTCCTATGCCTGCCAATTCCCAACCAATTTCATTCTCTCATTTTATTAAACAGAAGATTAAACTGATGGTGAATTAACTCTCTTTTCCCTGTACCTGTCAAATCCTGTTTCTCTGAGTCTCAAAAGACTTGCATTTATTCTTTCTTCCATTTAACTGCAAATGCAGAAAATCTTCCTTTCATGATTTTTTCCAATTCTCCTCAGCTGAGCTCTACATGGCTTATCTTAAATTATCCTAGTCTGTTCTCTGGCAGTTTGATACTTCAAGACTTTAGACTTCTTCTGTCGCAAATACAAGCGTTACACCTTCATCCTAGCACCAAATGCAACAATTAGTATCTTTGTCTCAGTTCTCACTGGTCTTACTTTCTCCAACAAAAACTTTCACCTCAATCTTCCAGCCTCGTTTTTTAAGCTCGCAGGTTTTCCCCATGTACTTACTATTTCTTCCCATGCTTTAAGCAAAAGGCCACTGTAATTCTTATACAGTTCACCATGTAATTCTTATACAGTTCACCATGAAGTCTGTATGTATTGTATTTAAGCATCATGGGATCTAAAAACAACTTTCTATAGGATAGGGCCTGTATTTTCTTCATGCTCTACTCATCTCAATGACAAAGCACAGATCCTTCAGTACTGTACCTGAATGCCTGGGCACTCGTGTACTAGAAAGAGGTGGTATCTTACCATCTCTGCACCCGTGAGGAGAGGAAACACCATTTTTATTTCCCACCACCCATTTCCTACCATCTGAAAAAAGGAAATATCCCAGGCAATTAAGATACATTATGAAATTACATCTTATCCATTAAAGAAAGAAGTACAGTACACTCAAGTCAAAAGAAAAAAAAAATAGTGTTTTATTAACTACCACACTGTTATAATACACTTTAAACGTACAATAAGGTAGCCTTTAAATTTGAGGTGGTTTTTAGAATAACAAATGAACAGATTTCCAAATGTTTGTAAATAGGTGAACTGCAGTAATTATTGTTGTACATTTTTGGAAAATGGTATAGCACTTATAGACTGGCTATATAACTTCATTTTGTACATTTTCTATAATTGAAAATATAAACAGTAATTAAAAAAAGAAAATTCAGCATAATAAAAAACATATATGTTTATCAGTTAAATGTACTGGATACATACAATTTTTAAGGGAAGAAGCAAAAAAGGAAAGATGGCTGATATTTAAATGCAGATTGACTAACCAAAAACTAAACAACAAACAAATAAAAACCTCATAAAACCCCTAGTTCACTATGACTATATCCATATGTTTAGGAGTACTGTCAATATGGAAGTGATCTTTCCGTTGTACTTGCATATGTTATATTTTACTGGTAATTTACATGATGGCTTTTAAGGCCCTGGCAGACAGATGATTTTGGAAAAAGATTTGATAAAAATCACTGCTGAGACGCAATACACCTTATTTTTGGTCCTCCAATGTTCAAGAGAAGGGATATACTTCACTATAACATTTGCCTTACCACCCAAATGCCTCAACCTATACATACTTTTTTTTTTTTTTTTTAAACATTTTAAGTTTTTTTTTAACATTGGTTATATTGCCCACCTTGGTTATTGAAAGAATATTAACAAGACATCATTTTGGCAAATTAAATCTTAAACATGGCTTTTCAATAGGATTTAAAAGGTGACTATCCCTATAGTTCCATGTTAAAATGTAGTTTTCAAAATCTTACAAGAGTAATGCTTAAAATATTGTACATAGTTAACCTAATTAAAATAATTAGCTTCAAAATGACAAGTTGATGAGCTAAGTAAAGCCTACACTATGTAACATTTGCTTGGAAACTTGATTTGTCAGTTATGCATAATAAAAATTCCAGTCATCAAGAAAATTACAAAATTTCTTTTATCATAACATGATTTCTTTTCACTCATCAACTTCTTTTATCTTACAATAGATAAATACCAACATGTTCTCATTTTTTTTTAATTTTTTTTACACTAAACCACACAGGATTGATGCATTTGGTTAGACTACCATTTTACCATTTCCATCGTTAAATTCTTTTTTTTTTTTTTTAATATAACTTGGTAAAATTTCATCTCTTCTAGATTCCAAAAGTACCTACAAAACCCATGCAATTTTACCATTTTAATATACTATGGAATATCATACAAAGTAAGGCATTTCAGTGTCATGTATAACCAAGTTACTGTCAATCCAAAAATTTCTGCACATCAATAAAAAGATATCTAAGAACTTAGGAACAATATTCTTCTCACTACTGTATAAAAATAACCACAATTAATAGGTATCTTGTGTAATATTTACTCCATTGTCTCGTTTCCCGAAACTGTGACAAGCTGTAAAGGTATTTCAGTGTTGGTAAGAATATCTTGATTGCTGGTGCCAGATGTATTAACAGTTCCTATTCCTGAAACAGAACCTTGTTGAATATTTGCAAGGATAAGTGTTGTTCCTCCTGCAGTAATCAAAGTATCATCAGATGTTGCTTCTACTGATGCCAGCACTGTACTGCTGGAGTGAATACCTTTCTTATTCTGGTGTGTTTTAATGTGTTTGGCAAGGTGGTCACTTCTCATGAAGCGTTTTGAACATTCTGGACAGACAAATTTCTTCTCACCTGTTATACAAGACAAAAAAAGACAAAAGGAGAAACATGAACTCTGCGTTCCAGTGCTCTAACAAGGAGCTAGAAGATATGGAATGATGCACCATCAATGTGCTCTTCCTTCATTTCCTAAATTACACATAAATCCCCTGGACATCTAGCCTTCCATTTTCTTTTCTTTCTGCTTTAAAAAAGAAAAGAAAAAAACAAAACAAAACAAAACCACAACAGTTCTCATCCAGTTCAAACAAATGAAACTCATTGTTGAACCTGAATCAATGTATTTTGATTAAGGTAATTTAAATATCGTCAGTTCTGACTCAGTAATGTTGCTGTTTTTCCTCCTCAGAGCTACCGAAATGTACACCTAACCAAACCAAAAACATCCAATATTAGCTGATTTTAGAAGTACTGTACTATATAACAATCAATCCAAAGATCTGTTTTCCTCTTAAAACCTATTTATCCAAGCCCTCTCCATGACATTTCTGTAGTGAAAGGCTCCAGAATCAAAGATTGGAAACCTGTGTGTGTTCTTCGGTGTCGCTGAAGCTCATCGCTGCGGGTGAACCTTTTGCCACAGAACATCCAATTACAAACAAATGGACGCTCTCCAGAATGCCAGCGGAGATGAGCTCTCAAATGTGAAGTCTTCCCATACACTTTGCCACACCCTGGTATGTGACAAATGTGTTGCTTCTTTTTTCCCAAGTTGGAGCCTCTGTTAAAAAAAAATAATAATAAAAGTGAATTTATTCATTCTGATCTCCTAAACAGTGGCCATAAATGTAAGTGAGGTTAGATATACCAATGTCTGCAAACAAATCTGAGCAGATTCTTATTTTTGTTTCAAATAAAAAGTATGCTCCACAAGGTGGAACTAAATTCTATAGTGACATCCCACAAACTATAAATTCAACAGCACGTAAAGTTTGGGTAATAGAAATGTAATCTTGAATGAACATACATGTTTATAAAACCGGAAATGAAATCATTACAGCAGTTTGTACTACTTTCATGCTGAAGCGCTCATATTTTAAATTTATCCCAATTCCAGTTTTGACAAAAAAAAAAAAAACAAAAAAACCCCACACAACAAAAACAAATAACTGCAATTGCCAAAAGGGAAACTAGAGATTTTGCCAACTGGGAGCAGAACAGATGGGACTTTTGGCATCTTGGGGAAACTCAAGAAGCAGTTGAGGGTCACAGAATAAGCATCCTAACCTGTGTATTTCCACTACGAGGAGTGGCAGTGAAATTATTGATCTTGCTGATATTTACATTAATTCCTTGGTATTTCAGAAATAAAATTCTTAACAATGAACACATCATTAACAGGCAGTATAATCCAAACTCCTGAGCTTGATACCTATTTTAAGATGCTTTCTAACTGAAATACTAGGTGACTGATTAAGGATAAGCACCTAATACAAAAGATTTAAGATTTTACTTCAAATAAAGCCATCGCAGAGATAAGAGCTTACGAAGACCTAGAGAAAGAGAGCAGTCTAGCCAGTGATCTAGAACAGATCTGGCTGACAATGCAGATATATAAATGGTAAATGCTGGTACAAAGGAGGACTCTGAAAAATGCAGCCAAGCATCATGCCACCTTATTAATCACCAATGTTAACCTCTAACAGCCTAAGTGGATTCTAAAAATCACATTGGCACTCCTTCCTCCATTACTGCAGAAAGGATTTATAAAATTATAAAAATTATAGAATTTTTAGTGGCCTCTCCAGGACATTTGTTTTCCTCACATTATGATGCTCCACTTCCACTCAATTGTCTGGTACCTGATGGAACTGCCAAGCAACCATGAAATCCAGATTCTCATCAATGAATTCAGAGCATCTCTGTTTTACATCTAACGTTATCTAATGATGACATAAAAGATTCTAATCTCTTTTTTTGTTATCGCCCTTCATCCAAGGCCTTACAGAAAGTTCATGTGTCTTTTCCAGCTTGTTTATAAATTTCTTGCAAACAATGCTCTGACATCTGACCTAATATCTTAAGTTCTTCCATCATAATTACACTGATATTTGCTTGACAATGTATTTTTCTTTTTCTCTTCAAAAGCCCCAAGAGACTTTTCAAGAGTCCAAGAGACTTATTGGATGAAACATTGCCTTTTTTACATCTTCTACTCCAACTAAAATGTCCATTTTTGGTAACGTATGCTACTTCTAAACTGTCATGTTCATACTCCTTCCTGGGCTCCCCTCAACTCAAGACTGAAAGATAAAATCAGCTCTAATGTCAGACATTTAGCTTTGCATAGTGCCACCTACACAAAATCTCAATATTCATAAGCTGAGGATCAGCCAATCTCAAAGATATTTAATACAATGTCTTTAGATTGCCCCCTTTTCTAATTTCTCAGCTTCTGCATCACACAAAATTCAGCAGTTCCAGAAGAGTATATCCTGCAGCACAAATCCAGGAATCCCCCTGGACTCTCCAGACTCCAGGGGGAAAAAAAAAAATATGTAATTCTCCTTTTATCCCACTGCAACCAGATGGTCTGCTCTTGGGCTCATTTCTCATTCACCTCATGTTTAAGTTCTTGACAGTCCTTCTTCAGGTGTTCTTGTTTGGTAGCTCAAAACATCCAGTAACTGACCATCCAGTGTAACTGACTTCCGTGGCAACATAAGATAAGCACCCCTACATCTCTTCTCCATTCTAAGATCTTGGTAACTTGAAGATTTCCCCACAGAATCCCACTATCTTCTGCATACAGATTTTTTTTTTTTTTAAATATTTGGATATTCTATCCTTGCATGTTCTCTAAGTATGTTCTATTCTTCCCTTCCACAATTACAGAATCATTTGAGTTGGAAAGGACCCCTGAAGGCCATTTAGTCCAACCCTCCTGCAATGAAAGGGATGCTACAGCAACATAAGGTTGCTAGAGCCCTGTCCAGCCTGAGTTGAAGGTCTCCAAGGATGGGGCTTCCACCACATATCTGGGCAATCTGTTCCAGTGCCAGTTACTTGCACATTAACTTGTGCAAGTATTTTTTAAGCTTTATATAACATGGTATATAAATGTGGCACAACTCATATAGAATAACAACCAAAGTTTGTTAAAATAATTAAGAGTCCAAAGTCAATCGTTCAAAGTTGTTTAACTGAACCTTTAGTCTGGACTGAAGGAAATCAAGGTTTAGCTCACAGTCAGCTCAGGTGGTAGAGCATATGTAATTCTGAGCACGCCACCTAATGTCAGGGAATTCTAGAGCACACTCTGAAGTCCAAAGCAAAGTAAAGGTTCAGAACTCACAGAATGAAATGCACAAGACTACTATGAATGAGTCACTGAGTGTACTTGCACAGTTTCTGATAGGCATCTGCACGTTTGCTTCATGCGTGCTCTAACTAAAGCGACTGGGTATGAGCCAAATTATGTCTGGACGCTCTGCAGCTGTGACAGCGTGGCACCGTGCCCTAACATGGTCATACTAAGATGCCTTTCCTGCTGCACTGGCCAACAACCATCATCACCAAGTAAAAAGATATGACTCAGACCTACCCTTCAACCTGAATCTTCAAATCAGTTAACATCTAAGTATTTTCATGGCACATTTTAGCTTTATAAAGATCAGAAACCACAACTCCCGTAGCCGTACTTGAATGCAATGGTTTCAACAGGAGACACCTTCATCTACTTAAGAAACCAGACTTTTGTCCAGGAGTATTTCTAGGAGTAAAATTAAGTATTTCAAGTAAAACAAAGGCTTTTTAGTTCTTTTAAGAACATGTATTCTAGAGTTACATGCCTGAAATGGAACTCAGAAGCACTGTTCCTCTATAGATCCAGACAGTAGTAGTTACATCTCAATGTAATTCCAGATGGAATTAAGAGTGAAATTTTCACCTGACTTCCAAACTAACTGTAAGCTTGAAACAGTCCATTTGGGATCAGTCGTCCTCTGAGGCTTACCCCTCTCCCTGACCATCCCCTAGCTACTATATATAATCGAGGCTATAAGGTTTTAATTTACACATCCACTACACCACCTTCTTTATTTCCTATCTTCTCCTCTGCTAAATACACTAACAGCGGCTCTCTACTTCACCAAACTGGTACAAACAAAAATCCTCTGAAGACTGTAATGTGTTCTAATTCTTTACTGAGAGTAAAACAAACAAACAAAAACAAAAAACAAGAAAAACCCACAAAGAAAAACAACCCTCAATTCTCCTTTGCTCCCCCAAGAAGGCAAGAAATGCTAAAACTAGCTAAAACTGCAACTACACAAAAGATGAAATTATGATGAGGTCTGTACGTGTGAAGCCATGTAGTCTTTTCCTACTTCCTTCAGTGCACTGATGGACTTGAGGGACAGTACTCATCAAGCGAACCACCATTCAGCTCTTTCATGCTGATTTAATCCATTTTCCTCACCTTACCATTTACATATTATTTAAATATCACTTTAGAATTGTTTCCCATGTGCTTCTGTTGCAAATCATAATGCATATGCACAAGCAATTAATGTTTCAGAGTATCTTTGGCATTTGCCAACTTCCAACTTCTCGGTTTTGTAACTTTAACATCATTTTAACACCACTAAATGCTATCTCAAAAAATTATGAAAGCAAATGTTCTATTGCTTAGAACTCTAGAAATCATCATCAGAGAGACAAAACAGAACTTTACATTCCAGCACTAGAGATAACGAACAAACATAGGAGCTACAGAACACTACTGATGTATACCAAAGAGGGAAAAACACATTCCTCTGATGGGTTTTATTCCTTTTTGCTAGACTCTGAAGGAGTTCTGATGGGAAGTACATTCTGATGAGAAAGTTACTCCAGCAGCTGTAGGCATTTTCGCTCTTTTTCTGCTTCCCAACCACTGTCTCCTTCACTATCCATTTTCTATTACAGTCCTAATTCTTCTCAGATCCTGACTTCTTGTCCTACTTTTCTGCTTACTTTGGATGTTTAATGTGTCCCAGACCTTCCTTAAACAGTGATTATAGATTCTTATCTATCTCGCCTCTGCCCTAAATCTGGCTTCAACTCCTTCCCCAGTTCCAAAGTGAGTTTCAGTCAGACCTCTCCAGACTTTATCAGAAACATCTCTCAGTAAGATTTTTTCTCTGGAGCTTCAACTTTAAAATCTGGTGTCAAAGTAACTCCATTTAGGAGTAAGAGAATTTTGAAGTACAGATGCATCTAAATTAAAGCCACTCCAACCTGGAATAGAGCGTGAGAAAGCTGGGTGATGCAAAACCCCTACAGTTTATAGGAGTGTGGTCTTTGTATGTAACATTGTCAGTTTTCTCCTAGACTGAAGCAAATCTCAATCCAAGCTGTCCCTTGAGCAGATCTTCAGAGCAGAGCCAATCATCACCAAGAACTTAGGAATGTCTGTGCCAGGTTTCAATGGACTACATATAGGAATTCAACAAAAAAAGATGATGTACAAAGATTCTATGACTGTAACCACAGACACCACCAACAAATTCATTGGTGATGAAAACACGTGAAAGTGATTTTGTCATACCATAGAATCACAGAATCACCAACGCTGAAAAGACCTCCAAGATTATCTAGTCCAGTCATCCACCAACCACTAATATTTCCCCACTAAACCACATCCATCAGTACAACATCTAAACTACATTTCTTGAACACCTCCAGGGACGGTGACTCAACCATCTCACTGGGCAGCCCATTCTAGTCCTGACCACTCTCTTTCAGAAAAGAAATTCTTCCCAATATCCAACCTGAACCATGAAGTGTCTTAAAACAATTTTTACTCAACACGGCTGCCTAACATATTATCTTCCTATACTTGAAAAGTATCTACAACATATAGAAAAAAAATATAGAAAAAAAAACGACTAGACAATAGAAATATTTAGTGAGTACTTATTTTAAACTTTTAAAGCCATGGGCACACACAGGTTCTTGAAATAAAACTCAGTAATTTACAGTATAATTTCATTTGTAAACAACCTCTGAAGGCCAAACTCCCAGACTCAAAGCAGGGCCAATGAAATCACAACAAACATAGCCACATTTGCTCCAGCTCTTTCACAGTACTCACAAATCCAATTTCCATTTTATATAACAATGTATTATAAAAATGAACATATTTTAGTCTACTGCAAAGAAGTCTTTGCACAATTACATCAAACACAAAGTTAGGCTAAATATTTTCACTTGTAAATGCCACCTACTAGCCCCACGTCTCATATCCGTAATCAATATGTTTGAAATGAAGTTTTAAAATAAAATCTTGCTAAGAAAGAGGAGCTGAAAAATACTTTAATGATACACAGAATCATAAAACAGGCTCCTCGAGAGCCCTGTGGTCTTACGCTACTAAAAACTTAGTATTTGTATTTGCCCTACCTACAATAAATTTTACTGAAAACAATCAGTCAATTAAAAAAAGTTATTTAGATCTAATATACAATCCTGTTTTTTCCCTTAGGAAACTAAGAAGAAAACCTGGATAGCTGTTTTTACAGCACTCCAAAGCAATCAAACTGAAAAAAACGCTCAATCAGTGGGGAAATGCAGGAACATGTTGTTTAATCAAGCCCTTGACATATGATAGGAATCCAATCACAGATGTACATATTCCAAAATACTTCACTTTCGTATTATTTAGAGCTACATTCTACTTTCCTCACTTGTACTAGATGACATCTAAGTCCATATTTTTCCAGTTGATCTTAATAGAGCAACTCAGAGAGAATGGAATAATCTCTCCTTCCATCTACTAGCCCAGAAACAAACGTAGCAGTCCTTCAGTGCATAAACTCTTTTGCATAAACCCATAGTTTTCTCTTATTGTAGCCAACTGTTGGTAACTAACCCCTTTTTTTCCTATTTGTTCTCATCATTACATGCATTGTATCACACTGCAAGTTACATACCTTCCACCACCTTCTTTGCAGTTGGGACACGTGCAAGCTACTCGTCGCAGTCTTTTTCCCTCTTGATGTGGTTGGTCCCCTTCCTCATCTACCACCTGTACTCTCAAATGTGTTAGATCATTGGTATTCAATGTAGAATCACCACTGAGCTGCCACTCTTCTGGATCAGGCTCCTCTTCTTTAATCCTAATATCTGAAGAAAAGATGAAACACAGACTCGTAAGCAGCCCATTAACTAGAGAAAGAAACCATAATGATCAAATCTTTTTACTGTTAAGAATGTTATGTCAGTCAAATGTCAACATACTTTACTGCATACTGACACACTGCTTCTGTGCCCCTGTAACCTGCAAAATATTTTAAAAGTTTATCTTGCTATACATTTCAAAGTTGAAGACATGCTGTAACAAAGTATTAAACTTCAAATATGAACAATCCCTGGTACATAATGCTGTCACCTGGAGGATTCTGGTTGCCTGAAAGATAGGAAGACCTGAGGAACAAGAGGCTGAACCAAGGTTAAAAAAGTAAACGCATTAAAAAAGTAAATACATTTTTCAGTTGATCTTGAGTAGCTAGTTACATTTCTACAGGACTTCTCAGTTAACGTGACACACAGACACCCTTTATAGCTGATCTTTAAAATTTTTCAGTATGCACTGCAACAAGTAAAATAAAATCATAAATTAAATAAAAAGTTTTGATCTAAAAAAAGACTAAGATATCTAAGGAAAACAAACAAAGACAAATCACTCCTTTGTCCCTTTTTCCCCTTCTCATCTCAAATTTCAAGTAAAAGAATAAACTATTCACAGAGAAGAAAACATTCAGGGAAGAATGTTGTTCAGCATTAGAAAGAAGTAAACAAAGTACAAACTACTTTAAGGTTATTTTGAGCTAGTAGGTCAACAAAAGTCTTTGCACTTTCATGAATACAAAGGTCTCTCAAGTCTCAATTCAGAGGATGCATATTCACAAGCACATGAACTCTGCCTCTCCATCCCAAACAAGCATCTACATATTCCTAAAATAGTGCTTGCCTTAGGAAAAAAGAGAGTATTTTACAAGTTTTTCATTTCATCTCACCTAAAACATGAGTGGAAAAATCAAGTCCAAACCTAAACCCCATCAGGCAAAACTTACAAGTCCCATCTGAACGTTCAAAGCTCAGCGTATTTAATCCATCTAAAAAGTAGAAGACTACACTCACATCATTAAAACACAAAACTCCATGCTCTGTTTTCTACCATGACTACGACTGCACAGCTGAACATCACACAGCTTTTTAATTTGTAAGATAAAATAAACACAACAATCTCAAAGAGTAAGTGTTAAATATTGTATTTAATACCATCAACAGGTAACAAGCAGCCATCAGCTGTTGCTTGGAGCATTCTTTCTAAACAGCTACACACAGCTACAGAACATTTATTCCATCTAATTCAAGAACCAATTACAATACCACAGTATCCCCTGAGACGACTATTTCAACAAATTTACATTTTAATAGGAACATCTTTTCCCCTTCAGAAACTCCTCTGGGTTCCCAATGAGTACAAAGCCTAAATCTGTATTTATAAAAACAAATGAAAACAGTTTCTAAATGTCATTCTACGTAAAAAGTTGAACCCAGCCCTTTTTCAGCTCAGCACTGTAGTTTGGTTTAGTTTCGTTTTGTTTTTTGTTTTTTTTTTTTTTCTTTCTTTTTTTTCCCCCCAGTGAAAATGATCAGCCGTTGCCAAAGATTAGTACTAATGCAAGCCATGAAATGTTTGGGTCTGCTCTCTTTTTTTTTTTCCTCTTTTCCTTGAAGCTTCCATACATCTTTCAGGATGCATTTAGAGACTGATTACTCCGCAGAAGTGACTCTAGTAACAAACATGTAGGTTTTCATCCTTAACTCTAATTCCTCTCAAACTCTGAAGCCTTAACCGAGCACTGAGGCAATCCTAAACTCTTTCTGGAATCAGTGCCTCAGCTATCATCTCTATAATGAAGCCAAAGCTGAACAAATTGTATTATGAAACAACAAAAACTATGCTGGATCAGATCGTAACAGACATCCTGTCCCTGTAAAGATGAGAAAATAAATTTATGATGAAATGTAAAAAATAATAATTACCCAGCCTACCTTCCTAGTCACCTCCAGCACTTCTTTAGAAACAAAGGATGCAGCTACACAAAAAATGTGTTTGGTGCCAATAAGGCTTCAATCCACTCCTTCCTAACATCAGAGACTGTCTTGCTTTTAATTGCATGTATATAATAATTTGGAAAGAAATGCAAGGCTTTGAGCTTCGGGAATCCAAAAGCTAGCACTTACTTTTGCTGACTTTTTATGTGCGTAGTAACACCAGCAGAACTACTGCAGAAAGCATTTTCATTGTCCAAAGTCACCTGCACACTAACTGAGCTTCACCACTATACTAAGAAGCTCACCATTTCAGACTGCATCACAACTATCTTTTGTGTGAAAGGTACAAATCTAGCTCTTGAATCAACAGAGAAAAAGATGCTTATAAGTAACTCAGAAGTGGTATATTCTTAACAGGCACCAAGAATCAAAAAAAACAAAAACAAAAAACCAACATTATTAAACATACCAATAGATGGACTTAAGGCATCTTCAGGAAAAGGCAAAAGCCTCACTGATTCTTATACAACTGGACACATAACAGGAATTCAAATACACTGAGGTGGTAAGGCCGTCAGCAAATGGCCACTTCCAGCCTGCATGTGTGTGCCACCAAAACATTACCGGTCATTTCCACATAGTTTTTGGGGTCTAGATAATTGATCCCTAACATTATAACAAACTCATGCAAGCACTGGTAACATCAAGGCAACCTTTGAATTTTAACAGTTAAACCCAGGCAAAAATGAAGGTTACACCTGCGTTATTACAACTTATTTCTGTGCTTCCAAATTTCCACATGTCCGTGCTTTTTCATTAAGTTCCACACCTAGTCCTAAATAAGTATAAAGGGGAAATGAAGCCAAAATACTGTTTCAACTGAGTTCTTGGTATCTGAAGAAGCTAGACTTGTTTCAGCTTTTACTTTCCTCTGATGGATTGGGATTCTGGTATACGCTCTCACTATGAAGGGACTATTCCATAATCACAGAACAGGGAGCTGACTACAATATGGAACAAGTTTAAGTGCATCTGGTGAATAAAAATAACTACAAGATTCATTTTCAGCACTTCAGAGAAGATTAACTAAACCGATAGAGTGAAACTATGCAGGTGTAAATGCAGCTGTACTATTCTTGACTACATTTCAGCTTCTGTCATGCGGAAAAATTACCGCTGCCCACTGATACAGCCAGGTTGACAAAACTCAGTACAGAAACCAGGAACTGCAGAAATAGGTAAGGAAAGCAGGAGGACACAGAATTCTGGAACAATTATTCCTACATAAGAGTATTAGAAAACCATTAGGAACAAATGACAGAATTGTCAGCAACAATTCAGAAAGTCAGAACTATTTGGTAAATATTCTGTTCTGTTTATGTGAAAGACAAATAACTGTCCTACCACTATCTAAGAATTAGATGCTGATTTTTTGTCAGTGGGACACAAGATGCTTAAAAAAACAAAAAACCTACTACAGTAAATACTTAGTAATAGATCACCAGATTAGGATAATTTTCATTCAGTGATTTTAAAAGAAGGCTGAAGAGCTTTTTGCAGTTTTAATGCTGTAAGTCGGGAACCACGTGAGTGCTTCAGTAGCTTAGAAAAAAGGCTAGCACTGTGGTAACACTGTAAAAGGATAAACAAAGACTTAAGAAGCAGGGAAAGAATTAATGCCACTCCATATGGCATTATGGGAACTAAGAGGTGAGAAGTTATCGTTGTTGTTTTTAAATCAGTGATAACGCCTTTCTTGAAAAAACACACTTGAGACTTCTGCACAGCCAAGTGACTTATTAGGATAAAGTAAAAGATTTTGATTAAGCAAATTTAACTAAAAATTGTACATGGAATAGATGGATGACAAAGCAGCATGATGTTTAAATGCAAATTGAGAACTATCACTTCCGTATGACAAAGAATGAAGAGGACATATCACTGACAGTGCACATTTCTTCCTCCTTTCATCCTTAAAAATTACTACCTTTTGAGACAAAATGCCTTTTACAAACAGTATTCCCAGGCTGACAGCCCATCTACAACTCATCATCCAAACACTGATGCATCAAGAACCTCATCTTCATGAGGGCAATTGGAACTACAATCCTGGTAAGCACTCCTGGCATTATGAAAAGACTGACAGCGTCCTTGCTATAAACTTCATACACTTGTTTATGAGCCAAGGTAACTAACAAGTTACCTTGAGAGATGAGAACCAAAGTATGTAAATCCTGTGAGCAGGGTTGAAAGACAGGAAAACTGTACAGAACCTGAAGCGATGGACCTAAAGTCATGAGACTGCACTAAGACAAAAAAGAAGTCTGGGAACCCATTTTCTAAGTTAAAGCAGTAATAGAAATAAAGCCTCCGGCCTCTGGCTTCACAGTTACTTCCTATACATTCCCACAAGTTGAAGGGAGTTTTTCTCCTGTTTCATGATTAACTTGTCAAAAGGATATTTGAAAAATGAGCAAGGAATGAATATGTGAAGTTGAATAAGATTTTGTATGAACATCCTCAAATACAAATAGGATAACCCAAAACAGATGTTGTTAGATGAAAATATTTACTTAACATCACTGCTTCAATTTACCTGATGGACTTCGTAAGACTGTTTTAATAATCAGATTCAACCTCATGCTATCACCATGCCCTTCTCAGTAAAGCTTAGCAGAAAGTATGCTTTAGAAGTAAAAAAAAAACATAAAGTAAAATTTAAATAAAGTCATGAACCAAAGGACTGAAAAACAGCCAGAAGTTCTAGAGGCCCATACAAAGCTGTGCCTCAAGCAGCATTCTGCAGTATTTCACCAGAAGTATTAAAACAATGAAACAATAATCCCAGCCAGTAAAATTGTAAATACTCCATTTTTAACTACATTTGAGGATTTAGTGTTTAATCTAAGCAGCTGTTAGACCTCAGCCTCACAAGACACCAGCAGGTGAGAGAATGGTCATCTGTCACTTTAGCAACTATTCACATAGGCAACTATTTACCTAGAAAACTGCCTTTTTTTTTTTTCTCCTTTTTTTTTTTTTTCTTCCCAATTTATAATAGCTAAATTATTTTGCCATGGCTTCAGGTTCTGATAGGACTAGAATGAAGTCCCCACCACAAATAGCCAACTACTCCCACTCTCTATCAGTTGGTGTATGCTGATGAACAGGCATGGCTGTAAGCTTCACTGGCAGCAGGCAGATGAGTCCTTAAGCAACTACATATAAGCCTGCAATGTAAGAGCCAGGAAGAAAGACTTCTCACAAAAAAAAAAGTGAACTAACCTGTATCAGACCTGGTATAATTTAATTTTTTCAGGAAATATCCAATCAAAAAGTCATGAGTCAGTACATTAGTAACTTAGACAATCACAAATAGATTTTTATTAACACTGTTAATTCTCCTCGTTCTTGACCAAATTATTTCAAATTGCTAAAACTTACAGGATCAGAAACATGCAAACTAAGAGAGTACATCTTAGAACCCTGTATTTTTCTGAAAGGAATGTTATTTCACATAAAATGTTATAAATATAGCATAAAAACAAATACTTTCCTTGGACAGGTATGTTGCTAAAGAGTAACACAAACTGTGCTCCTAATGTCTCCTTTAGTTGCAGACAATGCAGTATTTTGTTATAAAATGCCAATAAAAGGAGTTGGCTACTAAATAACTCTTTTCAGGCTTCACTTCCTCCCAAAACTGGGAGACCAAAGCCAAAGTTTCAGTGAAGATATCTCCTTGCCACAGTTCAACATAGATACTGCAGAAAAGCTAAGCTAAAGAAAGCCCCAGTTATAACTAATCAATAGCCTTCCCTTCTCCACCTTATGAAAGCGCTAAGCACAAAAAGATGGAATATGAGCTCTAGAAAACGGCTTAAGATAAAACAAGCTCATGCAAGGCTTTTCCACACAAATTCAGTGCAATGAAAGTCTCTCTGTACAGTCACCTGGTAAAACAGACATTTTGGTAAAAGGATAATTACTGGACATTTTTTCAAAGAAAACTGTACATTTACAGGAGAAAATGATGAGCTTTGTATTAGGGCCGTGATGACTTTCCACTACATAAGCAAAAGGCAGGCTCATGGGAACAGGGAGGATGTCCTCTACTGATGATCTGCAAAACAAAGGCTTGGGAGAACACCTCTTACACAAAACTACAGCTACCAGCATCCAAACCTTCAGTTTTCACAGTTAACAGAGCAATCTATATTATTTCACTTTCAAATAATTACCAACCATCTCTAAGAGTAGGAATATACTTGTTTCATTTCATCTTCAAGTAGAACATTTCTGCTAAATAAAAATAGAAGCTACAGCCTAACTGCATCTGTTATGGAATTATTACTTTCATTGGTATTTTTACACGCACTTCTCTGAGATGGAATGAGAATAGACAGGGAAATCCTCCCCACCTTACTTCAAAACTTGTCGGTAGTTTGCAGAAAAAGAGGAATCAAACTCTCACCCTTTAGCTTTAACTTCCATCATTCTGCTGTCCCTTCCACTCACCTTCCTCTTTTGATTTAAATTTAAAATTTGTTCTCATCATCTGTAGGTGAGAAGGGCAATGTATTTTCCACAGGGGGAAAAAAAATAAAGACCACTATTTCCTTCTATTTGGCTATTTATTCTTAAATCTGCAGAGGGGAGCCAGATCATGTTGTAAAAAAGGAGATGAACATCACTGAACAAAATTATTTTCTAAAACCTTCATGTAGACAAAATACTGCATTCATATGGAAAAGATGCTGAAGGTCAGCCACTGTTCCTTCAGAAATTTGAGTTTCCAGTAATATAAAGCAGGGACCAATGAAATTCTCCCAAAGTTTATGGGATGGAAGTTCTAATACCTTCCAATCTGTGTATTTTTCCTACATGTCTAGGAATAGTGTCACTAGAAATCTCAGCCCTATCTCTAATATAACCAGGTGTCTTTTGGGGCAATAATTTCTGCTACTCCTCTGTTGCTTCTGCACATTTAATCGCATTTCATATATTGCATTTACTCACTTCCCTTCACACCTGGAATTCTTTACAACACAATACAGTTCAGGAACATTTGATGGAATGCCCTTGCATTTGATAAGGAACCAGCATTAAAACATTCTCAAGGAATGTGAGTAGACAAACTAATGTACACAGCCAGCTCAACTTTTTTTCATCTTTTATTTCCTCTCCACTGTTCCTTTTTATCCTTACTTTCAAACGGATGCTGTTAACCCATAAACAATAACATTATACATATGATCCTATACCAAAACATAGACCTTAGAAACAAAGTTCTCCTCCTCCTTGCATTTCATATTAGCCATAATGCCCTTTTTCCAAGAGACAGAAAAACATTCAGAGTACCACGTACAATATGTGCTTTTTGTTACCTCATGGGTCTACACCTAACATCCCTGTGGGTAGCAACAAGGTGCAACAGAGACAAACCAAGAATTTCTGTGGCTGCAAATAGAAAACTCATGAACCAAGATTACCCAGCAAAGTAAATTGGAAGCACCTCTGTTCCTCTGTTTGGTGCTGTTGTCTAGAAGCCAATGAAGAGCAGACTTACGTAGGTCTGGGTAACTTCTCTTTGCTAAATACATAATATAGAAGTCATTTCCACCAACAAAAAGTACTAGAAAAACATCCCAATTATCATTTTACATTGCAAAAGGAAAAGCAAGCTTCTGATATTGAACAGCAATAACTACGTAAGTATTATAATAACTACATCTTAATTCATCAGCTCCTCTAGACATTTTTACTTAATAATGCATTCTGCTCACGTGCTTAAGTAGGCATACAAAACAAAACATTCATACCTTATAGTAATATGCATGCTTCTGAACCTTAATGCACCAGAGCTTTAGAACACATAATTATAATCAAATAGTGATTCCCAGACTACTTTGTGCAGTATTTCCTACCAAAATTCTGCTACCCACTCAGTCCTTCATAACTAGCCTGATCACAACTCCACAATGATGGAATTAAATGGCTCCTGATACAACAAGTCTTGAACCTCTATTATCTCCTATTATTTCTTTTAGGTAGCTATGCTCAGAAGTTCAAAATACACTACAACACATTTATGAAAAATAAACATGCATGTTTATTCTTTCTGCATTACCAAGCTTCTACTTTATGAAAATCACATTTCTTAACTGCTTAAAGAGAAAAAACATGCTGTGAGGCTCAGCATTAACAGCTGTACATTCTGAAACATAATGCAAGTAAGTAGTACTGGAAATTCATGTATGTTCTTAAGACAAGTTCTTTGATATTCACATGCTTGTTTCACTTCTGCTTACATGAGTTTTGTACATCCTGGTTACGCTGACAGTAAATCAACAGGAAATGAATTTAACAAAACAGTAGATTATTAAGAGCCCCTCAGAGGGGCCACAAATTTTCAGGAAAAAGAACGGCAAACAAATATTTGCATTTTTCCATGGAACTTCACCTTTTTGGTAGGGGTACGCTAATGACACTGCTGCCCTGGAAGTGTGGTTGATAGTCAAGTTTCCAACACTTAAATTCAGCACCCACATTTTCTGCATTGTGAGACTCAGAAGTACAGCCTATTAGAAGTGCACTTAACTAATAAGAACAGTTGAGAGTTACAGGAGCTAAAGGAAGTGCAGAGGAATCATCATTATAACTGTTTCTTACGGAACAGCATTTTCAAAGAAAATCTATCATTACTTTAACCCACCATACTTCGTAGTCTTCTGCAGCAAAACAACGTTACAATTATCATCATTCAAACCAACTACATACAATAATAAAAAACAACTTTCTGCAAAAAGAGAAAAATAAATACCTGCAGGACTGCCAGCATTTTCTCCTTGATGCAGCTGAATACCAGCAGAATCTATAGAGTTTACTGTAACTGTCTGTAGATTTGGCAACTGAGCAGTGCTTAGACTAACTGGAGTTGATGTCAGTGCCCCACCTGCTGCAACTTGACCAAGAGTGAGAGTCTGCACAGGGGTTAGAGTTATTTGTTGACCAGGTGCATTCTGAATTTGCAGGTTCTGCAAATTCTGAACTCCTTGCACTTGAAATGTCTGCCAGGTTATCTGCCCAGAAGGGGTCACTGTTTGTGCCTGAATTAAAAAAGTTCCGGGATTCAGCTGCAGTTGAAGATTCTGAAGAGCCTGTGGAGATATACTCTGACTTGCTTGCACACCGTGGATTGTCTGTTGCGCAATACCTTGTACAATCTGGGCTTGACTGGTTGGCTGCTGAGACTCTTGAAGCTGTATGTGTTGTACAATTGGCTGCGCTGTGGAGACCTGAATATTCTGAGCCTGCGTATCATCAGAGACTGATGTCTGAATGTAATTTCCCTGAAGATCAGAACTGTGAACTTGACCACTAGTTGTGGTCAGGTTGTTTGCATTTTGTTCCAATATACTTGAACTGTCTATGGTAACGGGCAACTGTGATGAAGATGATGTTGGCACAAATAAGTCATTATCAGTGGCGGTTTCTGTAATTTCGGGAGAAACTTGCTCACCAGTCCTTTCAGAAGTATCTGAACTATCCATGGCCTGTCCAGTATTTATCAAGTGCCCATCTGCATTAATGCCTGCTGTCATGGTTTGAGAACCACTGCCAAGTCCCAGAGAATCTAGATCAACACTATTGATGGGTACAAAAGTAATATTTCCTGGCAGTCCAAGAGGGACATTAGCAACTACCTGTGCTTGGCCAGGAAAAGACGAACCACCAATTGCAACTCCCTGAACCTGGACTTGACCAGACTGCGATAAGATATTCTGAATATTAGTTGAAGGTGATCCAGAGGCAATGATGGTTTGATTAGAGCCAGGAATGATCTGAATTTGACCGGTTTCTTGATTTATACTGCTATTATCAGAAGAGGCTGCGAAGCCAAGTTGAACTTGCTGACCATCCGCTGTCTGGATCTGGGGTATTACTTGGTATTGAACGTTAGACACTGTACCATTCGACGAATCTGATCCTGGTGCAACAGAAAAGATTTGTTGATTTTGCAAACTCTGAATAGGAAGGACATACTGCCCACTTGAAGTTACTGTGGCAGCACCTGGAATCTGTACTATATTACCAGCTTCATCCTTTATAGTGGCAGGAGCTGCAGACAAGACCTCCCATCTATTTGGAGTTCCTGCTAATTGCACAGAAGCCAAATCCCCTGTCTGAACAAAAAGAAAAAAAGAAAAAATTAAAACGAGACATACAGATTACATGGTAGAACAATCATGCAATTTAATATTAGAGATCAATATACTACCAAAAGACATGCAGTGAAACCCATGTAAACAACAACAACAGGATTAGAACTACAAAATACAGATTCTGTAAGTGAGCTAATGCCTAAGTTGGGGTAACCAACCTGTGATTCACGAGCTGCATGTAGCTCACAAGCAGACGAAATGCAGCGCCTGTGCCGTGGCTACATCGGGTGACCAGCAGCTGGGTTACTCTGTATGGGGCTGCTGGGAAATCCAAACCGCTGGCTGTGGGAAGAAGGGAGCTGGCAGGGGCTGCTGAAGATGCCATCATCGTGTTGCCCCGGGACTCAGCTGCTCTTCTTACCTAGCCTGACACCCACTGCACAGCAGAGGAGGAATTTTTGCAAAGCCAGCCATTGCCTCTATTGCCCAGAGCTCCGTTGCCTTTTGACTCTGAGTTATATATAATGTATTTGTGCACGCTGCAACTCAGCAACAGTGTTAGGAGGTAACTTAAGTCATATGGTTGGAAAGCTTGTTATGCATAACACTAAGTATTTGTAAGCTTACATGAATTACTGTTCTCACTATGCAAAAAGGCCTCTAAAATTACAGATTTTTATACCGAAATCACAGTTGGATTAGACATATAGATCTGTTTGAAAAAATAGAAAAGAAAAATCTATCTTTGTTAAGTCAGAACAATAGAACAGGTCAACGTTTCAGAACAGATCCCCAGATGGCGAAAGTTTAAAGAACGTACAGACTGATGTAGCATGTTTTTGCTTCTTATTCAGTAAAAGAAAGATAAATTGCCAACTTAGCTAAGCACTCTTTTTCAGAATAAAGTATTTAGATTGAACTTCCTGCAGTGCTTAGCACAGATTTGTGTAGTCAATCAACATTGTATTGTAAACAACCACAAATTTTAAAAAGATGTGTTTAAGTTTTTCCTCGCCTGTACTACTGCACCATAGTAAACCAACGGAATAATTTAACACTTAGAAAGAAGAACTTGTCTTAAAACTCATAACGCTTTAACTGCAAAACAGGTTTTGTCTCCTTGGCAGAGCCCACAGTACACAGAAAGAAAAGCTCTATCTTGTGCTCCTGCACCGATCCCATGATCGCTGCTGTTCAGCAAGTTACCAGAGCGTATCGCAGCTTCTTCTAAAGCTGCCTGCCAACTTCCTTTAGAATAAAACCTGGGTGTGCAAAAATTTAGCGTACAGCTTATCCTTCTCTAATATGGCACTGAGATTTAATTTAGCCAGCCAGAATGAATCCCGTGGCATGCATCAGATTGAATTTACCCCACAAGGCACGTAGGGACTTTGCAAGTCTCACTTTCTTATCCTGCTCTGAGCTGCAATGCCAAAATGTTTACATATACACAAAATACTTCTTAGGCTAAAGTATTTATTAAAAAACAGCTTGACTGTACTTGGCAAATTTCTTTTCCAATAAGGAAATCCACCATCTTGGTTCTAAATTCCTCAAGAGCTATACAAATAAAAATTTTCCATAAAGAACACAAGCCTTTGCTTTGCCCTGAAAGATGCATACAGTCTTTCAAGTAATTTCTTAGTAAACAGACACAGCATCACCAAAAACAAAACCGATTTTATAGCCTTAATATCTCAAGGAGAAGGAAGGGGGGTAAAGAGGTGGGATAGGGGGTGCCTTGGTAATCTCATTTTACTATTTTCTTTTCCTCTTACACTGATCAGCCTTTCCTTTGAAGAACACATTTTCTACGTCCTTTAGCATTTTAATCTCACGATCTAGAAGATTACAAAAAGAGTTCTGCAATATTCCATACCACACCATCCCATCTAGACAAATACAAAAAAAAAAAACCATTTTCTTCTACTATCACATTAGCTTTATTGTCTTGTGTTTATTACTTCCACACAGGTACTGGTTGCTGAAAGACTGCCAAGAAAGTTTGTAACTTGTCAATCCACTAGCATATAAACATTAACTTTACTATAAAGATTTTTATATAGTATTGAAAGACCCATAAAAGTCATAGATAAACAGCATTCAGAAAACATGGAAAGCAAAAATATAACTATATGTTTAATGTGTGTCATTATAAAATAAATCAGAAACATAACGTGCTGATATTAATTGTCAGAATAAGTGAGAAATAATTAGTAATGGGAATGTACAGTGATGTACAAGGGCTGCTAAGAAAGTAATGTCTTCTATTTCATTATGTTAGCCCACAGCATCAGAACTGCACGTGGGTGGTGTGGCAGTAGAGACTGAACCTTCCCACCAATATTCCATTACAGCTGTTGCCACGTGACAGATGGCAGCAGAGGGACAGTCTGACAAAATGGCATCTGACATGGAAGTTTGTATGAAATGGATGTGTGCCACTGGATTCTTCTGTGAAGAAAACATTGCACCCACTGACATTCATCATTGTTATGAAGACCAGTGGATATGAGCACAGCAAGGTGCTGGGTTGGTGTGCACTTCAGCAGTGGAGACAGCAGGTCCACTCTGCTGGTGCAGATTTTGATGAGTACAACATGCAGGTTCTTGTTCCTGGCTAGTGAAAATGCATAGCTGATGGAGATGACTATATTGAAAAACAGTGTTTTGTAGCTGAGAATATGCTCTACCAAACAGTGTTATTGTGTTCTTTGTATCTGTTTTAGTTTCCATGGAAATAAACTGGAGGCATTACTTTTGGAGTTACGTATGTAACTCCTTGCTGATTTATGAGTAGGTACTACCAGATGCTGAATGTTTAGGTGGACTAACTTAATAAGCAATAGCATGTTTGTACACATTTAAAGGGAACCTGTATCCTTCACAGTACAGAAATTACCTGCTTCATTCTTCCCCTCCTCCCCAAACACGTGTTGATTTCCATACCCCCGCTCAATGGTCTCTATCCTTTTCACATTGGTGATACATCTTCTCTCACCTTTTTGAGATACTGTGAAATCTTTCCCCAAATGGAGAAGTTAAGGCTGGTCACGCACCTGGATACGAAGCTACTGGCATTTCATGCATTATGTGTAGCGAAATACAGTTGCTCACACGCTGCCCTTAGAGCTGTCTGTATCAGAGCCCACCAGAAGAATCACGAGGGTGGGGCAAAAAAAGGGTGAGGTTTTCAAGAAACGATCTGCCAGCTATCAAAATTGCTAGTATTACAGCTGTATGATGGAAAACAACATCTGAGGATGATCTCTAACCTCAACTGGTCATCAACATGCAGCAACAAGTAGGGTTTTTATACCTTTTCTCAAAGATTACTGGGCTAGTAGGACACTTCTTGGGTTCGTCCTTGGGGCCATCCTTCATTGCATCCTCAAGCAATTACAGATTATTGTAGTAACTCAAAGTTCTACTACTGAAGTATAAGCAGCAACATTTGCAGCCCACTCACTCATCCTTACAGCACTCCTAAAAAGAAAAACTTGTTTCCTTACTGTCTCTCAGCCACCCGTGAAAAATACTTTAAGAGAACAGATAAAGCAACAGCTCTTTTCCTTATCAGCTGATACTCAGGCAGCAGTTACTGCAGCTGTTCCTTTAAAAGAAAGCTGGGTGGTGGCAATCCATGCCCTGTATGCCAAGAGACAGGGATGGGGACCCATGGAAAGATCAGAACCAGCACTGCTCAGACAAGTGGGAGAGAACTGGGAGCAACTGGGAGCTCACTAGGAGCAACATCTGGAAGCAACAAACAGCAACAGAGCAAAAAGAGAAGCCGCAGCAAGGCACAGGAAGAATTAAAATCAAGTGATATGTCCACCTGAAGAAAGGTCAAGAACCACTGAAGAACAGAAAGCACAACTGCTGTTCAGCCTGTTTCTGGCTCTTTAACAAGCCTTGTATCACCTCTAGGTGGTAGAACAAAGAGATCTCTCTGAGCCAGAATTGTCATGCCAGAAGAATTGTCTTGTTCTTTTTTTTTATTTAAGAGAAAATTAAAGCAGCATTAAGTCAAGTGTTCAAGGAGATCAGAAAAAGAAATACAGAAGATAGGATACCTTTAAAAAGCGCCTTAAAGCATGCTGATGGAACTTGAGGTAAAAATATAAACCTGTAAAAACTGTAAAAATATGAAACATCCTTCACCAAAGTAAAGTTACACACCAGTCCTCACAGGGATATATTGTAGGCAGCTGCATTTCAGCAGGCCAAACGTGCCACATTTTAATTGCAGACAATGTGTCTTGCAGCTAAAGAGCTCCCCAGGATTATCTCTACAGATCTGCGACGGACAGCCCTTTGCTGCAGTTTTCACAAAGTCACCATAGCCCTGTTCAGACCTAAAATAAAAATATGGGCAAAACAAGCACGCAGAGGTAGACAGATGAGTCAGGAGCTCCTGAACATTTAAAAACCATGTGCCTAATGACCAAGATTGGCCAGTGCCTCATCCAAATTATAGTTTTGTGAAGGAGTAAGGGCTCTAGTGCATGAGTTTAATACCATGTGTTTACCAAGCTACAGTAAACTATCTGTGCATTCTTGGGTTATTACAAATATAAGATAAAATACATTTGCTTCAACTCTGCCATTAAGCTATGAGCTAATACGTTCTATCTTGCCTTAGGTTAAAAACATGCTCAACATCAGTTACTGTGGTTCAAATGACACAAAGCTGCTAGTTAAAGCAAATTAACTCTGTTGTATGTTTCAGAAGCACTCAATTCAGAGAAAAACATTTTTACAAATCAAAACTTCTTAGAGAATCAAAGGGAAAAAAATATTACTAGGGGCTGATTAAAAAGTTCCTTCGTGTTTTTTGTTTTTTCCTAAATTACAATCCTTATCCCCTGAAACACATTTAAAATTGTAACTCACTTAAGGAAGGTTCACATTATTTTGCTTCAGATGGACAACTGGGCTCAAAACATTTAGCAGTTTTCTTTTTATCACCAACAGTCCAGAATCTGTTTAAATTAAGACAATCCCTGATATTAGCAGAAACTAGAACGTTTCAGTATAAAGGAATGAGACATGGCAACAAGGCACCAGTTCTGAGAAGACTGCATGTAAATTCATTTATTAATTATTAATATCTATGTATGTATTAACATCCATGTAACTGCATACCAAATAGAACTTTGAGTAGAAGCTTGCATGAAATGTTCCTCATGCTTTCAAACTCAGCCAAATTAGCAAGGTGATTAAGAGGACTTGGGGTCAATCAGCCTCAGCTTAACTATTAGGAGGCAAAGGAACAAAAAACCTTGAAATCCACTTCCAAACACAAGAACAAGGTGATCAGAACAAGCGGGCTGGGACTTACCAAAGGGGAAACAATGCTTAATGAACTAATCTGACAGTCTTCTATGATGAGATCTGGCATGGGTATTAAGACCCTTGCCCCATTATATCCTCATAGACAGCCTGATGAAGTACAGGTTAAACATAGTGAACTGAAAATTTCCATTGCTGGGTTCAAAGAGCTGCTGCCAGCAGCACAAACATAAGCTTGGGGTCTGGTCACTGAAACCCCAATGGGGTCACGACTGGCACCAGTACTGTTTGAGTTTTTCATCAAATTAACTATCTGATGAAACAGGGTGAACCTTCAGCAAGCTTGCAGTTACAAAATGAGTAGGGCGGGTTGATACATGAGATGGTTCAGAGGGACCTCAACAGGAGAGAAAATTGGGCTGGCAGAAACTCTGGGAAGTTTAACAAAAGACAAAAGGAAATGTGAAATCCTGCACCTGGGAAGGAATAACTCCATGCACCAGAATAGGCTGTGGGCCAACTGGCTGGAAAGCAGCTTTGCAGGAAAAGACATGGAGACCCTGGTGGATGCATACATCATAAGGCAGCAACATTTCTCTGCAGCAAAGGCGGCCAATATCACCCTGCACTTCATCGGAAGGCACAGAGCCAGCAAGTTGTAGAAGGTAATCTGTCAACACTGGTAAAATCCAGTTCTTGACTCCCCGGGGGAAGAAAGGGATAGTCATAATGGTGCAAGTCCAGCAAAGGGCCACAGGGATGATTTAGGGTGGAGTATTTGACGCACAAAAACCAGATGAGAAAGCTGAAGCTGTTTAGTATTTGAGAGAAAGAGAGAGAGAGAATGCACACTTGCACGTGACCTTAGCAACATTCATAAATATCTGATGGGAGGGTATAGATACAACAGAGCCAGGTTCTTCTTAGTGAAGACCAGTGAAAAGACAAGAGGCAATAGGTAGAAATTAAAATATAAGGGAATCTCTCTGAAGAACCATTTGGTTTTTTTCCACTGTAATGATGATCAAACAGTGCCAAAGGTTGCCCTGAGAGGTTGTGAAATCTCCATCCTTGGAGATACTCAAAAGCCAATGGACACAGTCCTGAGCAATCTGCTGACACTGACACTGCTTTCAGCAAGGAGGTTGGACCAGACAACATTCAGAGGTCCTTCCCAACCTCAACTGCGCTAGGAAATGCTTCTGTGAAATCTCTTCCCATGTCAGCTTAACAATCAGTGAGAACTTTTTGTTTATGCTGTTTTTAAATATGGAAATGTTTTAAAACATACTTTTATACTTCTTTCAAAAGTGCAAAAAGAATAAAAATCAATTTTTAAGAGCATTCTTAAAGCTTTGGCAGAAGAACTTCTAAACTTGGTTCTGACCTCACATTTGTAAGACATAATTGGAAGAGACAGATAAAAGGTGAGTTTCTGGACAGCAGCAAAGGAACAAAATAATTAGGAACACTTTCTACCTGAAATTCCTCTGTTTTGCAAAAGTATAAAACAGAGAGGCAAGACAATCCCAGACACACTTTTCTGTAGTGGATAAATATGTGCATCTGTTCACTTACAGAAACCTAGCATCAGGAAGCCGTTATTATCATCCATACAGGAGAAAATGGATATTGAAAATAGGGGGGTTTCCTCAAAATATAAAATATGCTACAGGCCAGAGAGTTGAGAAGTATGGAGAACTAATGCACAGTATTCATTCATATTTTTGCCCAGTGCAAACACCCTCATATTTCTCTATCACATCAGCAGTACCACTATATCCACCTAGAACGAGATTAAGCCAGTTGCTTCTCAAATGGTTAAAGTAATGTTATAAGGCAAAAATAAACTGGAATTCCAGATTTTTGTTAATTTCTGTGTAACGCTAATAATTCTAAAGCTGAAGATATGCCAAAGCAGTCTTATAACACTCCTTTATTTGCAAAGCATACAAAGAAATTCATTGTCTACAGCACAGTAATGATACTTATCTTCCCCATATTGCTAATTATTAACCTCTCCAAATTTTTTCTACGTCTCGTTGGCACATGACAGTACATATGAATCATTCTCTACCTTTTTTTGAAAAACAAATATAATAAATCAGTGCAGCCCACAGTGCACTGTTAGCAACCACCTACCACAACTGGGGCAGTCAACTCTGACAGCTCCCATTCTTTGGAAGCTGTCAGGGCCAACAGCTTTCTCTGCCAGCCTGCCACTTCCAGACCTCACAACATACATTCCCATTAATCTTGCACTCTTCTCCTCACCTATCCCAGCCATGCCCAGCACAGCTGTAAGAATGACCCTTGAGAGTTCAAGAGCATCTCTTTTGCCTTGCACTGCAATAGAAAAGCACAACACCATCCCAACTTTGCAGCTTTTAAAACAATCATCTGGTCACCCCAATACCATTCAAGTGATCATCAAGGCTTTGTTAGACTGAAATTTTAGAAAAAAATTTCTTTTTTGTTTTCTCCTCTCTGCACGGCTCTACCATTTTCTGCATTGCTTTGTCTTCTCACCTAATTTTAAAATCTCCATAAATGTTTCAACTGCAACTAAGCTAAAATATTTATAAGTAAGTGAAAACAAATCTAAATGTTAATATTTAAGTAGAATTATTAGTCAACAATAAACAGTGAAAAAACAAGACCCAAACCAAAGCCTTCAAAGTCCCAACAGAGAGAAAAGCATCCATAGAGTCAAAATACATGAGCTGTCGTTTCTAGGTCAGCCAGCAGGGCACCCCATCCCAGCAAGACTTCTCCGTGCACCAGCAGGCAGCAGTATTCGAGGGGAAGTTTCCATAGCAAGCATTTGACAAACCCTGGATACAGCAATACACAACTGAGGAAAAGATTCCCAGGTCACAGCAGGCCACAAACTTAAGGCCATCCACATTAAAATCAAAACTAAGCAGGCAGAACACAAAACACTGGTGACAGATGACCAAATACAGGGCAAATCGCAGTCGCAAAGCCAAAGCTGATAGACTGTGATCTCCATCAACAAAGACCATCAACAGTAACGCCTGCTAATTTTCTGTCATCTAAAAGTAAACATAGCTCTAACCAGGACCCTGGGCAAAGCTGAGACCCTCATTAGCTAGAAAAGACCCCTCCAGTTCATAGAACAGGTTTAATTCTCTCAACTGTCTTCTTCACTTGCTTTCCATACCAAGCAGTTGCCACTTGCATTAGCCTTTTTCTTCCACACTAATCCTTCCAGTGCCGTGACAGTGGTGTCCAACAGGCCTGGGCTCAGGTACAGAGAATCACAGAATCATTTCATTTGGAAGGGACACAATAATTTCATTCTGAAGGTCACACGGTCCAGCCCCCAGGCCCAAAGCAGGGCCAACGAGCTCACAGCAAACACAGCCACGTTAGCTCCAGCTCTTTCTGAAATCCCAGACACATGATATTCCCTGCATTCCTATGGGAGTTTTGTTGTTGCTTTTAAATCACCCTCCCGGTCTCTTGGGGAACAGCTGCAGCATACCATTTTAGCCAGGAAGGCAGTGTGCAGTAAATGGCTAGTCCAGCATACTGGCTCCAGCCCTGCTGTTTCCTACTAAGTGAATGTCAGCAAAGCATTAAGAAAATAACCCTACAACACAGCACTGCTATCCTTATATATAAAAGCTCTTCAGTTGCTTCTAGAAGCAAACCCTACTCATTTATCTTCTCCAGTTTACAGCTTAAGAATTCTAGCAGACATTCAGTAGTTGGGACCACAACCCAGGTCTGAAGATTCTGGAAAAGAACTGCCACCCAGTTGCCAAGTTCGGCACCATCACCCATACCAAACTCATCCACCTACAGTACTGGGGAAGGGATGGCCACCACAAACCCCATGAAGATAATGCATCTGTGCCCAGGCTTGTAAATTTCATTTTCCCTACAAATTATGAGGCTGTCTCAATTTAAGCCTGTTAAGCTCCTCCTTCTATGTCCTAACCCCCCGTAAGTTAGATTCTGGAGATGAGAAATATCTGTATGCCAGTAAATCCCTTCTGTTATTCTGTTTTTTCATGAGGAAGATGTTTGAGAGATTCATTCACTCGCTCCCCTCCCTTAATTAAGGTCATTTTCATTAACTCCAGTGTCCAGTTCAGCTACTGTTGGCACCTCCTTCAATTTATATTTAGAGTCCATTAAAATATTTTGAGTCATTCATGAGAAATGTTGTAGGAGAGAGAAATTACTAGAATGGTGTAACCTAAGTCACAGCAGGTTTGCTGGAGAGGCCTATCTGCACGTACGGAGAGCAGTAACTCTGTATTAGCACCATTTTTAACCAGTGTTTCAATCTCTCCTAAATTGTTCCTGCCTGGCCCTGTAAAGTCCCTTATACGTAAGCATAATGACAGGAATATAGAAGCGCCACTTCAAAACCTGATCACCTACTTTGAACCATCAGGAACTATTTGTCATATCCTCCCCTGGTAGCTTCAGACCATTGTACCATGCCAAACAATAAACCCACCCTCAGGACAAACAATTCTAGCTTTAAAATGAGAACAACCTTAAGATAGACACAGGAAAGCAAGCTACCGCTTCAGCATCACTCATTTTCTAACGTGTATGTTTCTGCAAGGGACAGAGCCAACATCCACCCTTGTGCATCTGTTATTATGAAGCAAAATTCAAAGCCAGTAAAAGGCAACTGCTTAAGCACATAAACAAGCTCAGAAAAAGTATATCTGAAAGGAGGTAAAAAATCCAATACATTTTCAAGTTCCACTAATAGATTACAACATGCTGCATGCCCTCAGACAACCACCTTCAGTTTCCCTTCATGTACAACAGACTGTAACACAGAAATGAAAACAGAGTATTGTAACAGTTAGCACTCGAGCAAGCTGAACTCCATATTGACATTTTGATGTTATAAATAAATAAATAAATAAATAAAGTGCTGCCAAAGCCACGTGGTCCATCAGTAGACTGCTTTGCAGGCTTTTTTTCTCCCATTTGCACAACCCTGAAAACTAAGACCACAAACCCCTGAAAGGCTGTTGTACAGCAAGCTAAAAAAAGAACTGGAAATTTGCTTTAAGAGAAGAAAAGAAAGGGGAAAATAAGCAAACAAACAAGCAAAAAGCCCCGCAGAGGTAATATGTGCAACCTCCCAGATACAAGGCCAAATGAGGCTCTATCACAACGTTTTTACAGACGTTTAGCACACTCCCTTTTACATACCCACATCTTTAGATACCGTTTATTTTAAGACGCCCCACCTCTGCTAACCTTACGAGCCTAAGCCAAGAAGAGAGAATAGGTCGACCGACTGAGGAAGGAGTGAGCTTCCATCAGGCTTTTGTTAGCGAAACGCTAACCTAACCCACACACGGACACATCCCTAGGTGCAAGCTCCATCTCATCGCGCACGGTCCCAAGGTCATCGCGGCTCCTTCAGAGCAGACGGCACAGAAAGATAAGGACGGAAATTCGGTTGGCGATAGGAGGGACCGCATGGTAACCGCGTCTCGAAAACACAGCGTCGACACAGGAAGCAGCTCTCCGCCGCCGCGCTGGTTCCTAACAGCCATTTTACTGCTAACGACATCCTTCCCGCCAGCCGCCTTCATTTTGTGCCGCCGCCCGGCGCGGCTCCGGCTCCGGCTCGCGGCCGCGGGCTGCGCCCAGGTGGAGGTGGGGCGGCCCCAGGCTCCGGGCTCCGCCGTGTCCGGCGGCTTTCCCGCCTGCCCCCCGGTTCGAAAGTCAATGGCGGCGGGGGAGGGGGGAGCCAGCCGCCCGCCTCCTCCCGGGAGCCCGGCTCCTCCTGGAGAGGCAGGGGAGCCCGGGGACCCCTCTCCTGGCAGGTCGGCCCTGCGATCGTCCCTCCCCCCGGGCGGGCAGTGCCGCGCGTCCCGTCCCTCCCCCCGGGCGGGCTGGCTGTGCCGTCTCTCCCCCCGGCAGGCCGTGCGAGAGCGGCGGGGCGGGCACTCACCGCTCCGGCAGAGTGAGAGGCGGCGGCGGCGGCGGCCTCATCCTCCTCCGGCGACGGCGGGCCGATCTTGCTGCAGGTGGCCGCCAGCAGAGCGAGCGGTGACGGCTGCGCGTCCTACCCACAGTGGGCGGGTTCAGGGAGAGAAAGTGGGTGGCGGTTAGCGCGGGACGGCGGCCGGGCTCCTCGCAGACGCGCGCACAGGAAGCGGCGGCGGCGGCACCGGCGCCCGCGCCCGCTCGCAACGTGTCACCCGGGGGAGGGGGGGGGGGGGCCCGGCCGGGCCCGCGCTTACCTGGGGGGCGGCCGCCGCGGCGGAGGCCGAGGCGTTGCCGTTGCCGTGCTGCAGGTACTCGCCGTGGCCGCTGCTGTCCACGTCCAAGGCAGCCATTTCCTCTTGTTTCACGGGCTGCTCGGGAGCTGCGGGCACGGCGGGGAGGGGGAGGGGAGCGTCACTGACGGGAGCGATCACCCCCTCCTCCCCTCCTCCCTCCCTCCTCCCCCCCCCTAACCCCGGCGCTCCCCCCGCCCTCCCGCACGGAGCCCTCCTCCTCCTCCTCCTCCTCCTCCCCGTGCTGCTGCCCCTGCCCCTCTTCTCCCTCCTCCCCCTGCTCCTCCTGCTGCCGCTCTCAGTGCCGCTCTCGCCTCGCTGCCGCGCGGACGCTCGGGGGCCGGAGCGGGGGACGCGCAGGGCCGGAGCAGGAGCGGGGAGCCCCGTGGGGCGGCTCGGTCGGTGCGTACGTACCGGTCATGGTGCGGGTGCGAGCGGCCGGCTGGCGGGGCGGACGGCGGGCGGGCCGGCTGGCTGGCGCGCAGGCCCTGCGGGCCAGGCTAGGCGGCCGCCGCCGGGGACATGCTTATTGTGCTCACGGGCTGAAGCGGCGGCGGCGGCCCGAGCCTACTCCGGGGTTTTTTTTCCTATTTTGATTGACGGTGCGGGAAAGCCGAAAGGTGGGGCTTGCAGCGGGAGAGGGGGCCCGGCCGACACCGCCGCCCGCCCGCCCGCCTGCCAGCCCGGAACTCCCGCCTACGCCCGCGCGCGCGCGCTGGTTGGCTGCGCCTCGGCGGCAGCGCCGCTCGCACTGGCCGCCCGGCCTGCCAGTCACCCGCCGGGGGCGGGGGGGCGCCTCGCGCCGAGGCGGCTTCCTGTTTGCCGGGGCTGGTGCGAGGAACAATGAGCGGCGGCCGCGGCCTGCTGCGTCCCGCGCCTCCCGGACACCGCGCGGCGGTCCGGCGCCGCCGGGACGGCGGCGGGCGGGAGGTGACGGCGCCCGGCCGCGGGTTTCGCTTGGAGGCGTCGTCCCCCGCGGTGCCCGGGGGACACCGGCCCGGCTCGGCTCTCTTCTAAGTCTTCTCGGCGGGGTGCCGGCGGCGGAGCCTGCGCTCCGCCAGCGCTAAGATGTCGGCGCGCCGTCCCCGGGGAGCCGAGCCGCCCGGGCGGACCCCGCTCGGCGGGATACTGCGCCGGCCCCTGGCGGCCGGTGGCGGGGTGGGCGCAGAGAGTCGCGCCACGGCGGAGCGCGGCCGTTGCGTAAGGAGCTGGCCGCCGCGGCTCGCACCTGGTGGCCGGCTGAGCGGCTCCCGCGTCGGGCAGAGCCCTCCAGAGACGCGAGAGTTCGGCGGCGTCCTGCTTGCGGGAGCGTAACGCTTTGCCCTCGGAGAAGGGGCCGAGCAGTTGTCGATGCACACGCGCTTCTTTCAGTCAGAGTGAGGGACGCTGACAAGATTTCCCTCGTCATCAGTTGGCTGCTCTGTCCCTCGCGTTTTGCAGCACGAGGAAAAGTAGGAAACTGAACTCTGACAGGAAATACGTGTAAAGCACTGTACGCGTACGTGGTGGTGCAGAGACGACCATTGGCAGGGCCTGCTTCTGTCGCACCCCAGATCTCATAAGGGGCTCCCATAAGGGTGCACCGTGCCAGCATCGCCTCGGCTGCCCTGCATCTGAAGCGTGATGCAGCAGCACGTAGGCCATGGCAGCCAGAGACCCTCAGCTTCTAGGCTCCCCTAGTGCCTGCTTTTTCTTAGTTACCTCTCATAGAGAATTCTGGAGGTCTGAGAATTCCCTGGGAGATGACGTTGAGCATATTCTTATCCATGTTTGTACTAGGTAGGTGAAGCTGTCGGCTACATAGGAAAGTCTGCTGGCAGTAACAAGGAAACCCAGGGCCAAGATTGTCAGCATACTGTCCAAACAGAATAAACAGTGCTTCTGAATCAGCCCATCACTATGACCTTGCAGAAAGTGCCCTGTCTTAGCCCAAAACTATCACAGACCAGGAAAAACACACCACGATAATGTGAGTGTAATATCAGGAAGTCACAATGGAGGAAGACAGCAGTATCTTCCCATCAACTGAAGATTGTTGTTACTGCATGTTGTGTACTCTTACTTAATGAACATATATTGTGCTAGTAAATGGAGAGTACCTTCAGATGACTTTTCATAGAAAGTTGTAAATTAATCCTAAAGCTATATGTCACAGCTCTTCTTTTTTTCCAGAGTACTAAAAAATCTCAATTCTAAAACATCCATATGTATGTTTACGTAGTCTCTTGCGAGTTCACTCCATAACAGCAAGGAAGTTGCAATTTGTAATTCTTATTTTAGTTTCGGAACTCCCTAAGAAGTGCAAGTAGTGGCTAGGAACAGAAGTCACACTGATTTGCCGTAATAATACCATAATGTCAGTAATAATTTTTAGCCAGTAGAAGCTACATTGCACAACCTCAAAAAAGAAGTCCGTATATAGATTCGTGAGCAAGTTTCAGGGGCAAGATTAAAATGCAAGATTACATGCTGTGTAAGGCTACTGCAGTATCTAAAAAAAGTCTTCTACAGCAGGTGTAAATCTGAAATTTCTTTTACAGCGTTAGACATTTTTAGGGAATTGGATGATACGCTGGACCCAGAATTATTACAGGTAACTTTGAACTTCTGAAGCAGTTCATTTAAAGATTGAACTGTACAAGAAATGATTCCTGTTTGTATTCTGTGAAGATGGAAATAATATTAAGAAAATGGGCCTTACTTATTAACAGGATATTACTAAATAGCATCAGGGTTTTTGTGGCTTTAGGAAAAGTGTGTTGTCCAGGATCTAAATTACAATTGCTTCTACAATTGGTTGTATTTTGAGAGCTTTTGTGACTTCAGCAAACCATTTCTGATCTAGGAGTTTACCTGTATGGATCAGTTTGCAGGCTAGTGGCATAACCGCAGTGCTTTAGGACAGAATTTGAAATGCAACTATTGGGATTGCTTTTATACATTGAGAGGTTTTTAGCACATTAAAACTCGCATGTTAATAGGCTTCACACCAGCTGAGAACCAAGTTTTTTAGTCCAATTCCTTAAATTAGAGGGACAGTGTGATGTTAATAACAAATTCAGATTAAAAAGAGAGGAATAATAGAACGGATGTGAATATCAAAAGAGAAAGTTAAGTTATAAGAAATTTGTCAAAGAAACAGGTGTATTAGGTGTATTTCTGTATTAGAAAAACAGAGGCATAAAGATTCAGAAACATTAAATAAAAACCTGGTAAGAAAGTTTTCGTTTACAACTTTGCAGTGGGGATTAAAAACACATGAGAAGCAAAAAAAAAATTAAATTCAAGAATAAAAGGGAACAAAAGATAGTAGTTGTAGCTTTTTGTTTATCAACATACTAGAATGAAATCAATCTAGAAGAACTCTGAAATAACTGGAATAGTATCTGTACTCCATGGGAGCTCTGTTAGGTGATGGTCTTCTTGCTGAATTAGCACTGACTTGAGATCCCCAAAGAGACTGAGTTCCTTGTCTAATTGGAGGAAGTATTGTTTCCTCTTTCTTGAGATTAATCACCACATCTGACATCTCAGTATGTGACCTGAATAAACTAACCTTGACCAGTATATTATTAAAAAGTCTTCCCTCTTAAAGCCCTCTTTTTAGGCTACTTGTGGTAAACTGTAGGTCCAGTGATTAATTCCCAGTCTCTGTGCTGAAAAGGATGTGTTGTATGTAAGTTGAGCTATGTAGATAAAGCACCACTGGTCTATACATGACAAGAATAACTTTACCATACTCCAAAACGAGGCCATTTCACAGTTGAGATACAGCCTTTTCTGTAAATGGCAGAGGAGTTTAGGAGAGATTCTGATGAAACTTCAGGGAAGGCTTTGAAAGATCATGCAAATTGAAAAGAAAGCTACAACTAACACATCTTCCGTTTTAAGCTCATTGCTTTATTTGAGCACTGTAACTGCATCTTGTTGCTTTAAATCTTGTTGTCGCACAAATTCTGAAGGAAGTGCACCATCTAACTCAACTTCCATCAGGTGCAGTGCCAGTGACTCTGTCTTTAAAGGAATGTATTGTTGAAGGATTGCCGGTATGTGGTCCAGACCAGTATTCGCGTGTTACACATTTCATCTATTTTTTTGTTGTTGTTGTTATACAGAAGTCTAGAATGCAACTGGACAAGATAGGCAGGAATGCACGCTGGTGCAGTGTATTTTATACCGCTGTAAAAGCTGGAACTCAGTTGTTTTAAAAGGTTGGGGTTTCAGTGGATGTTGAATGATCAGTAGGAAATGAATTCAACAAGTTACCTTAAAACTGAAAGGACAACAAGCAGAATATCTGTAAATCACAGGCCTGAAAAAGTAACTAGGACATGAAAAACAATTAAGTCAGAAGGATCGTGAGGCCCCGCTTTCACAGTCTGTATTCATATGAGTTTGGGGTAATGCAGTCACCAGTGTAAAAATTTCAGTAAGCTCTGGAGAGCCATATGGTTCTCGTTTTTAAACAAAATATATATGTGGTACCAATTAGAAGCAAAATGTCAAGATTTTGAATCAGACAACTTGCATTTACTAGAATCCAACCTCATCCTGAATGTTGGCCTTTGTCTTCAATTTGAAGACACCTGAAAAAAGATTCAGCTGCTATTCATAGGGATTGCATTCAATTTCTGCATCAGATGTAGACCCGTTTGCTTAAGAATAAAATCTTTTGACAGGACTGCAGGAAAAACTTGCACGTTGACTGGAGAGGTGTCTTGAGTCAGCACAGGGTCGTTGGAGATAGTTGTGTGACTTGAGTTCATCCTGTTGAACATCAACAAAGAAATTATTCCTTGCCTAGTGTAAAATTGTCAAGGAAGCAGCAATGGTTAGAGTAAGGTGTTGGCTGGGATTGTATCACCATCCCCCAGAAAGCACCTCCCTATCCTGTGGTGAGTGGCTACCAGAGTGCAAATTTTGCAAGGTGGGAGCAGGCTTGAGCAGTAGGTGTGGTCTGACCAGAAGCTGACCTAACCTGACATCTCAATGACCTTGACTTACAGATATGCTAGAAAACCAACTCTGCAAAAATACTGCTCTGCATTGCAAGCTAAATTGTGTCAAATGGTGCAGGACTGGACAGGGCTTCATGGGTGGAAGCAAATAAGGAGAGGTAGAACTATCTTCAGTAGCAAAACGTAGATTAGGTCGGGGTGTCAAGGTTGCCAGACCACACGGGAATTAGCTGTGTTGATGTGAAGTGTCTGTCAAGAGCCCAGGATTTCTAGCATCCAGAGAAACACAAATAGCAATTAGGAGCATCTGAAAAGCCTATTCTATAAAGCTGCCATGGATATCAAAGACTGTGTAGCCTGCTGTACAAATACAGTAATATCCAACTGTAACATTGTAAAAGGCAAATAATGTTTATTAAAGGTGAAATAGGATTTTAGCAGTTTTTTCTATTTTAAATGGTAAAGACAATTCTAAAAGTATTGGTTTCTGCCTGGATGTCTCAATTAAACAATTAAGAGAGGTCAAAGAGAAATCTGCAGTACCCGGATCCAGCTGTTCACAGGGGAGACATTTGATTCCATTGATGCACTCGCATCCACTGGAAGTTGTTCGTAGGATAAGGAAAGGCCTCTCAAACTAATGGATGGTACAGCTGACAGCAGTAACATTCCAGATCCGGCCCCTTTCCACAGCTGACCAAAGATCTGAGGCATGCAGCCCAGCCGCAGAAGGGGAAGAACCTATGAATAAGTAGTCTAATCACCCAGTCCATGCACATGTGTAAAGGCCACGACTCTTTGCAAACACTGGTGACAGATCTGCAAAGAATGGGGCCAACAGAAAATCTGTCCAAGCTCTGCACATGCCTGTGTTTGAGGACAGTCATCATAAACGTTGTTTGTTGCCTAGTCACTTCATTTACATTTTTTAAAAGCAATTAGGATGAAAAGAGTCATGTTGCATTTTAGTCAGAAATTCTTCCTCATCCATTACAGCTGTAACGTCCTTAGTGACATCATTTTTGTATGTTGTGCCAATTGCCAAATTCCGTGAGGATATCCTTTATTATTTGACTAAGTGAACAGGAACTATCCTTAAATGTTAGTGAAAACTAATTCTGCTGGTTGTAATTTCTATAGTGTTAAACTGTGCAACTAAAGAGAAGAATTTCAATGTGCTATGCATATTTTTCCCCCATTAATTGTATTGTCTTGTTTTTATTTGTGCGTACTTGTAAATAAAGCGTATGGTAGTTTTATCTACTCTATAAAATGTGGGTGTGGTTTTTTTATTCACTTGGCAACTTATTCCACTTAAGTACGTTTTTAATTAACAAGGTCTGTTTCTTTCAAAGAGGAAACATTTATCTAATCTCTTTGCTACCTGAAGAAAGACAGTGAGAAAAATCAGATAGGCACACAGAGCTGAGAAGTTGTCACTTAGCAAGTAATGTCACTGTAGAGAGAGAACTCTTTCATTTCACCTCACTTAAATCAGAAACACCTATTTTTCAAGTTTCCTAAAACATAATACAGTTGGACCCCATCAGTATCCTGTTTAGGCATAACTCCTATCCTTCAGGGTCATCAAAGCAGATATAATTAAATTATAGAAATAATTGGGAAAAAGCAAAACATAGAATCCTTTAGATAACTGTTCAGGGGAAAAAAAAAAAAAAAAGTCTATAACCATGACTTGCAGAATCAGTAATATGGTCTCTAAGGATCCTTTTCCCTAGCCTGTCACAAGGTTGGATTGGAAATAAATATAGATTCACCTGAAAAAGAAAGTGTTTTGTTATGTACTTCTTGTCTGGCATAATTCTGTCTCTCTTCCAATTTGGCATTTTATTTTTACTAATGCCAATAGCAGAAAATTAAGCCATTGTGGAAAAGAAAGAGAGTGGCAAATTATATATATGCTCACATATGTTTACTGAAAATTTAATAGCAGGAATTATATACTCTGAAAGGAAATATTTTTAGAGGGATGAGAGATTCCTAAAAATAACATAACTTCAATCTGAATTCAAGTTGCCAGAGCAAGATCAAACAGGACTCTGTGGCTCCCTCTAGGAGAAAGAGGCGTGGGGCTACCAATCCATCTGCATCCCCTGCTCACTCTGGCAGCTCTCAGAGCCATGGGTGTCAGGCCCCCGATCTGCTCTTCTTCTCCTGCAAGGAGCCCATGTTGCTCAGCATACTTTCTGGCACGTCCACAGTGGCACATAAAACCTTTGTGGTTTTTGCTGCAAGCATAATGTCATTAAGAGTAGACATGAGCATGAAGAGCAATAGAACAAATTAGGTTTGTGCCTTTAACTTATTAACTTTTAAAGAGGAAGTGGAAAGTTTCATGGTTCATTGCAGATTTTTCTGTCTTCACAGTGCAGAGAAGTAAAATTTTAAAATCTGGACTGTGGTAACATGTAGGTTCAATTTTCTTTTCCTGCAGTAAATACCACAGAGGAGGGGAATTGCATCAGAAATACCAAGGAAGAGAAGCCTGGGTGAGATTTGAAATTCCAGTTACGGTTTTAGAAAACTTTAAGGGAAAAAGCTGATACTTATCTAAGAAACACCTCAGTAAAAGTATCATCAGTACTTCAGCTCAAGTCTAGTAGATATGCATTTGAGCCTTGATAATGACAACAATTAATGCATTGATGGTGCTGTCATAAAATAGCAGTAGATACCTTTAACTGCTGATTAACCTCTGGCTCCTATAGTCATCTTTGGAAAAGCCTACACATCACTGTCGCCTTTTTTGCATCTCACTGACAATCCCATAATTCATGTTACTTCTAAGACCCTGCTGCACATCACTCATGGTCTTTCTGACCCATTTTTTGTTTCAGAACTGCACTAGACAGCCTTCCCAATCTAAAGACACTTGCCAGCATCTGTACTTTGCCTCAGGTGTCCTTCCTGTTTCTAAAAATTAATTAACATAAGCTTAATTATTTTTGATGTATTGTTTCTCACGCCTCAATTAATATCTGAATTATTGAAGTGGATCACTGCGATTAGTTTGTTCTCAGAAAGTTGGAAAGTTCAGAAACTCCACTATCATCTTAATTACTTACAAATGAAGGATAAAATGCCTTCTAATCCATGGCAGAACTCCAGAAGATTTAATGGAGACAGGATCTCACTGCAAGATGAAGTTCCCCGTGCATTCCCCCAGTCTCAGCAGGACCACTCGAGCACTAAATGCTCAGTCTGCGTGCCTTGCATAAGCATCAGAGTGCAATTCCAAGACAAGAATTCCACTACATCTTTTACTTCAATTGGACCAAATTTTCAGCAACACAATATATAAACAGAGGTGATTGAATATTCTATCTGCCACCAAAATAAAACCCAGCAAAACAAACAACCTTCCTGCTTTTTGTATCCCAGAGGAAAAAGATATATGACAGCGCTTCTTTTTCCTAGCCTGGATTCCTACAGAAATTAAAACTTTTTTTGAGATCATTATCTCTTTGTAGATTTAATGAACACTGTGTGTGTGCATGCGTGCACACATACCTGCATGTGCATACTTGCATGTTATGCAAGAGAAAGGGGGAGCGAGAACAAACAGCCAATTTTAACCACATCTGACAGAGCAATAAAAGGCTCTAAAAAATTAAATTCTTATAAACATTTTGTGAACAGACTAAGCGAGGGAGACGAGACCTACTGCAGCTTGAGTTAAAACCTTATTAAACACCAGGAAAGCTACAATGATGAAAGATGTAACGAATACCCACCCACAGGAAAAACTGTAGTCAGAGCCTCCAGCCTGCTAGACATGAGAGAATCCAACCATGGGATCACCCAAGGGAAGCCAAGCCCCACGAGCTCCGCAGCTCACAGAAGTGCTTGTTTGTGTTGGTTATTTTTGCACTGACTTTGGGGAAAGTCTACTGACCTACCAATGTTAAGTGAAACACAGGGGCTTGCTTTGGCATTCAGTGATGAGTCAGGTGGCAGCTCTGCTGAGGACTGGTATCAACTGTCTGACATCTCTCCTCTCTTGGATGCCAAAGGAGAACTGAAAGAAAGAGAGGAGGTCTAAACAGTACTGTACCAACAAACACACTGCATTCAAAATGATGGGTACTACCTGCAGTGTTTGGGTCTTGGTTGCCTTTCCTCACACACAGCTAGAATGTGTTTGACAAAGCTTGTTTACTTCAACGTTGTATCTGTCATACAACCATGGACAAACTATTTTACTGCAGCATTCACAATCCCTCCTAGATGACTGCCTTCCTTTTTATGTTCTAGTCTCAGTACCTCATCTTTCATCTCTAACTCGTTTTTGCACCACACACTTTAGTTCCTCCTTTGCTAAGCAAATTCACATCTCTAAAAATACCATCCAGAAACTTTTTATTCTTCGTAATGTTGGGTAGCAAGGCAACTTGGCTCTCACGATCAGCAATCTCGCTCACAGGTGTTCAGGAATCAATGTGCATAGGCTCCCTGTGCCTGTAGCCATACCAAGCAGTGCTCTGATTCATGGCCCTGCACAAAGCAAGGAGAGATAATGAAAGAATTCAGCAGCCAAATCCTGCTATTTCCTTCTTCCCAAAAAGGTTAACTTCAGGAAAAACGGAAGTTCCCGTTCTCATCACAGAGTGACAAAGGGATTTGTGTGGCATTATTATTGCCATCATTGCTGCTGCACCTACCTGAGGTTAGCCTGAGATATTTTAAATGAACTTCTTCATTTTTACTCTTTTGTTACCAGGAGAATAATAATGAGCTGGCACAGCAGTAAGAATCTCCAAGGCTTGGAGCAATAAAATGAAGTTACAGTCTTCTAAACTGGTTACATTTTGCATGCTTATGGAAAAATAAATATTTATTCTCTTCAGTACACTGTAGCTGTCAGTCCGTGATTTTCCTCCACTAAGATGACTTAGACAAGCAGCCACTTGTCACTTTTCTACTGTCATTCATTACGTAAAGAAATACAGAGGAAGTTGGAACTGCACATTCACCGAAGCAGTAAATATTTAACAAACTGGCTTTCATTTTTTTGTTTTCGTGCGACACTGAAGTCTGCCATAGGAGCCATTCTATTCCCGGAGGAATGATAATTCCTATAGTAGGACAATTCAACATAAACACATGCAATAAAGCAGGTCAGTTAAATCTGCAAGTTAATTCTATGCGAGAGCAAGAAGGCTGCTCAGTTCCCTGAGTGGTTAAGGCTCCAGGGCAGTACAGCTCTGTGGACTACAGATTGCATACGTGCTTGATTTCTGAGCTGGGACTTACATCTCTAACTCACTACAGTCTCGTAGCTGGGAGGTGATGTTGACAAGAAACAAAACGTCTTCACCTCCCAGCTACAAGAATTATGCATGTGATTTTCAGGCAATGAGTGGGCAAGCTGGGAAGCAGTGGCCAGCGGGAAAAAAATTAAGCCATTTCCAAAGCATCTGTGAACATTTGTAATCTGCCTCTGGGCTTTACAGGGAGAAAAGTAAGTTACTTGACACTGTCTGTACAAAGATGCCCAGTTTGGTTTCTATAAAAGCTGTTGAATACCACATTTGCCAAATAGAAATCAGTAAGAATTAAAATACATTAACGATTCCTCTCCAGGTCATAGAGCCAGCCACTCAGGCATCAGAATCAAGTGCAGAAGTGAGCTAATAATTATCTCATCTGCCATTTGTCCACATTTGATACAGAGATCATCAACATCGTGACAGAAGAGACAGAGAACACTTCTTGCCATACCCTGAGTGAAAAGGCCTCTGCCTGCCCAGTATCTAGTGTTTAATTCAACTCCTACTTTGCAGTTTCTATCAAACCATTTCAGATCTATCAACAGAGTCTGAGAACTCCCAACTGGTGACCATAGGAAATATTTTCATTGCTGCAACTAATCTAGAAAGACAAATATTTTCATGTTTATATTGTGAGAAACAAAATATCCTTATCTCCCAGTATAAAACATTTGCTCTTTGTTGGATACCAACACAGTTCAACTCCAGAACTGTTTGAAATCCTGGCTTGTGGCTTATCTAATTCAGTGATACTCATTATAGGAATGGGAGCTAGAGCTCTGCGAGTACTTCAGACAGCCAAGGAGGTTCTCCTCCTAAAGTCTCTGTTAATCATGGGAGAAATTACCCCCATTTCATAGACATGAATCTGATGGGCAGGAGTACCCAGTGCTTCTCCAGAGGTTATACTCTAAGGCACACGGCAGAAATAGGTCACCACCTTCCCACCTCAGAGAAAATGAGAACATTTTTCTGTGTTCTCTGGTTTGAATAACTGCCTAGGTATTTGCCCACTGCTCCATTTTGTTCTTTGGAAAAACCCTTTTTCCATACTGTTGTAGATTTTCTGCATACATACATCTTCACAATTAGCAAGTTGGTGCCACCAGCCCAAGTTTTGCCTCTGCCACCTACCTGTAACTGCAGAAGCCACCCAACTGAAGGCATTGCTGTGGGTCCTCCAGCTCGCAGGCAATGGGAGCAGCTCCAAATCCCACAGCAGCTCAGTGTCCCCTTGGGCGCCTCAGCATCTGAGGGGGACCTGCAAAGCTCGCCGCAGAGCTGCCGCCTAGCCCAGGCTCCCCACATTGGGCCTTTTCACACATTTGTGCATGGGAAAGGTATCATTACAGCCCTGGACATTATATCCAACCAGGTGCATTCAGTCTGAATGTTAACAGAAGCCATTCTCAACATTTTGTCAATTAGTGCTGTTGCCGAGATACTGGCTGGAGGTTAGAGCCTGTTCAGAACTTGTTTTTCCACTTTTTATTTCCTTTTTTTTTTTTTTTTTTTTTTTTTTTTTAATTTAAGGTTGTGTTGTGCTTCAAAACAAAGCCAATTTTTTTTAAGTCTATCTGTGCAATATTAGTAGCTGCTTCCTTGTGGGACAGTGCCCCTCTCAATTGTCTCCGTACATTTTTCAGTCCTTGCCACCCACCCATCCCAGTTGTTAGTTCTCTCTGACATTTCCCTGCATCTTTCTTCCAGAGAAGAAAGAGGCCATTGAAGAATATCGTGCAGAGTGTCAAACAGTTTCCGAATTGATCCCTCAAGGCTCAGGCCAGGGAGAGGGCAGCTCGGCTCAGAGGCAGAACCTGGCAGAGTTGGCTGAGGAACCTTTGAGCCAGCAGCACTCCACTTGAAAAGCCTTTTTCCTTCAGACACATTCGTGCCTCAAATCATTACCAAATATAGAATGCATTCTTTAAAAGATACTGCTTTCCCCACATGAGGTACCTAAAACTGTTAAAAGAAGCTAAGCTGAAAAATACAATGATACCCATTGCCATATATGGCACACAATTAAATCAAAATTCCCCCACAGCCTGACTTGGTGGCCATGCAAACCTTCACTTTACTCCCCAGATTGCTTTATGAGATACAACCAGCTTCTTACACACGCACATGGCTGCCGACGTGGCTCCTTGCACACCCATTTGCCAATAGGAAGGGGCCTTGGACAGAATCATTATTAAGAACAGGAAGAAATTAACAGTGACCAAAACAAAGATGTAAAATTCCCGTACCCAGACGCACTGTGAGTCTTCCAGTCTCTGTTCCTACTGTTGTCACATCTGGCTGTTACAGAAATTACTTGTTACACTGTTTTGCCACTCTGGTGTAGGAAAAAGCATTACCAGCTCTTCTCCTGTCTAACTTCCCGCCAGGGCTCCAGTCACAGCCATGGAGAGTCACCAGGCCCCTCACCATTCTGCCTTCTCTCATGCTGGCTCCCTGCAGGACCAGCAGCAAGGCTGTGCCACAGGCATCACACACTCTCCCCTCACGCAGGAAGCACAGCAGAAGAACAGTTGTCAAGTTTATGTGACTTTCCATCAGGAAAGGGCTAAGGATGAATAGGAGAGCGATAAAGTCCTCCCTTCCACTACTACTTTTTTACCACTGCCACTCCCCAATATGTGAACTTCCCTTTCCATTCTAGGAGGAGTGCCACCATTTTGTAACGGATCTGGACCTCAAAGTCACTTCAGTTTACTTCACACGAATATAGTTTCTGATCCATTGCTCACAATGTATAGCAGCTTTATTCCCTGAACTGTCAAAGCAGGAGGGTAACTTTCCCTACTTTGCCTCTCTCGTTTCTCTTCCATTTTTACCCAGTCCTTGGCCTCCTTCTCTCAAGCTGATCTCATCTTTGTGTTTTCCTTGCACATGTTGTGAATTACTAGCCCCACACATCAACTCTGCCCTTAGAACACATTTACTTACTTTTGCTCCAATATAAGATCTATTACACAGCCCAAACACCCTGTATCCTGTGTGTCTAAAGCCTGGCACTGGTAATGCCAGCTCTGCTTAGATTCCACCCTTTTCATGTATTTTCTCAATGCCCTTTCCTACACTCCAGGTAGGGATGTATCTTCCACTTCTTCCACCTCTTCACACAGTCTCCCCCAGGAGAGAAGCCGTGTGCTTCAGGCTGGTGCAGTGCCTTTGCTGAGGAAGCTCAAACATTTCAGAACTGACAATCCCAGCTGGGCTTCTCTGCTCCTTCCCACCAGAGTGACCATGAACCACAGTAAGGTACAACAAGCATCAGGAAAGCACAGCCCTGCAGCAAACACCCTCTGCTGTTGCAAGACAGCACATGAAAAACAAAATACCACAGCACTACGGCATTCTGTACTTTGATGCAGATTTGCTCAGACAAATTTGCTCCAGATACCTCAGCTCATCTGAAGCTGTCTGACTTGCAGAAAACAATTGTCTTGGTGTTTTTCTCTCACATGTAAAGGCAAATCCCAGATGAGCTACTACTCAGGCTGAAACTGAAGGCTGTGCCAGCAAAAGGACAATTTTGCTGTGTAATGTCCGATGGCAGTGTGAGTTGAGCCCTAAGAACCAGCAAATGTTCTCTGGGAGTAGCATACTTAGACAAATACAGTCATAATGGCAAGATGGTTTTTGTGTATACCAAAAAAGCCTGTACCCTAGGTTGCACATGGTTGTTGCAAGGCAGCACTTACATTCTGCAGCAATAAGCACTTATGCTGCTTGGTTGAAATGAAGAAAAAAATGGAGAGGAGGAGGGAGAGTGAACTGACACTGCTCCTTGGCCAGAGCCCTGGCACTGCCCATGTCATTGCTCTGCCTGAGCGCCTGAACGTTACCATTATGACTGCACTGCTGAGACACGAATACAAATCCATCCCTTTGATGCTGGCCAGCTGATCACTCCCATCTTGCAAGTTTTGTATACTCGTTTTAGTATTCCTTCACTATAAGGCTGACACATGTGATCTGAAAATTGAGAAAGTGAGAAGAGCTGCATTCTTCTTTACTGACATGGTTCCTAGAAGGCAAATCTAGACAAGACAAGTCTTGCTCTCCTGCAGGAACTGAAGAATAACCTTAGTTCACACTTCTGATACCCCAGCTCTGCACATGGAGCACAACACATCTCTAATGGACTTCCACACTTAGGCTCCAAGTAAGACCACAGGAGGTGCAGCGTGTGCTTGTTACAGTTGGAAGTCAACAGCTGTGGGTCCAGAAAGTCAGAGCCAACAGGGGCACAAAAACTATTTTATGATTCATCAGAAAGATCAACAGAAAAAGAAAATCCATCATAAAATCTTCTCAAGATATTTTAGTGATAAACATTAATGGTTTTACAGATGTGATGCAGGTCATTCCCAAATAAACAACAACTTTGCAAGTAGCTATTAGGATAGTATGCAGTTTGAAGTAACACTGTTAAAACCCCTGAAATACTTACGAACTTCCTTTTACCCCCAGGGCGTGCCACAACACAAAAGTCAATTTTCTCAACAAGAAGATTTACAGAGAAAATGATCTTATTGTGAATTTCCCAAGCTGAAAATACTGGAAATGCATTGAGATCCTGCTTGTTCATGTACACCACTCGAGCAGAAAATATCAGATCTAAACCAAGGTGGTTCACACCACGGGAGAGATGCTCCACAGCTCCTGCTGGCCACCCAGCAGCAGGCATCTCTCAGTTTGCTCTCAGCCAGAGCTGGTGCTAGTCTCACTAACTACCGAGGGGGAGGGAGGGGTGGCAAAGAAAGCCAGTTTTTGACTAAAATCAACAAGGATTTAATGCTAAACACAGAGCTAACAGTTGGCTAGATGGTAAATTTTACTTCACTGCTACAATCTAACCATGTTTGCAATTCTGGAGGAAGCCTAGCTAGAACTTGCTCTTTCGACCCAAGCAACTCCAAAGTGAACTAGGTCTTCTGATGCTGCTTTCTTACCCACTACACTGGTTTAGCCATGAGGGACTGCAGAAGAGACCTCCCAGTTCTGTCAAAAGACTGGAGAGCAGGCAATTGCTGGGCTACTAGAGTCACATGCAATAAGCCATGCAGGAAAGGGCAGCCCAGAGACTCAGGTTTTGTCTCATATTGTTTTGTATCCCACCCCAAAATTCTTGCTTCACTTCTGTCAACATCTTCTTCCTATTCTCTTCATCCCTAGCTATGCTTGATATTTATAGAAGTTGTACTTCTGCTTATTTTAACTTTGTATGCCCAGTTTTCTTGTTCTTGATATTTCCACCAGAAACTACAAGTTTTTTTTCTCTCCTTTTAACACACACTTTCGGAACAATAAAGTGAGCACATGTTCCCTGTACAAAGGAGAAGAAGGATATAGAGGAGAAATAAGGAAAAGCAATGAGGAGGGAAGCTGGCTTCAGCTACTGTGCTGAAGTTACCTTTGTTCGCAGTTCTTCTGTTTCTGTAGTCCAGTGAGTCCTGGTGGCTCAGCACCGCACCCAGCCCAAATGGCAATTCCAGCTGTTGCTCTTCTACAATGCTGTTGTGCTGGGAACTGAAGGAAAAGCTCCCATAAGTCCCCCATGCCTTGCCTGTCAATGCGAAAGCAGGCTGCAGCCTTTAGTTGGAGGCCTCCAGGTGCACCTCAAAAACCCTACGGAGATGGGCCTCGTGAGCTCCTGCATACACCTGCCTTCCTACCTTCTACCTCTTCATACAAAATCATCATCAAAATTCTTTTTAATAACAGTAATTTTAAAGAGTCTGGTGTCTTTCAAATTCTGAGTGATATCATGAATGCAGAGAGTTGCAGCAAGGTTTTTGTCTTTTCAAAAAGCTTCATTTTCTGAAGAGCATTATATCAAAATCCCACCCTACGAATCCCTCCTATGCAACACGGCACTCCTCATTAAAATTCTGCATGAGCCTGTTTCCTCCTCTCTCCCTTAGGTACCACTCTCTCTATGCATGTTCCAATAACAACTGTGCCTTTACTAAGGTTGAACACAATAAACAGGTCTTTGTAAAGGATAATTAACAGCCAGCAGTGAATCTTAGTGTTTATTCAATTGAGTATGAATGAGTTATGAAAATTGTTTTCTACAGGGGAAGTAATGGGATATCATTACCTTTGCACATGCTTTGCCTCTTGCATTACAGCACATTTATGATTTTCATAGTTTAAAGTCAGAATAGGTACACAGATACAATATTTTTGCATTCAGACAGTTGTAGCTCAGTGCTTTCCTTCCCTTCTGTTAATGACAAAATCCCCACTCCATCTGCATCTAATCCAAATTCCTCGTGTCCACTCTGAGCTGGACAAGTGGACCTGAGCCTCTCCAACTGTTCCAGGAGAGGCAAAGGTTCATTTCTGGGACTGAATTTCCAAAACTGATGTAACCTGCCTAGGTTAGCACCTTCACATAGGTGCTTCACAGGGTGCTCGAGGAGAAATACCGCAGTATTACACAGCTCAGAAATACATGGAGCCCCTACATTTGTGCGTGAACTTTCCATTTAGTGATAGAAAACTGTCATGTTGTTTTCTACTGTTGGAGATACGTCCTTGGAGACACCCAAAATCAGGCTGGATCATGCTCTGAGCAACCTGATCAAACAGTAGGTGTCCCTGTTCATAGCAGGGGAGTTGGATTAGATGGTCCTAAGTGTCCCTTCCAACTTGAATGATTCTATTCAATAAGCACGTCAAAAGCAGCAACCGCCAGTTACAGCATGTATATAACATTATATATGCATATATATGTTTCCTCAAAGTGTATTCATATATATAAAATACAGAAATATCTCTCAAGTCTGAGACTGAAAACCAACTGTAGCATAATTTAAGTGAGAACAGTTACATTTCAGTTGTCACCCAAGCCCTCAGGACAGTTCTTCACTCTGCTGAGAGAAGAGGTGTGCTCCTGCATCAGCAGAGCATATTGAGGCACAAGAAGTGCAAGGGCAGGGCCATGATGTGGTGGGTTTTGTCACTGCTGTTACCTGGCTTTGCATTGCTAGGACACGCAGAAAACATGGGAACACAGCCAGAAACCAAGCCTTTTGATCTGACCTCAGCCATGTGTGAGGCTGGCAGTGCCATGGTACTACTGCTGGAATGCCAGGATGCACTCCAGGCGGTCCTGTCTCCAAGCAGGGCACCACCATTATCAGCCAGGCTTTGCTGAATCTGGAAACAGGGCTGTGTGCGGGCACTCAGGACTAGAACTCCTGACAGTGAACCTCACGCCATTTCTGTAATTGTTACTGAATAGGGCTTTTTTCTTCTCTGCTGCAACCTAAAAACCCCCTTTCAGTTCAGCGACTCGTTCTGACTTAAGGGCCGCTTCCAAAGCGGCGATCAAACAAGAGGGTGGGGAATAAAAAACATCGCAGCCCTCAGCTGAAGCGCAGCAGTCCTCAGAGGTGACCCACAAAGGGAGCCCCTGAGCCTCTGACCTCCACAGCCCCTTTACCATATTTTAAAGCAGTCTTGATTTGTTTTCTTTGAAAACTAGTGGGGATAGCGGGGTAGGTTCTGCACAGTGGTTTGTTTGTTTGTTATACCTCAAAATGCATGTCCTGGCTCTCCTGGAAGGGATTCTGGCTAACTGGGCAACTAATGAAACGATAATATTGCCCTAGTCAAGGAAGTGAAAGCAGAAAGAGGAAAATCCTTTTCTTCTTTTTTTGATGCTTGGATTTGTTTTTTTCTAATCTGGCTGCTTAGCGTTCCTCCTTCCTTGTTTACATCTACTGGGTTCAGTTACAAACTTACACGTTGGAGAGTTGAAAAGCTCTGCTCCTCCAACACACCTCCACCTGCCTACTGAGTGTGCCCAGAGGTACTCAGGCAGCAGTGTTTAGCATCATCAACATACTAGAGGTTAAACAAAGAAAAAAAAAATAGTCTATACATCACCTGTGGACAGTAAACATCATGAATTGGAGACATTTAGTTCTGTTCATTTGCAGGGATTTCATCCAAGCATCATAAAGTACGTGCTTTGCAGTCCTAGCACAGCCTGCCCTGTGCTGGTGTCAGTGGCTGTGTAACATTTCTGCACTGCTTTTGAAGTTATTCCTTGCACAGATGAGTGAAAAATGAGTCTAATTCCACACAGGTGGGGAAAAGAAAGCATCTCTTGGTAAGGGAATGCTTCTTGGAGTTAAACTAGGTTCAGTAGCTGATGATGGAGGTGCAGATAGTGAATTTGTAACAATAAGGAAGGAAAGCACAGCTTCTGATCCATATAAAATCAGAAGCATTGTGCTGCTGTCCCACGCTGGCTGATAGGACAAGGGCTGCAAACAGAGCCCTGCTCAGAGCCAACACACCAACACCTGCCCCAGCGCCAGCAGCCTCTGAGTGAGAAGCATGAGCACGGATTACTACACCGAACACGTCAGACTAAGTCAATAGTTTAATAACCACTATTAAGGCTTTTCCAAATCCATTTAACAACTGTAAATTAGTCCAAAATAAAATAGGCACAGCCAATCAGCTGTGTAGTCACTGACACACAGCTATCTGCTCATTTCTCAATTAAGCCAATCTCGGCACCGCGATTGCCTTGGTTGGCTTTGCCTGTCTATGTGGCACGAGATGCAATGTATATATTCCCATCCTTCTCTGAAAGCCCCAGGGGGCCATCCCTAGAAACCCACATGAGCAAGGAGCGGCATCACTCACTCATGGCTGCCATCCCCTTCCTATCCCAGGGGCTGAGAACAAAGCCCAAAGCCATCACACAGGGGCTGCCTTGAGGTCAGAGGGGCCACTTGCGCCCTGTCAGCTGTGTGCAAGCTTCTGTTGGCACCAGGGCTCGCTGGGTGACAGCAAGCAGCACAGGTGACAGCAGGGAGGAGATGAGGCCAGGCAGCTGCCACCAAGTAGCCAGCAGCAGCGCTCCCCTGGAGATGAGGTGCTGGCAGGAGCCAATCAGCCTATTGAGGGGAGAGCCTGTCAGGCGCAGCAGGAATAATTGAGGGAGCTCCTAATTAATTTGATAATAACCCTATCCTGTACTAACACACTCCACGTGCGGAAAAAAAAAAAAAAAAAAAAAAAGAAAAAAAAACGCAAAAAGTGCCAGTTAGCAGTAGAAGGGGAAGGAAGCATGTGGTGGGGATTCAGAGATCCTCACAGCCATCTTCTCAAGGTGTGCAGGTGCACAGGGCCTGGCACAAGGGTGGCCAGTGTTACATGATGCTTCATCCAGCAGCCTGGGCAGGACAGCTGGTCTTATGCACCGAGATACCAAGCAAACTGGCAACTGATAGCATCCACGTGTTTTTTTTTCACCAAAAGGAAGTGTTCTCCCCTTTATTTGTGCATTTTTATGCAGGGTGAAGCCAGGAGTCCCAGGATGAGTGGAGAAACAGGGCCAGAGTTGCATGGCCAACGCAGCTATCACCAGCCACCATAACCCTCCCACAGCAGTTCCATCAGATTTCTGGACGCTCACCCAACACAAGACAAGGCTTGGGTACTTGGAGCAGGGCAGCTCTCCTTGAGTCCCTGCCAGGCTCGTGCCATCCCTGAGGTGGTGTTGGCCCAAAGAGGCACTGGCAAAGCCTGTGGTAATCCAGGCACCCGCGATAAGCTGCTGGGAATCCAAGCAGCGGGTCTGGGATTTGATTTCTAAATAGTGAGGTTAGCCTGCCACCACCATTCCACATAGCCTTGTGGTTATTTTTCCTCTCATAGTCAGTGACACAAGCTGTTTTTTATTTTCACTCCCGATTTTTCTCAAACCTCTCAGCATTCACTATTAGAGCCTAATCAGAGGGCCAAAAATGCAATATGTTTTTCAGAAAACAAGCAACTTGGATCTAATTACACTGTCAAAATTTTAACAGGTATCTCATACTCGCCACTTTAAAGCTCCCATAAAGCACGCAGCTATAATGAGCTCCAGCTTGCTTTCTGGGCAAATATGAAAGATTTTTTTATTAATGTTTGTGAACACAAACAGAAGGCCAAGCTCCATGGATGGTATTGAGATTGCTGGAACAGACAGGTGGTGCTGGGTTTCTTACCTTTTCCAATTTCCCTTGCAAAGCAGGGAACACGTGCCAGAAGCCATGGGACGACAGCACAGTGGGTTGGTCTCTGCATCCTGAGAGCAGGAGCTGATTTCCACTTGAAGGAGATCGTGGTGGGCCTTGGGCCTCTGCGGTGTTGCCAAGCAAGGTGACCCCATCACATGGCAATGCACTTAAGAGTGGGAACAAATTTGGAGGTTAAAAAGAAGCCCACCCCCCCCCCAAATAAAAGATGCCATCCCTCCCTCCCCCATCACTCACAAGCCTCTTTGAAATGCACCAATTTAAAATGAAACACAAACCTGGCACTTCGCCATGGGACTGCACAGTTTTTAAGTGACCCCATATGGAAAGTCAACCTGAGCAAGCTGTTAAATGCCTTAATCCAACCCTCTGGCCCCCTAGAGGCACATTTGTCCTGTGAACCACGGAGCCAAATTTCTGCAAAAGCAAAGCTTGAGATCTGGAAACAGTAACTACCCTCCCATGTAGTCCGAGGACAAAAATCTTCACCGGGACATAACAAACAGTCAACCAAATTCAGTTATGGGTAAGGCAGACTTTGCATCTCACTGCTTTGCAACGTCGAATTTCTAAGCAGCGTGAGTCCCAAACCCCAGCGGCTATTGGGGCAAGGAGGGCACACAGGGGAGCACCCACCCCTGCAGAAGGATTTGCTCGGTGACTGCAGTGTTCACATGGGCACTTGGCCCATACAGTAGCTCACAAAATCTCTTTATGTTTCAAACACATCAAAATGACATTTGTAGCCAATATGGATCAGCACTGCAGATCAAATTAATAACCCAAAGCAAGAGGGACAGAAAGCTCAGAAGCTGAACAACCACAGTAAAAATCCCACATGCTGCTGTCTTGTTTCAGACACGCTCAGATTTACTATGGAATTACCAAATTCTGCTTTACTCCATTTCAGGTAAAAGCTCCCTGCCACTGCCTGTCCCACCATGTGTGATGCAGAATGCATTGGTCAACCAGAACCTTGGAAAGCCTCCACACTGCCACCGGCACCCAGCCAAGCACACGGCGTGCACGGGCTCTGACTCACGTCCTGGCAATTCACTCATTTGCATTGCAGTAGAGCAGATTCACCTCCAGCAGAAATAAGGGGGTCTTCCCTTAGAGCAAAGAACGGACAACTGACCCATTGGACATACTTAGTTTAAAAAGCAACCACAACTTTGATGTTTTGATTCAGGAAATGACATGGTTTCTCTAGCTGCAGCGCTATGAAATTTTAAGTGAAAGATTGCTTCCAGCAGAACACCCTGATTAAATCTGCAGAGATTTAGCAAAAAATAAGATTTCAAGGCCCAATTAATTTTCTGATTAAGAAGTCAAGATGGGTAAAGAGCTGGAAACAAGCAGCTGAGATCATAGTCTTTCTCCTTGAATATGTTTCTATTCATTAATGAAGATTTTAAAAAGCAGAGGACAAGAGAATAAAAGACTGACCTTTGATGTATGTGATACGCCATAAACTAAAACCAGTCCTCCAGATCTTTGCCTGTCAGCTTTGCATTTATGAAACAGAAGTTGACTTTAAAGATAATTTGACATGATTACAAGTCTCCTTCAGACTGAAGTTCTCTCTTAAAAAGTGATCTACATGCATAGCCCTTTTCTTCCTCTATGACGTTGAAATAGGCATGAAAGTTTTGAAAACCAGTGCTTCCCACTCACTTCTCTTCCTTGGAATCCTAGAGACACACAAAATCTTATCTTTCTGTTTTCGCTAGAGGCAGTTTTAGATGATCCAGGCTTCTCCATGAAGAGAGAGTGTCTTCCTTGCTCTTGCAGGAGAAAGGCAGTTCTCACAGAGCTTTTCCTATACATATATAGTGATGATCATAAAAAGGAAAGCAGCCTAAAAAAAATCACTTCCAGGCGCTGAATTAGGGGTATCACACACTTGAAAGAAGTGAGCCTGCACCAGGCAGCTCTCGTGCCAGCCAGAGCCATGCAGAACACATGAGCTGTTTCACTGTTTCAAGACATCCAACTGACAGCCCAAACACGGCCTTCTTTCCTCCTTTTCCCACCAACAACCAAGCAGTTTGTTATTTTCAAGTAATAGTGAGTAAGGCTTATTTCAATAGATCTGTATTCCTAACAAAATGCAATCCCCCTCATTTAAACCTTTGACTGGAAGGAAGAAAAGCAAGCCAAACTTTCCCCTGGATCGGGGAATTTGACAGAGATATCCATGCCTGAATCAGACACATACAAGTCCTAGGACAAGGAGTTATGCAAAAAAAAATCACCTGGGAGTAAAGTAGACTACGCTGAGAATCCAATGTACTGCAGGTAGTGAAAACTGCCTAACCCCCTGAAGTTTGCAATGCTCATCTGAAGTACTGTATACTCCGTAAGTAAAACCTCCTGCCCCAGAAATCCAAGGGAGGGTGAAAGAACTCACTTGAAGGTTTGCCTCTTTGAAAAAGACCTGAGGGAAGGAAAAAAGGTCCATTCCAGGGCTCGCAGAATAAGTGTATTTAGATACTCCTCCTTAAGAAAGGACCCAGATGCAAGCAAGGTTTGTGCCATAGTTTAAATCCAGGTTCCCAGAAAAAAAAAACTTGCTTACAGAAAGATCAGAAGATCTGAGGATCATTACTGCAGAGGATTCTGAGAAATTATCTCCTAATACACAGTTGAAGACAGAACTAGTCTTGGTCTCCCTTTGGCTTGAACCTCTACTGAAATTTAATGCTGACAAATCAAAAAGGGATGTATCCAGAATCCGTAACCCTGATAAAAATGGGAAATCTGTATCATCTTAATCAAAGGATATGCCACCTTGAGCTGGGTCTGTGTCTTGTCCCTTGGCCTCATATGACTCCTGTGTGGTAGAGGTTAAGGGTTTGTTAAAGAATATCGGTTTTGATTAAGTGTCACATACGGCGTAAAACATCCTCTTTATCATTGGAAGTGGAGGTTGGGGGCCAGACAGTGCCTTTTAGAGAGCTTCTAATATAAATTAGGTGTCTTAGGTAATGGGTGGTTTTCAGACAGGATTGATCTTTCTGTGGTCCAGTGAAAGTAGGTGTGTTTGGTGAGATGTCACAAAAGCGAGCTTCCTGGCACCTATACTAATGGGCTGGTTACCCCTTTTGGAGTAGGACTTGAAAAATATAACACAGGAATCCCCCTCCCCCTTCCTAACTTTTTCATTTTCTTGATGTAATGGGCAAAGGTCTATACATCCTTTACTCCTTTGGTATTTCAGTCCTTGTATTTGCAGTATCACTCAGTGAATCTTAAGCCACTCATCCTTTTAGTCACTTACAGCTCCCTAAACTTGCATGAACTTAAAGATGAAGCTGTTATGAGTAGACTAGGTTACTTACTATTTTTATCAATGTACAGCCTTTAAAGAAAATTGTATTGAGTATACCATCACCACCACAACCAAATGATTTCTCTTCCCCATTAAGTCCTCTTTGGAAACTTTGATTGCACAGAGACCTAGGAACAACTGTAGAGATGTTAAACCCTACATTCCCCTGCCTCAAAAATAAGAGCAAACATGCAATTTTCTATAGACTTCAAAACCTGTCTGTATTTTCCTCTTTATGAAGCAGAAATTCTCTCTGCTTTGTGCAAAGAGTGGCATGATCAAAAGCACAAACTGAGCACAGGAGAGCAAGAAGCTCTAATGCAGAACCTAACTGTGGACCTCAGGTAAAGAGGGTATATACAAAATAAACCTTTTCTTTATAGTTCATTGACATGTTGTAGTTAAAACTTTTCTGAAAAGTTTCCATGGATTTATGAAGAAGTGAGAGCACAAATGCACAGTCGGTATTGCAGACTCATAAACCTGGCCAATGACCAAAATCCTTGTCTTTAAACATGCAGGAGTACTGCAAAAATTAAAATGTTTACAACACATTTCCTGCATACCCACTCATCATTGGTAAATATCAAAGTAAAAAACATATTCAGATAATCAAGATGCATGAATTTATTCTGATTCTCTCACTGAAAATCATCCTTGATCCCAATGTAAGGAACCAGAATAACTAAGACTTAGAATATCCTTAATTTGTTTATAAAAATGGACTCCTCTTTAGGTGAAGACTTAAGCCTATAGGTAGCTGTAAGCACAGAACAAAACAGCTTCACAATGGGATTATTGAAGCTACATTTACCAGCAAACCACGACCAAACCAAGCCTGAGATGTGAGACATTCATTGCCTTCCTGTTTGTTTCAATTTCAGATATGAAGTATAAAGACTCTTCTCTCAATGTGGAAGACCTGAAAAACAAAGACTAGGCGACCTTTAAGAATTTCTTCCAACTCAAAGGATTCTATGAATTTCTGTCTTTTATCTCAGGACCTCTCATGCTTATTTTTGCCTATTTGCTCATTTTTTGATGAATTAGCTTGGACAAAATGCATTGAAATGCTATTTTCAAAACCTACTTGGCCAGTTGAGAACTACTTCTTTCCAACAGCATCAAACAAAGAACATCTACTCCTACATCCCCTCCTATACCCAAAGGGAACAAAGCAGGAGGGAGCACAGATGTGCCATGCAAGTGAGGGAGACATTTCACTAATGCAAAGAATTATTATATCAAAATTGGTGACTCCCCAGTACATTCCACTTAGTGCATCCCAAGTGATGATCACTTCTGTACTGGAAGGAGCCCACAAGGACCATTATTGGCTCCACCTGAGACCATTCAATCCATATGTTTGAAAGCACCACCCAAATTCATCCTAAGCTGTGCCAGGCCCAGAACCATGACCACCTCCCTGTGGAGCTCATCTTAGTTACACATAGAATGGAACCTTGAACTTGAAAGGCAGTAACACACATGAGCAAATAGTGGTGGCAGAGCAAACAAGAGAGGTGATTGAAGTGTGTATCTACTACCAGAGCAATCTCCATTCTCCTTAAAGGGGTGACACTGAAATCAAGGACATGTGGCTTCCTTTATTCCTCAACCTACAGTGCCAATGCAGCACTTGAAGACAGCCATCCCTGCCACCCTCGGAGGGCTCTCCCCTGCAGGCCTTCCCCATGCATCATCTCCCTTTGCAAGGGGCAGGCAGCACAGTCAGGCCACCGAGCATCGAGCACTGCGCAAATCCTGCTCCTGATCCAAATCACTTTTGATAAGAACAAAAGCCGTGTGCAAATGAATATTTCCAGCTTATTTCAAATTCTAGGTTTCAACTGCAATATTAATGCTATTTTACAGTGTAATTTACTTGTAATAATATGTCATTATTGCCATTTTACAGTTTTCTCTTAAAGTAGTAAAGAAAATGTTTTAAAAGGCACAAATAGCTACAGCACAAATCTCCATTCAGCTTAAGAATCTGTGCTCTCCCATCAGAAAGGCACATAATTGAAAACAATGACATCCCCAATGTGCTAAACGCTCCAGTCATTACGGCATTTTTATTTTGGAATAAAAGAGCACACTCACAGCTTTTTTCCCCCCTAAATAGTAAATATAAATTAAACATTTCTCTTCTGTTTCCAGAATGGCATCTGTCGGGGCTGACCCCCAGCTGTCAGGGCAGGGAGCCTGAGACAGCGTGCATGGAGGACAACACCCATGCCTGGGGACAAGGTCCCAAGCACTGCTGGGACCAGGACAGATACCACAAAGAAGGCAGCATCACTTAAGGGAGAAGACAACTATACTTTGTGCAGTAATTTTGCACCTGTCACGTTTCTACGTGCCCACCGTATCTTTGGAGCATCCTATGAGAGCTGCACCCCGTGTGGTTCCAGACTCTCATAGAATGGCTTAGGTTGGAGGGGACTTTAATGATCATTTATATTTCTATCTCCCCAGCCATGGGCAGGGCTGCCCCCTCTCCAGATCAGGCTGCTCAAGGCCCATCCAACCTGACCTTGAAGCCTCCAGGAATGGGGCACCCACTGCTTCTCAGTGCCAGTGCCTCACCACTTCGAAGAAAAAGTTTCTTCCTAACATCTAACTTAAATTTTCCCTCTTTTAGTTTAAAAGTCCTTGGCCTATCACTAGCAGATTACATAAGAAGTTGGCCCTTTTCTTGCTTGTAAGCTCCCTTCGAATACTAGGCTGCAGTGAAGTCTCCCTGCAGACTTCTTTAGGCTGAACAAGACCACTCTCTCAGCCTTTTTTCACAGAAGTGCTCCAGCCTTCTGATCATCTTCACGGCCCTTCTCTGGTCCTGCTCCAACAGCTCTATGCCCTCCTTGTCCTGGGGGCCCCAGATCTGGATACATTCCTCTAGTTGGGGCCTTGTAAGGGCCCACTAAGACATCCTCCTCCCTCACCCCGCTGGCCACCCCTTTTTTGATACAGCCCAGGACAACCGTTGGCCTTCTGGGCTGCAAGCATGCACTGTTGGCTTATGTCCAGCTTTTCATCTGTAGAACTGCTTGAGTTGGAAGGGACCCTTCAAGGCCATCTAGACCAACTCCCCTGCAATGAGCAGGGACAATACAGCTAGGTAAGGCTGCTCAGAGCCCCCTCCAGCCTGACCTTGAATATCTCCAGGGGTGGGGCATCCACCACGTCTCTGGACAACTTGTGTCAGTGCCTCACCACCCTTACTGAAAAAACTTCTTCCTCACGTCCAATCTAAATAGTTTGAAACCATTTCCCCGTGTCTTATCATCACAGACCCTACTAAAAGACTGTCCCCTTCCTTCCTATAGTTCTCCTTTAGATGCCGAAAGACCACTATCATACTTCCTCAGAGCCTTCTCCAGGTGGAACAGCCCCCAACTCTCTCAGATTTTCCTCATGGAGAGGTGTTCCATCCCTGGAATCATTTCTGTGTCCATTCTTGGGACCTGCTCCAACAGGTCCATATCTCTCCCATACTGAGGACTCCATATCTGGACACAACAGTACCCCAGTTGAAGCATCACCAGCTCAGAGGAGAGGGGCAGGATCACCTCCCTTGACCTGCCTGCCACACTGCTTTTGATGCAGCCCAAAGGCTTTCCATCTTTACTCCAAATTATTCACATACCACAAGACTCCTTGGACACACAGTGAAGGGTGCTGAAGGCCATGTGGCCAGGAGGGCTGTAGGCTATATCCAGTTGTCTCTGGAATGTTGTACCAACAGCAACTACTGCTGAACAGCAGTGGGAGTTGCGCTACATTTCCAAAAATACGGATTCTCAGCGTGAAGCCTATCTGAATTCAGCACAAAAATATTTAGTGGCAGGCAAAACATTAGTAAACAAAAGCAGATCAAGATGATGTTGCTATAATAACAGATTACATTACCATTCCTTGTCCTCAGGAACACTCTGATTAGACCATGATCCTTGCAGGTCTTATGAATAAGGCAGGATGGGGTCTGAAAACCTTGCTGAGTGCAGGAGCCCAGCAGGCAGCAAGGGGCCGGGTGCTGCCAGGAGAGCCTAGCAGCAGTGACCGGGACTGCTGATGCTGCTAAAAGTTGGGGCCAGGTTTTCTACCAGCATGAACCGGTACTGCTCCACTACTGAAGCCAAGAATACTGCCAATTTGTAACAGCAAAAACTGACCCTGGTCTATTCGAAACCCTTTTTAGTGAAAGACTGAATTTTCCTAGTGAAGAATAGTGAGGATGTTTTGCACTAGAGACAAGTACAAACTTTGCTGCTAGTCAAGGGATGGGAAGCTCCACCAGTCAAAGGAACCTACTACTCTGTAAGCACACCTTGCCTTGATTGCTGATCTTGGATCTGCAGTAGCATAATTACCAAACTAAGAGAAAATTACTTTTTGCTTGAGAGTGCTAGGACAGCTCTGAATCCATGAATGACTCCCCTCAGGCACTGGTGTTTAATTTATGAGCTATTTATCTCCTTGCACACACCCCAGCACAAACAATTATACTTAGTAATTTGTTGATCTTATCAAGGCTGTTTGATGTTACTGTTGCTACCTCCAATAAGGCTGTGCTTTGAAACTCAAGCACGATTTAGAATCAAACTCAGCTACTTCACGTTTCAGAGAAGTTTAACCCTTTGGCAGCTGAAAGGTTTTACATGCCATCTGTAAAGGTGAGCAAACGTTCTATCTGCTGCTGCCTAGCTGGCAGTGCAGCCTCTCAGCAGCAGCAGGCACCCTTCAGCTGGGACACCAGCCTCCCTGACTACCAAAAAGGAGGACATGATTGACCTCTGAACTGTTGCATGTTCACCATCAACAGAACATGATGGATGCCTCTGTACACCTCACCATTATCCTTGGTTCTAAGGATCAGGAACCAAACCTGGCGCTGCACAGTGCTTGCCTTCGGCTGTATCTTATGCACAACTGCTCCTCTTCATGTCCTTGACCATGAAGTGCTCACAGGCAGCTCTCCCAGGTCTCCTCACAAACCTGTCATCTTCCTTGAGTGCTGCCACAGCCACTGGGCTCACCAACACACAGCCAGATAATCTGGGAACAAGTGATACAGGCAGTGCAGTAATTTAGCGCTGCACTTTCAATCCCATCCTTAAATCAGACACGGTGCTGGAGCTGGTGGTGCTGCTGCCAGCGGAGGGGGGGTGAGGGAGGGAGAAGAGGAGGAGAGCTGCCAAGCCCCTTAGCAGCACGGGACCTGCAGCCCAGGGGTCAGCTCTGCATGAAGGCCACATGCACCACACCTGGCTCCTGCGCTGCAGCCCAGGTGAGCAGGGACAGAGCCCCGGTCAGTGCGAGCAAAGCTTCTGCCATCAGCATCCCCAGGGAAACTCATCTGCACTCAGATATACCCACACATAACTTCAACCATCTGAACTCCTGCTGTGCAGATTTCCTGCCCCGCAGGGCCCAAAGCCAAGGAGCGAAGCAGGAAGATGTCTGTGCCTCAGCCCCATGTGATGTCCCACGCTCAGATACGTTTTGTCAACTTCTTTCATCGCATGTGCTCTTGTAATAGCAGCAGATTTTATTTTCTATATGGTTTATAAAGCTTTTCCGTGCCAAACACATACATTTTGCATGCAGAAAATAAAATGCTACAGGCAATCTGCAACTGCACGGAGCTGTAACGAGCTCTGATGAGCAGGCACGTACCACATCATCTGCTTTTGGCGGCAAGAGCGCACATGTAACTGATTTCACAATATGCAACACGCTGCCATATGTGCCTGTTCTCATAGATCAGGAATAGGCACTACCTGTAGATAGAAGCCAAGAAAACTGCTTCAAAGACAGCCTGGAAACACAGCATTTACTTCAAAACCTCCAAAGCCTGACCAGCACACGGCTATCCCCATTCGCTGGGTACTGTGATGAATGCCACCACTTTGATTTTTTTTTGTTGTTGCTTTCAAAGCCTCCAGTGGCTCTCCTGGTTTAACTGAAGCAAAATAGTAGGATTAGCATAATCAAACATATGGAATTAGTATTGGGAGAGTAAGAATTAAAACAAGTGAATACTACTTCTAAACAGTTACCAACTTCTAATGATTCTGCCGCCAGCCACCCGTTCCCTTCATCCTTTGTGAATTCACATGTAGAGAGAAATGTTAAAATTGAGCAGAAAACATTTAAGCTGACAACTTTGCCACATCCATTGCTCTTTCAGAGTGCAGTTTTGCTGTCATACCCGCAGCTGGCAGGAGCAGCACTGTGTCAAACCACCCGGCAAAGTGCAGCACCAGGATGGATGCTAAGCGGGCTGCGCTCCTTACTGGTGCCAGGGGACAGCCTTGGGAGGAAAGCTGTGCTGGAGAGGCACGGGGACAGCAGCAGCCACTGATGGCCCCATCCAGTCCTGTGCTTTGTGACTGTGGCCAACCAATGCCCTGCAGCACAGAATAAAACCAGAGGAACGTTAGTTAAAGCTGAAGAGATAAAATATTCACGCGACTTAATAAGATGAAACGCACCATACTAGAGAATATACTTTTTTAAAGATATGGCAAAACTCTGAAGTTTGTTTTCTATTTTCGGAGTATTGTAATATCATGCAGCACTTCTGTTATCAGGAACAACCTAGTTCAATCTTTGCCTACTTTCATTTATAGAACAGGAGGATTTGCAAAGTACTTACGTTCAAATTTAAACAAATATGGTTTGTTAAATGTAATTAAGAGAAGCAACAATACAAAGAAATCCATTAACACTGTGATCCTTCCTGACAACTTCTTCATTTATAAGTCATAACTAGGGGCATGGGTACATTTTGGAAGCCAGAGCCAGCTTTGGGCGGACACGACCCATTCCAGCCAGTACTGGAGCAGCACAGGTGGCTTCCCCTCCCCAGCACACACGCTCCACTTCTCTCTTACCTTTCTTTGTGATGGGAATTCAGTGCAGTCCCTTCTCTGCGACTTCCCACAGAAAGGGACAGGTTCTGCCTTCCTTTGGCTTTGCAAGATTTGGTGCTCCTAATTTCTTCCCTTCCCCGCAGAGGGCAGCCAGGGACCAGCAGCCTTTTCAAAGCGTACAACTGATGCAAGAGGTCTGGCACAGCATTAAGTGAAGAGCAACACCAGCATCTCCCCCAGCCGAGACCACACTGACACCACAGGCACTTGAGAGAATCATCAGGCTATTTCAAATACACTAAGCATGCTGCAACAGAGGGCAATCCTATAAACTGGTTCTCCCTAGAAACTTGCTCTTCCGTGTCACCCAAAAAGACTGGCTCTCTCCTGTGGTTAAAGGGGAAAAAAAAGAAAAAAAAGCACTCCTAGCTGCAGTCTTTGTCAGCCCAGCGACTTGCCTGCAGCACAGCGTGACCTCTCCCTTCACAACACTATCTGTGTCACCCTCCACTGGCCTGAAAACCTGACCCGAGAGGACAACACACAACATCAGGCACCGCTGCTCCAGCCTCCACAATTTAATAATCTCGAGGCAAGAAAGAAATAGTTTAAAAATGACTGGAGGAAAAAAAAAAAAAAAAAAAAAAAAAAAAAAAAAAGCCACAGCTTCAAAAAAAAGCATGATTTTTCTAAATTTGCTCTCTTCAGTAAAAATAATTTACGCTGCATCATTTTTATTATCCTTGCTATCATCTCTCAGCGAATGTCCATCTACAAATTCATTAACTTTTTTGAGACAAATCATTGGCATCCTAATCTTCTGATTCCCATGAAAGACTCACTTTCAAGACACAATTGCAGCTGCCCCACACTGCCAGTTACTGTATCATACACGTCTTAAAATTCTGTAATCAGCATCCACCAGGTGCCGTATCGCATTCAGCACACCACAGTCAGTCAATACAGACATCCCCAAACACACCAAGGCTGGTTTTGTCAAATGTTTTATTGAGTGTAGACATCTGGAGTACTGTAAAACATGCATTATCTGTAGATTCAAAAAGGAGCAAGCCACATTGTCCTCACTGTCAAACGTGTCAGGCTTGGCATACATGATGGAGATTAATGAAGTATCATGAGAGTAATATGGTTCCTGAAAAGCTTCTACAATTTGGAGTAGGGTCTTAATCGTTTCAAATGCAAAGCTGTTCACATTTAGTGAACTTGCATGTTCACCGGAGGTGCCGTATTTTAATTCAAAACAAACAAGAATAATTTCACTGGGGGAAGGGGAGGTTCCCTAGGTAGAAACTGTATGCTTTTTGTTTCCAGATATTCCATCCCAAATAAAAATTCAAATGCTTTTTGAAGCAGCACAGTTTATTTCTGAGCAGTGCACAACGTCTGATACTCATTTCTTCTTGGGTTGCTGAGGTGTATTAAATTTAAAGAAGATAATATCTCCATCCTCCACAACGTAATTCCTGCCTTGTTGCCTGTATTTTCCAGCAGCCTGTAAATATGACAGACAAAAGGAAAATTGGTTATTTCATTAGACATTTTATAGCATTTCCTATCTGGGAGTTTTTGAATACATTTTAGTGTAAAAAAAAAAAAAATAATGGTTATGCTTCAGCTTCTGAGTCTGACAGTCGCAGTACTCCCCAGTTTGATATAATTCGGTTTCACGTGCACGCAGAACATAAAATAATAATTTCACTATTGAGCTGGTGGCACACCAGTGCCTTCCATCTCATAACACGGTCAATCCAAAACATTTCCGTATCAGAAATGGAACGTACAAGAACATAAATCCCGGAAAATCTAATGATAACTGAGACTAAACCAGCTTTTAGCTTTCCTTCTTTTCATCCAAGCAGCCCTTGTGACGGCCAATGCTGGTGGCAGGAAGCTGAACTGGGCTTGCAGGAGGGAGCGATGCCCAGCACCCTGCCCGGCGGTGGCCGTGCTCACACACCAACTTTGGAGCGGCTTCCAGCCAAGGACAAGCCCCAGCTGCCAGAGCCACTGCGCGAGGAGGTCACGGCCGCACACGCTGGTGCTTCCAGCGGGGCCCTCGCCTGCTGGCGCCCAGATAACGAAGGGCCAGGAGTATGAAATGCGGCCTTTCCGTCAGAATTTCCTTTAGAACAAATTTGCTTATGGTACAGACATCAGAAGGGCAGATGTAAGAGCAGATAGACTGTGAAACCGGGATAGAGGGGATGGCACTGAGACCAAAGACATGAAAAGGAAATTCGTTATGGAGATGCTATACTTGAGGAGAGCAGAAAATAGGTAAGGAACCTATTAAGAATCAGTGCGCTCTGCATTAGAATTTATTATTATACTTTCCTGTCTTTATCTCATTGTAATTAAGCCCGGCATTACAGAGGCTACAGAGAAGCCGCAGCATTAGGACTGACAGACTGGGCGGGAGGTGGTCTACAGCAGCATTTATCTTGAAAAGTGATCTACAATATGGAAAAGTTGAGAGCTTCTGCTTTAGTTCAATAACCATTCCTGTTTTGAAGTTTTCTCTTGCAGGAGAAAGTGCTTCCATGCAAGACCTCACTGTGCCATTATTCTCAATGACACTATCACAGTGGTGGCATGCTAAGATCCCATTACAGGAAAGCTGTTAACTAATGACCTTAGTTGCAGTAGAACAGATCAGATTAATGGTACATAGTTAACTTAGACACCTTTCTTTCACAAAGCCTGCTCTGTAAAGCAACGTATTCCCCATATTGCTGTCTAGGAATTTAGAGGCTCAATAACCTTGTCGCTGTCACTCCTTATTTAAATGTCACCAGCGATGCTAGCCTACAGAAAATCTCAGATACAGCAGCTCAGACAACAAATGCTCAGCACAGCAGTGATTGACCTTATCCCGCATAACCAATCTATCCATAGATAACAAGTAAGACTTTACCAATTTCTGTATTTATCCTCTGGAAATTTGCTGAGACAATAAAAGCCTTACTTTCAAGTAGCCTTAGCAGCTCTTTCCTTTGAGAATCCTAATAATGCTCAAAGTCAAGAGTAATTAGACTAATTGATGGCATAAACACTAATAAAACAGTGCTGTAAAAATCATCGGCAAGCCAAAGCTGCAGGCACAGGTACACAGACATTATGCAGTCGGACATTATTGCTCTCATATGGTGTACAAACCTGACCCCCACAAAGTAACAATATGGATTTTTCTCAGCACATCCTTACAGCTGTCAGAGTGGTGCAGACTACTTCAATTAAATACATTTTGACGCACTAACATGAGTTTATGTATTTTTGTTACCAGTTTACCGTTAATTAAAAGTGACAGTGTTCCTTTAAATTCTCTGGAGACCATTTAATCCATTTCCATTGCTATCAGAAACACTGGTTGAAAAAATCAATACCCATTTGTGAATCTTGAGTATGTATTAAACAAGACACGTCTAACCAGTTCATTTGCACTTGAAAGCAGCCATCTGTAGAAGCCAGCTTTGCCTAAGCAGATATGATTGCTAATAATGTGATATCCCTGTAGACTACAAAGCCCACACAGAGCTATTCAGTGTATAGTTCACAGCACTGGCATTAAATTAGTTATGCTGTACTGGTGTTAGACACACACAAAATCAAACTTAAAAATCGATCAACTTGATAACGTACAAAGCGGGCAACTCCCATTACCGCTGTTATTTCAGTTGACTCCTAAAAGCTCCCAAATCTAATTTTGAAATTTACCAGCAATATAGAAGTAATTAGTAACGTGTATGGCACGAAACGTTGTATTAAATGCAAATTAGAAAGACTGGAGTAATACCCTGCCTTTTTCTAAGAGCAAGGGTTTTGCTGGTTGGCTTTTTTGTTTTTAACTGATTCAAAAATGGAAAAACAAAGGCAAATACTCTTGCTTTATTACGTGTACCTTCAAAGCAGCCAACATTTTTTCATTAAATGCACTTTGAACACGGAAGCTTGCTGTCTGGAATCTTACGTAGCGAAAAGCAAATGACGATACACGAGCAAAATACTTAATAGATTAATTCAGTAGACACTAAGTGATGCAGCTTCTCAGGGAGAACACTTCGATTTGAACTTCAAAAACAGATGCTGGCAAAATATGAATCTTGGTTACATAAGGTGGTTCCTGACTACAGAATATCGGATTTATTTATAGCTGTGGTTTCACTTTACAACTACAACTCTACTTCCCTTTTCATAAAACAGTTCACATGCCGCAACGAACCAATTATACTGGGATTTTTTTTCCTCCACTTCCTGGGGTTCAAACAAACCTATTAAAGCCCCGCTGCTCAGTATGATCTTCCTTAGCGATACCACTGAGAATAAGCTGAATCTGAAATCATAGTTTTGCATACCTTTCAAGGTATCAAATAGCAAACAGTAAAGCCGACCCTTTTAAATTCTTTAACACGTTACAGTGCTTGGGAACCTTCAAATACTGAGGTGGATTAAAAAATATATATTCTCTATAATAGCGATTTTGTAAGATTTTAAAAAATAGAAATCTTACTAAAACATCAAAAAAGCCAAATGAGAATTTAAATGCGTATGAAATAAAGGGAAGTTTCTCTGGTTGAAGAAGGTGGAAATAATGCAACAGCAACACAGAAGAACAGTTCTTCCAGTTCTTCTTATGACATTTATTTGCCATGTACAAGGTAATTTTGTATTTAATAACTTTGGATCAGATATAATTTGTCAGCCAGAAGGGCACAACTTTGGGCACCCAATCAGTCTCTGCCCTCTAGTGTTGAGAAAGCAGATAAAACTCAACAGAAGTATAACTACAAAAAAGCATCAGCTCGTGAAAAGTTTCTCATTAAAAACATTTGCTGTCCATTCAGTAGACAGTTGCTAGAAAATTTCACTTCATGTAATACATTTTAGAGGGTCAACTAATTACAACTGGTACTCAAACTGCGCAAGGCTTTTGAGTATGACATCAAAGAGCAATTGAACTTAATACCAAAATGGTAAATTCCAAGATCTTATTGTGCCTATCACAGCCTACAAGTGGAGTCCACCACTCCTAAAAAAAAATAATTATGAAATATTTTCTTAAATATTTGCATTTGGCATTTGTGATACCTTCATAGCAAACTCAAAAAGGATGACACATTATTGGAAGATACATTTTCTGCATTTTTTGTCTTTGTTTTAAAGGTGATTGGAAAGTCTGCTAGATCATTGTAAAAATTTCATTTTTCCAAAGCACATTCGTTTTAAAGGTTATGAACATCTGAATGCTAACCTATAAACCAAGAAAACAGCACAACATTTGGTGCCAGTGTTGATATTTAGTACATAAACTGTCTTGGATACTGGAACTGTTGCACTCCTGTCCAGCAAGTTGGTGCATCTTTCCTGCTTCCTAAGTCGACAGTGGATTTTGCTCTGCCGCTGTGACTGTTATATACACCTAGCTTCAAGAATGCCTTCCCAGTGAAAAAAACACATGAAATGGAAAAAAGGAGGAAATGAGAAGAAAAAGAATGGGGAGCTCACCTTGACAGCGGCTTCTGAGCCTCCTTCTTTAAAATCTTCATATTTCATTACCTCAGCCATAATGAATCCCTTTTCGAAATCCGTATGAATCTTCCCTGCAGCCTGAGGAGCCTTCGTCCCTTTCTGTCAAGGAAAGACCAGAAGAAAATTAATTGCATTTAAGAAGATTGATTGCAGAAGAGAGGTTTCTTCTTTTTAGATACGCTTTCAGGATCTGTTGAAACTTTGTTTCCTATCAGTTAGAATGTCAGACATACAGCTGGGTGTTTCTCCAAGTCGGGACACACAGATAAATGCCTTTGCCACAGATAAACCAACTGACATTAAAAGAAGGGCAGCTTTGTTTTTTCCCAATAGGCATAAACAGCAGTATTGATCTTAGAAGGTATGATTGTGTTCTGTTGTGGGAGTCACTTCGATCCCTGGCTCTTCACATAGAAAGCCAGGAAAGTAAAGGTCTTGTTTAAAAATAACTTTAAAATCTGAGAGATTCAAGACTTTTAGCTACATTCAAATAATTTCAGCAGCTACATGGTAACATTCCTTGGCAAGCCGCATTTGAGATCAGAAACAATGTATGAATCTCAAGCTTTATATACTTTATATACTTGCTGATATTTTTTTTTTCAGAATCATTTTAGTAAATCTAGAAAAAAAATATTCTTACCAAAATGTCAACAATTAAACCACTTAAAAATAATTAAATAAATAAAAATCACAGCAACTATTATAAGGTAATTTAAGCTTTTGCAATAAAGCAGAATGCATTATAGCTGTATGCCTTAAATTACCAGGACATGCATTCTGTGCACATACAACCATGGCAAGAAATTTGAGAAATAATGGTGACCTAAAGGCTGCTTAATAAAGCATGTTAAAGTGCTAAGGAGTCTGACACTGTAAAGCACAGTTTTTACAATAAAAGATGTATTGGGTTAATATGGCTACTCACTGATGCTTACCTGACTAAATATCTTCGCACATTAAATCAAAGACACTTACAATCAGTCTTAAGATAAACCAGCTTTCAAATTTTCTAATAAAGAGCAAGCATTTCTCCTGCTGAAAACAGCAGAGTTTCAGAATGTGCTTTTAGAAACTCCGGCATAAATCAGAAGGACAGAACTTCTACTGTGTTATTTCAGTAGCTATTTCAAGGGCACTCGCTGCGAGTTAGCACGGAAAAGGAGACAGATGAAAAGACTAAAAAATATTTCTAAAAGACCACTCGTGAGTTCGACGTGCTGAAATATACACACATCTGTAGCAGTATCACCTAAAAATATAAATTTCCTGGAAATTATGTTGATTAATGAAAACAAATTAATTCCTTCGAAATGAAATTACACGCAGCATTGAAATTCACTGCACAGCACTAAATATACTGATGCAACAAAAAGGCTCAGCGACAGATCTGCATCTGTCCAAAAGTTGATGTTTCGTAATTTTTAAGGTAGTTCATAACTACACGTGTTTCAAAATATTTTGCAATACTGATCCTTGTATTACACTGTATTTTCATTCAAAGGCAAAGCACTACAGCTCAGCTCTTACTATCCTCTGGGAATAAATTAGTCATTCTCAATGGCTATAATCATTCTACATCAATATTTAAAATATGTAATATAATTTTAGGCATGGCGTAAGTTCCTGGATAAACACAGAAAGCTACCAAAATAAAGTAGGTCTAAACATTAGAGTCAGTAGAAGATCTGAATTACTGCACACTGATTTTAGGTTTTTGAGCCCAACTGTGTATCCACGAGGAATATAATGATGTTATATTGCTTTTATTGCTGAAAATGTAATCCGAGCAAAGCAAAGGAGGAATGAACCACCCGCAACCCAAACAAACTTAGTGAATACAAAATGAAAAGCAACATCAATTTCACTGCAGACAAACCCAGTCACACAGATTAAGCAAGCACAATACTGGTACGTCTTATCTCTGACCACAGGAGGAGGGTAGACAGATTCTACAGGATGAAGAAATTCAGACTATGTAATAGGCAGAATCAATTGTTACCTGCCTCAATCAATGCAGCTCCACTTTCACTGTTCAGCAGCTCACAAATAATTAAAGTTATCCTGGACAAAAACCTCATCTGTAATGACTAGCTAACCGCCACCATGACAAACTTCAAAGTCAGTGATATCAATCTGAATTCAATAGTGTGGAACTGGATATAGCTGATGAATAAGTATGAATCTTACCCTGATGGTCCATGCACGCACTTCATCTGGGCCTGCGGTGAAAAAGTATTCTAGTTGGAGTGCTGCATATCCAGCCTTAATGATCTTTGGTAAAGCACTGGAAAAAAAAATGAATCCAATTCATTCAACATATACACATGAAACAGCTAAATGCCTCAAGTAATCAATTTACATTGAAAGACATTGCATATTTGGAAGACACTGGATCTACTTTTAAACTCTGTGACAATCAGAGTAGCCTTTTTTTTTGAGCTCTCTTCAGAAGAACTATTTATTTTTTCTTTTTCTTCTTTCTTTTTTTTTCAAACTGCAGCAATATATACATAGTATTTTGATTTGTTTATTTGGCAGGATACAGAAATACGGGATAAATTGAAATCACCCTACCAAGCAGCACTTTTGGTCTCATGCAATTTTCAAGACTTCTGGTCATGAAAGCATAACTCTTCGACTGAAATTCAATATTGAAACAATTTCTTATAGTCCTTCAGAAAAATTACGGCAAAATTATCTCCACCATTCCTGCTCCCCATGGATGACGAAACAGTTTTGGTGATCGCTCCTTCTCAAAAATATACATAACTAATACCTATGTTATAATTAAAACACTGTACAGAGATGACAGATGACAGTTAAAAACTTAATTTAAAATAAATCTTTTCACTCTGTCTCATGGTAAAGAAAGGAGAAGATTCTCTCTTTATAATGGTAATTACTCTGTCATTTATTATTCTATCAGCGCAAGCAATTAAATTACTGCAAGGAAATAGTTGATAATAAAGTGTAGGGAAAATGAATGCTAATTAACCTTTGTGTCATGTTCTCTTCCAGATACTTCTGTTTCTCCTCAGCACTCATATCTTGCAACTTGAGTTCCAAGGCCCCACTAAAAGGAATGACCAAAGCACCCGGGTCGTGCTTGTCCACCCACTCTTTAATTTTTATCAACCTGTAGACAACAAAGGGCACAACATTATCTTGTAGTGCATGCATGGCTGTACCACATTCATTATTATCAAGTAGCACATACATATTCATAAGAATTGCACGGTTTTATGATGCCATCTTTTTGTGTATTGCTTTCCAAGGTCAAGGCATTAACAGGCAGCGATTGCTTCAGGTGTACTCCATTAACATTTCACTGTTTCTTGGTTTCTGTTTGGCATTTAATCTATAAGAAATAGCCATAATTCGAGACAATAACTGGGTTTTTGGTTGGGGTTAAATACTTGCAATCTAAAATGCTAACTGAATAAAACTGCATTTGTAGACGTAATTTTTCAGAGACTTGCAAAGGCATTCCTCATCAAGCATGGTAAAACTGAGGGGTTTTAAGCTTTTCTTCTGACTTACTTTTTCCATTAACGTCTCCCCTCAGTGGCTAGGGCAGCTGATATTCGCAGACTGAAAAGAACATTCTATAACCTCCTAGACAGCAAGCAGTACTCTGCTTTTTTCTGGTTATTGATCCTGAAGGATGCCATAGCTAATGAATACAGGGCCATGTTGCAACCAGTTTTTCCCACCTTTCTGTTATCTCCCCAGGACAAAGCTTCTAGATATTATACTACTATTATTTTTAAATAAAGAACCACATTTTCTATTTCTTCTCACCTTCTGTTTTCTCAACTGGCAGCATCATCAGTAAGAGTTTACTATACTTTTTTTAGTTGAATGAAATTATGCATTTAGAGCTACGGATTCATGGTACTGGTTTTTAAAAGTTCAATATCTCAATTAAAAAAAAAAAATTACAAATATTTGCAGCACATTCACATTGCATTCATAACTGCAAATGCTATGTACTTTAAATCTAAGGGAGACATTCAGAAATGACCTGGAAGGATTGATGACTCTTCAGCTTCATCTCCAGGGCACTACTTCTGAACCTGGGGAATGGTAGGAATGCAGACAACTGTGCATTCAGGAAGGAAACACAACAGCCAACAGGCAAGAGAATACTTCCTGCACGCTAAGGCAAAAAGTACAAAACACAGTGCTCTGGGTGCCGTAGATGTTTCAGGCCCAAAGCACCCACCATACAGCACAGATTTTATGCTTGCTGAGTTCCTTTTCTTAGTCCCGCTAATCTCTGAGATTTAGACCAAGGTTTTAACTGCTATTATACTAAAGTGCTTTGAAACTGTGGCCTGCAAACCTTTAAATAATCAATGCAAATGTCACTTCAGAAAAAAACGAACTGAACCACAAGTTCATCAACACACATTTGTCAAAGAAAATAGCAGGGGATCAGAGCTATTATGAGATTAAGTGCATGGCCCACTGAGTTGGGCTTTAGATGGGACAAAGAATATAAAAGTTCACTCAACAGTTTTCACACGTTTGTTATATAAGGCTGGTCCTTCTATCATTTACTTATGTAAATACCCCATCAGTGGTTTTCAATCCTCATCATACTAATCTTTCTCCCTCCAGTTATCCAATGAAAATATAGTCTGGTACCCAAGACTGATACTGAAACACTATTACCTTCCGAGACACACGAATTGAAAACCACAATTAAAGCACATTTCTGAAACCATACGTGACATCTCACAGCACTTCTAAAAGTAACATTTGTTGTTGAATAATTTATTTGGGCTAACAAACGGGATACCGAAAGTTCACAGCTTATAAACGTCAACCTTTTGCAGAAAACGTATCTAGTAATGTATCTGCTATTCACAAGAGGACTTAACATCTGTGCATACTTTTTTTTTTTTCCTTCAAAAAGTATCTAACACCAGCCCTTAGACTAATTAAATAATGCACCAAGTGAAAGGCACAATGAAACACGTTGAGAAACTGAAACAGGCACAAAACTGATGTCTAAAATTGTATCCAAATTCTGTTTGGTAAATATGGTCATCATAACCAATAAACTACGAACTATTGTGGAACAACAAGATAAGAAATAATTACTTTGGCTAAAACACCAATTCAGAATAATAATAGTCTTAGACTGTCATTTTAACAGCTTTTCTATTGAGTCCTTAGAGGGATTATTTGCATTCCTCAGGTATTCTATTGTACAATTCAGATGAATAAAGACTTACAAATCATTCCTCTACCGCCAGTGTGAGACTTTGATCCAGTGAATACACCATTGTACCTTAACTATAATTGGCAAAAAACCTGACAGTGTAGAGCATCACAAGCTTAATAACAAAGGAGAATATCTCAAAGTGTTGACAGATGATCTTCATAATGCAGGAGCAGAGCTGGTACATTTTAGCAATAAATGAGCACCGAGGTCTAAAGGTCTCTGAAGTGACTGACATCAGACCTGCTTCAGCCTCACTAAAAGAATACGTACTGCATCGTACTCTGCAGACAATCAGGTTCTCTGCCTGAGGGTTTCACTTTTCTGACTTTCAATGTCACGGAATTACTAAAAAGTATTCAGGAATTCCCCTAAACAAAGCAAACCAAAATAAAAAGTAAATACTCAAATATAAACACAGTTACATGCTCTCAATGGAACTTTCCCCAAAACTGAATTGTTGACTAATGATCGCTAAAGTAATAACACTTCTTTGTTTTTCAGTTAGGGATAACCCAGTGTGTTAAACAGAATAAAACTGTCTTAACACGTTGGTAAAAAAAATTATGTCAAAGTCTATTTGATTTGAGCAAATCATTTTTCCATGGAAGTATCAGGATGTCTGTCAAAGGACAGTAGTAAATAGCAACTTACTTGGATCTGTGTTAAGATAAGCAAATCCTGGAGTATGTTTCCATTTTTTTCATGCTGCATTTGACAGTGAATTACAAAAGGTATTGGATTTCAGGCTGACAGAGAAGACTATTGACAACAGAAAATCTCAATTAAGAAAACACACTAAAATCTAACAACATGAAAAATAAAAGAAATCCAGTAAAACTGGCAGAAGAATCAATGCCCATGATAAACAGCTGAAACTACTTTAACTTCAAGAAACAAGAAAGTGTTCAAGATAAAGATGCTGCTTTACAAAGTAAACTGAAATCTACTTGAAAACAGCAGACACACAAAAAGCAACAACAAAATCCTCTTTCCTGTCCATGTTGATAAAAATGCTGTTACAAGCAGAGTTAGAACCAAATTCTGATAATAAAACATACAGCAGAATGAAAAAAGGCGGCTTGTAGTTCCACTCAGCAATGACAGCCAGGGATGTCTCAGAGCATTCTGGGCAACCACCAGTGTCAGTCTACCAAAATCGTTTGGCTGTTCTCTCCGGCTGGCCCTGTAGAGAGGAATGTACCACCAGCACCTGCAGGCAGCTCCTGAATTGAAATTTAATTCTGTCCACCACAAATGGACCGTAATATCCCTTATGGAAAACAATACAAGCCCAAGATGAAGCAAGATCACCACACATTTTGGTGAAGACAAACATCTTAAACTAAATTAAAAACAAGACTGTATAAAAACCTGACACAAGAGCAAAGCCAGATCTGAATCACTTGCAAATAGGGGATCAAAACTCGGAACTCTGACCAGGGAAAATGGCAGAGAGGAATTGAGATGCTCACTTTCATAGCAACACAGGACAAAAGCACATCAGCTTTTCTACTACTAATTTGGAAAATGCTGTGAAGACTTAAATGTTTTCTTGCCACTATGGATCTGTATATGTGACAAGGAGATCATATGTCAGGGGATTCCAGATTTTAATTCAGCATTAGCTTGACAAAAAAAAGTAAACTGAAGAAGTCAATGACTACAAGGGCAGAAGGATCAGGATGACCGCCGGAGTTATCTGCTGGCATTAAGTCAGGCTGTAGAACAAACATAGAGAAAGGTTTAAAGATCAAGACAGTCACTGGGAAGGCCAGCAAGCAATGAGCAACAAAAAGGGGAGCTGAGGCAAAAGAAATCAAAGCCTGCAGACAGACAAAATAAATAGATACAACAGTTGCAGAACATACATTAGCTATCAAATAACATTTGGCAAGCTGAGTTCCACATGAGAAATCCAGCTGGGAACAGAGACAGAGTTCTGATGGAAATAGAAGAGGTGATGGAAGACAGAAGCTGCAGAGGGAACGTAAGCTCTGCGGACACCTGCAAGATAAGATGATCTGAAAAACTGACCCCAACAAGAAAAGGGTGATTTGTCAAAGTACACTTCTGTACAAGCAAGACAAAAAAAAACACCCATCCAACTCATGGAGGAGAAACAATTGCTTTTCTGTTCTACAACTGAACTATGAGTAGAAATTGGCAGAAACAAAACAGCGTGGCAGGGAAGAAGAAAATACCAGGTAGTAACACAAGAAAGACACAAACGCAGACAAAGAGATACTGAAGATCAAACTAAGTCATCAAAACATACAGAAGACCGGAGGAAAAAAGAAAGAAAAAAAGATCTACAGATGGGAGTGAGGATTCAAGGACCAGAAATTCCAACATGTTCTTTCTCTTGGCGGTTCTGAGAAATTGAAGATTTTAAAAACTTTTCAAAAGCCATCTGTTAAGTGCTTCATTCCCATTGCTGAAAAGCCTTCTGTGTCTGCAAGTTAGGCTCCTCTATCATGATTTAAATGCATTACTTCAACCAGGTGCATACACTGGGAATACACATTCCCTATTTCTTTACAGCAGCCTTTACATACTCACATCCTTTTATTCTTTTTTTTTTTTCCCTTTATTTTGAGCTTTCTTTGTAGGTCACATATTACACTTCAACTTTGAAACTCTTAGTTTCTAAACTTCCAACCATTGTCAGTGCTTTTTTCTGGTCTCTCTCCAGTTGGTCTACATATTCCTGGAAGCATGGAGGACCCAGTCCACTCCTCAGAGATCCCAATAAAAAGGCCTTATGAGCATTAAAAAATAAAAAGACCCTAAAGGATTAACTCTCGCATTTTTAGACAATTATCCTGTTTATAAAACCCAGTACACTTGCTATTTTTGTGAAAGCACTGCAACATTATCACATGCTCAGTTGCTAACTTTTTGTATGACCCCACATGACAGGTTATCCTTCATGCTGTATTTGCATAGCTGATTATTCTGCATAAAATTCCTTTCCTCAGAAGTAGCACCCTAGTCCTTTTTTACCTAATGATTTTTTCTATTTCTTGAGATGCTCCTAAATTCTAATTTTGATCTCTGCATACCTGGACATTTCCTAGTTTGGGGTCATCTACAGATTTAACAAGAACGCTCGTCATCCATCTCATTAATGGAAATACATAACAGTATTCAACCAGCAGCTGCTTCTGTAGATCTCATAATGAGATATTCTTCCATTTGGAAAGTGAACCACTGATAACTATGCTCTGTGTACTATCTTCCAACCAATCTTTCACACTTAAACTTTCATTAGTTTCTATTTAGCCAGCATTTCCTATACTGTTTATGAAAATGCTGTCAGGCCTTCAAGTCTTTAAAACCTTAATAAAAAATCACAATACACAGTTTAGTATGTTTCTTCACAATGTGTGAGACCATTAAATTCATCATAGACAAAATAATTGATTCATCTGAAAATTTAGTCTCCCTAAATTCACACTGTTGACTGGGTTGCTTCAAGATGATTAAAAACAACTGAATCATTCCAACATTCTACTTGAAATTAACACAAAATTCACCGACTTAGAAATTACTCGTTTCTTCTTTCCTCCTTATGGTTACCGTTTGTCTTTCAAAGCCTCACCCACAATCCACAAGCTATATAAATTGACAACAAATTGAGTAATGATTTTTTTCTTCTTAGGATGTTCTACTAGTACCATTAGTTTTAGCTTACGTGTTGGGGTGAGAGAGGAAAATTTAACTTATTGAGCACAGTTCTACATGACACAGTCCACAGGTGATGGCCTTCCATTCCATTTTATTAGCATCTACAGACTCCACAAAGACCAAGTCCCACTACAGCACTACGCCTACACATACAGACATATGTATAGATAGGTATAGATAGAAAGAAAGAAAATTGCACTGCCTGAATAAGCTTTCTATATTTATATTATCAACAAATATTGAAACAGGGAGAATGATTAATGCAATGTACGTAATAATACATCACAAAAAGGTCAGTGATAGAAGTTAAGAATGGGAAACAAAGCACAAGCCACAATCCTGTACTTCACTGCAGTGGACTAACATGCTGTAACTATCACTGTTACCCTGCCTTTTTTTTTTTTTTTTTTTTCTTCCTTTTTTTTAAATGTATCTCTTTCTTCTTGCCCTACATGAAAAGAAAGGAAGACTAAACTGGGAAATATTAAAGAACAAAAAAGTACTTTCTTCCCTATCGTGACAGTTTGCTTTTTATGAAGAAGAAAGACTAACCAAAGGTTTTGGAGTACCTATTACTGACCTAGACAATCACATTTCAAATCAACAGTGACATTTAGGAGTTTATTCCATTTTATTTGCAGTTCCCAGATAGTCAGGAGGAACACAGCAATCCTTAGATTTGGAAAGGCCCTTTCCCCTCTCCTACCCTCACCAGAAAGGACTTCACAGCAACACTAAGAGCAAACACAGGTCCCACACGCTGGGCTGCTCCCTAGTCAGGAGCCTCCTCCCAGCACATCACGACAGGACCTGAGGACGGTCAAAACTTCATTTATTCTGTGCATACTGAATGCTTTAAGTTCTTTAATCTCTTACGCCTTCCCATATTCCCTTTAGTACCCTGCCTCCATACCATTCACTGAGCCCAGAAGAACCTCCAGAGACCAACGTGGAGGACTGATCTCACATCAGATGGCACTTCAATCCCGAACATCCCTCGAGCCTTAAACCAAGAAGTAGAAGAGTCCTTAAAATTCTTTTCTACAACATTTTCAGGGTCTCAAGGCACATCCTGTGATCTCAGGAATCATATGACAGAACCGTTATAAAAAGTATTTCATCTTACCAGATCCGGATTCCACACTTTTTAACTTAATATTCAATTTCAACTGATAATATCTCAAGAAAAGAAGTTTCTGACCTGCACTGTCATTTGACGTTTATTCAGATATTTTCATAACCTTCCTTAATGCTCTCCCTTCAAACGTAAGTAATTCCAGGCTCTCTGCCTCATGCGTGTCAAAGCCAGTTTTTCCATGGCCTTGATCTTCATCAGTGCTGCTATTCTACAATCCCTCTAATTCTAAAAGTCATTTGGTAGATGGGATGACCAGTATTCCATCTACTATTTCAATTCAGGTCACATCCCAGATTCTAAAGAAACATGGTTTCAGTTGGTTTTGTTTGTTTTATAATCTAGATTTAGATTCTTATCCTATTCCTCATCTATTCAAACATTACACCTGTTTTCCTGTTACCAGAGCACACAGAGCAGGAGTTCTACCAGCACTACCTGCCATTTATCAGTGAAAACAATCTGGCAGAACGCCATGTTAGGAGGATGGGAGAACTTACTTGTTTACTCCCCCACCTCTTTTCTTTCAGGTTAGGCCAATCCACGTGTCCAAGAATCTTTCACAACTGCTTGCATCAACATAATGGAAGGATGGTGCAGGAACAGCTGAAGACAGGATGCCTTAAGTTAGCCCATCACCCAAGTAAGAGCAAAACTACATAGCCAGACTCAGACAGAAATTTCAGTGCTTACTACTGGAGAATGCTAGTGTATAAGTAGTCTTGGCTCAAAATTATACCATACGAGATCACAAAATAGATTCTTCAAGGCAGAAAATATTAGTTGACAGGAAAAAAAAAAAATAATAAAAAAAAATCATGGAAATTCTTGTGAAAGCAATTAGTGTCCTCAGAATATGATTTTGCTAACAGATTGCCTAATATAGGTTGTCTAGTATAGTACAGCATTTCATCTGCTCTAGACATTGTACACCTGCAGGTATTCACTGTTCTTCGGTACATTAAAAACACACGAGGACACAACATCTCACCTGCAGCTTTATGCTACTGACCACTCTGTGAACACATTTTATATCAAGACTTGGATTAACCAACATAGACATCATTTAGTTGGTTTGGGTTTGCAAGATGCTAGCACTAGAAAGAAATAATAACAGAACATGATATTACCTGTAAACAGAATACGGACAACAGTTAATGGACAAAATATTTTCTAACTAGGTGAAATAAAGACTGCATAACAGAAAAACCAAGTTGATGATCTCTAAAATCAAGTCTGAATTTAAACATATTAAGACAGCAGAGCAGAGTGAGAAAGAGAAAAAAAATTCAGCATGATTTCTGCTGCCAATAAAGCTTCCAGTAAGAAGAGACTTTCAGTATCTTACAAAACTCTTTCTAATGAAAAGTCAACCAAGGTAACTCTATTTTAAACATCTGTAAGGAGAATCATTCATGAAGAGTAAAGATCTTGAAATTCATTTTAAAACATGCCTTTCTGATCCACTGCTCAAAACTTCAGCAGTACCTCTTTATCTATACTATGGGCCCCCAAAATGGTCAAAATCAATTACGACTTACAAAATAATGGGAACGGTACCACTCTGCTGCTGTAGCACCTGCTGGCATGTGAAAAGCTTACAGTCTGTGGTTCTTCCTTGGCCTGCCAATTTTGAAAATTATTTCCGTCCTAACCCTAAAAAAGACATAGCTGTTGCTGTCAGTAAGCATCAAGCACAGTGAAGACAAAACTACTGATGAAACTGCACAACAACACAGGCTGGAACAAATTGTGCGCACCATGTTTCACGGTTACAGGCATAACGGGCTCCACTTGCAGCCAATACACTTTGGAGTGAAAACAAGCATTTAGAAATTCCTACCCTCTAATTATTTCTGCTATCATTGCTAAAATACAGATTTTTTTTTTTTAACAATTCTCTTAAAAATTCTAACACAGTAGTTAAAAAAAAATGCCCAAACTACAGCAAAATCTCAGTCACAGGACATATGTGTAAGAGAGTGATGACTGAAGAACTATTACAGATCAGCAGAATTGATCCCTATTCTGTTGACAGGTTTACTTCTCCTCTTGACAGGGATTCTTACATCACATGGAACACTGTATCTTAAGGGTCATGTATGAAAAGGATAGAAGAATTTATATCAGAATTATATTTATATTTATATTCAGAGTCTCAAAATATGAAATCCCACAAAGAGGAGTCGTAAGACCTGTAGAAACAGAATACTTGGTCAAAAGAACATGTGATGTCCTAACAAAAGGAACTTTACATGCAAGGTATGATCTAAACATCCGAAATTTATTATATTCTTCAGTTCTTCTACGCTGCGTGCACACATGCATACATACAAATACAACGCCATAATCTCAAGCAAGTAAGTATGATCTACATAAAACCCCCATGTAATAAAATAAATACATACTAACACTTTAAATAAGACTCTAAAACCTAAAGATCAATTGGGGATATATTCCACTAATGCTAATTAAAAATCTGCACTCAGTAGCATAGACTACAGCATGTTACTTTTGGTTTTCACAAATGTAGAACAACAATTAAATAAAATCTAAACAAACTGCCTCAGAATATTCCTCTCTATTTCTCTTAATGAAATATGTTCTCCTGCTCACACATGATCAAGTGAGATCAAGAGAACTTCCCTGCACCTCCAATATTCATCTTTATGACCTTCTTAACTGCGAGGCCTCTCCATATCACAGAATACCAGATTACAGGAATGCTCTCTTCCTCTCTCCAGTTGTCAAAAACTGAGTAAGCATTAAAACTGCAAGATCCAAACAATAACACAACTAGAGTATTAGATTCAAAATAATGAAACCTGTTTATCCTTGTTTTCTGCACGCACACAGCCTTCACCACATACTAGGTCTACACTCTCCCTACTTGATAAATCAGAAATCAACTTTTTCATTTATCCGGAGAAAAAGCAGCATCTAAGCTCTCAGTACAGCAATGAATGAATTAGTTAGTAGAATGTTTAATATTCACACTATAGCAGCTCCAATAACACAGTGCTTAATTTCAGACACCCATGCCTAACCTCACTCTGCTCCCCACATAGTTAATGAAGCAGGAGACTCTTTCGAGGGCAATTCAGAGCACTTACATTAGGGAGCCAGGTCTCACATTCTCCTTAAGGCATCTTTTCTCTCCTTCTCTAACTTCTCATAGCTACAAACTAACCCTGACCCTAGGTGACCTTAGGTGACCAAATTATGTGGTGTGTCCCAATGTCATCTCCTGCTGACATACTTCCCACCAAGTACTCCCTAGTAAATACAACAACAGATACTGAAGTGTCCTAAGAACATCATGTTCAAATAAAACACTAAATGAGGTAGGGATTTTCAAAGTGTGCTGAGATCAGCTGAAAAGCAGCCACGGAAATATTCAATTCTACAGACATGGTATGTTTACATATTTCAACTACGGTGAGAAGAAAAAAATCCTCAATGAAAACATAGTTGAATGCTAACTTTGACTTTTCAGAAGCAGGATTAAGTACATGGATCATTGTCTGAAGTTACACTTTATCTGACAGACTGTAAAGGATCTCTTAGACACAATTTTTCCAGCTGCAAATAGAATTACGTTTGTAAGAATTCTGTGAATGGTTGTATACAAAACATCTTTATTTTGCTAACATAAAACTGAAACTTGACTGATAAACCCACTGCTTTACCTGTCTTCATTTTCTTATTGATTACAGAATCAGAACACATTGAACAGCCCCAGTCATTTTAACAACAAAGGAGTCTGACTCAAAGAATTTCCACCTCTAAGTTACAGCTCTGTGTGGCATGCTTGGCCCTTACAAATACTAGCACTAACAATAACAAAATCAAAAAGCAAGACCTGTAGTGCAAAAACTACTCCAATCTTTGTGACTTGGCCCCGAAACCAATTCTCAAAGGAAAGCTAGGAACATCTGCCCAAAACCAAGCTACTTCATGTTTCGTTTCTTCTGACTACGAGAAAGGCTCCATGTGCAGTGGCATACATGATAGTTGTCAACATAAATGAAAATGTTCATGAATAAAAAACAGGCTGTATAAAGAGCTAATTATAATATTACTATCAATTGCTAGTTTGCACTTGCAAATCTTTCATATCGTACAAATGCATTGTTTTTGACATTTCTCTGTAGCTAAACATCACATCATTTCACTTTTTCAAAGTAGTTCAAGTATGCATAGGATATGCTATAAGGAATGCATCTACAGTTACAATGATAGTCAAAGCCTATGATAAGCGTGTAATCATTAAACACTAACTTAAAGCTGTTGGCTCCCAAGTGAAAAAATCTACACCACCGGTAGCCTACCCAAGCTGATTTTTATCTTCTGTACAGACACTCTTTCTATCCAAAACAGCAAACAAAAATGTCTCACCTGATGATGCATTTGAAGGCTAAAATAACAGACACACCATTTGCTTACTACTAGCTAAACTATTTATACCAGTCACCTACACTTTTAGCATGTGACATGCATGAAAAGATTAAGCAATCGATTAAAAGCACCCTCCTACTTTAATGACCAAATGATCATTATTATTTCCTATTTTAGAAATGTCGCAGAATTTAAATTTGGAAAAAGCCTGCTCAAAAGGCAAAAGCCCAAGTAAGCAATATTTGGCTAAAAACAGGCCTAGCTAAAAGGAAGAACACTAAAGAATTCTAGTGGGCTGTTATTCTGGGACACTATAGCCAGTTCATTTCTCCACCAAACTGTAACTTAACAGACAAAGCTATTTTAGACTTAGTTTTGTTGAGCAATAATACCATCAAAAAAGAAACAATCACAGAAAATAACCTCAGTAAATACAAGAAATTTGGTTTAAAGGAAAAAATAAAGCAGGCCCTGATAAATTCATTTTCATTGATACAACATCTTTTCTACGCAGGAGGAATACATGTATGAAATATTTGATATGGTGCTGTATGTGAAGCCCCTCATTCACTCCATAAAGAGGTAGAAGCGGATATGCACAGACTGTATAGAGCAATGCACAGGATATGCTGAGAACAAATAAGCTTTTAGGGATATCTAAGAAATGAAGAAGGAATCTTAAGAAACTAATTAAGTTTCTTAAGGATCAAACTTACATAGATCTTGCTTAATGCCCACATTTATGGCCTTGACACAAACACTAGTTGCACACTACATTTGCTGCAAGCAAGAAACACTCCTCAAGAAAAGTTATCATCATAGTCAATTGGGAGTAGCAAAGTAGGGGGACCATGATATTTCAGTCTTCTTCAGAACAACTCTGAGTCATCAATAACAATGCAACACAGAAAAGGCAAATGTAATCTACAGATCCTACTGGAAACAATTCCTTTTAACTGGATGCGTTATATCTGTATCTCCATGTACCCATGAGTACCACGTGTGGATGTGGTCAGCTAAATTCACAGAAACATTATCTATTTTCAGAATAGGTCAAAGATTATCAGAGAAACGCAATCTCACATAAATGACAGAAACAGAATTGACAACGTAGGCACAGGAGGCAAACCTCAGTTAAGTAAGATCCTACTTAATCTACAGGACAAAGGTACCAGATCCTCCAAAGAAAAAAGCTAGCCATGGAAAAAATGTAGGCTGGAAATTAGCAGAACATTTTCAAAGCAGGACAGCAGTGATGTTCTGTGAACAGCCACTCAGTACTAAGTGCAAAACAATCAGCTACTGTTAAAAAAATCTTAATTTATGAAAGTCATTATTACATTGTATAGCTACCAACAATAACTGGTCCTGTTCTGAAGGCAGAGGGATTACAGTAATTTAGGGATTACCATATAGTTACAAGGAAGCACTACACTTCATGAATTCAGAAGTACATAAATGCTATGCACAAATGCAAAAGTGGGACAAATAGGTCTCAGTCTTGTATAAATCAAGTTCCTACAGGTTTTGTAAAAACTAATGCCTCCACGAGGAACCAGCATGAAGAATTCCACCACCACTTATTTGATCTAGCTAGAGCTAGCCAGTTGGCCAAAAGAGGTAGGCTGGCAGGCTGAATACCACACACAAAGTCCTCGCTAGCCAAATGAACATGATGCTACGTGCTGCTCAGTGCAATGTGCCTTTTTTAAAGAACAAGTATAAATCACCGTCATAAAGAAACAAGACTCAAACTCAAGAAAAACTAGACTCCATGAGCTCTGCTCTTTCCAAAAGTGCAAGAGAAGTCAAAGCTACGTCATAATACTCTCAGATCATGAATAGGTTGGTGTAGATCCAAGCACAACTCAAAGAGTGTAAACAAGGCAGAAGCGACTACAGTACTTGCATCACAGCTTTGCAGTGAGTTATTTCAAAATTTGGGCAAGGTACAAATTTTTTAAATAGCACTAATGAGAACACGGGACAACATTTTCCAATTGGTCAAATGAAGAACATGATTACTTAAAGATATGTGGAAAAATACAATTTACTTACTTGTCATCACAGATGGAAATCTAAACGAGGCAAAAATGGTTCTAAGCAGGCATTACAACTTATCGGATACATACAGCGATATCTGTTTCAAAGAAACATTTACTGGAAGTCCTTCAGAAGAGTCTAAGAAAGCTCAGAATTTATTGCATTTCTGAAATCACCATTTATCCAATGAAGTCTTCTCTTTTCATAGGCAAAGGACAAAAAATAAGAACCTAAAAACAGCAGACTGAAACATGGTAAAGTTAACAACCATCACGTTGTTCCTAGAAAGAGAAGTTCCTCTCAGAAGCAGCTGCTGCTGGTATTTCTCCAGTGGGTTCATACAGTTCTTACACATTGCATGGGCACATGCGTATGTATAACACCCAAAGAGACATGCCAGGACTGCAGCAGACTAAAAATAACATGTCCTTAGTTTGCTATTTACCACAGAGAAACCATACATTACACATCAGTCAGAAAGATACTGTTTAAATGAAAATAATATGACGCATAGAACTTCACAGAAATAAAATGCCTAAAACGGAAGTCCTTCTCCAGCTTTACAGCAGTTACAAAATAGCATGCAGTAACCGTTTATGGAAAAGGCTTTTAGCAAATCTGTGCAGAACTTGTATGTTGCAATTTTCAAAAAAGCACGACACTACAAATGCACTCCATTCATTCAAAAGCAACTCATACCCAGTACTACAGAAGCTGAAGGTACTGCTCAATGCAGTGATTCATAGTTCTTCTAATAGAAAGATTCAGCAGTTTCCAATCGAGACCTTTATTCCCTCTCTGAATAAATGATGCCTGAAATTTTTATTCTTGTTCTAATGGAATTTCAATGGCCTTCAGTGCAAATCTACTGGAAATTTTCGCATATTAAGTGGAAAAAATTAAATGATGTTAACCACATTTTAATGTGATTAAGGCTGACAGGGTCATTATTTCTGCTAATCACTCAGTTTTAAAAGCTCAAACAAAACTTTGTAACAGCCAGTGTTTTTCCTATTTTTCTGTATGTCTACTGTAGTTGAGAATTAAAGCCACTACAGAATATGAAATTGTATATATCTTGAAAAAGACTTTGTTTGCTCCAATTTGCACACGGACTTCATTATAATTAACCTTAAGAATTAAAAAAAAAAAAAAAAAAAAAAAAGAAAGAAAGAAGGGAGGAAATCAATCTTACAATGCGTATTTCCACTGCTTCTTTTGTCTTCCTCAATCAAGAGGCAAGAGAATAAACGTAGCTTTTCCAGCAGTTCCTATTAGCTACTAAAAATGAGAAAATATTTCTGGCATGTCTTTACAATGAAACAAATGGTACATGCAATCATCCAAATATTTTTTTTGAAAGTGTCCGTTGGGCCCTGCAATTTGAAGCTCTGTTTGCTACCATTTAGGTCAGAATAAGCTATAAAACAAGCATTAAAAAAAAACTTTAAAAACAGAGGCATGAGGCAATTATGAAAAGCAAACAGTGCACAGATTTCAGTGTCTGGCAGTTTCCTCCAATGGACAACAAATGATGGAACAGAAAGCACAGGCTTTGCGGCAGTGACTGGCTCGGTTGTGAGCCTCAGGGCCTGGTGGGCAATGCCATGCTTCTGCTGGAAGACCTGCCAGCCCCTGCGAGCGCTAGGCCATAGCAGACTCGAGGCAACCAAGGAAGGCAGCAGGGCTACAGTAAAACCAGGCACTCATCTGTCTCCTCAGCACTACTGCTGGGATAGCTGTTGGAGGTTTAGTCTTTCTCTATGGTTGGGGAGTTATGTTTGGCTTGGATTTTAGGTTGTTTTCTTGCAGGATCAGTATTTTCTGTAAAGTGAACCAATGTAATTAATTGGTTACTGTCTGCTTAATAATTACTATGGCCCTCTTGGGATACTCATTCTCAGAAGACCCGTACATCTCATGCCAACCTCTCACAAAAAAAACAAAACACAGCTTGATGTGGCCATGTTATCTCTCTGTTCACAAAATAAAGGCGGAGGAGGAGGGGAAGGGGCAGAAAGCATTTTAGCATCCGGCTTACTTTTTTTCCCTCTATGGAAGTGACTGTTTATATTTATGTTACTTTAGAAGAGAATGAAAGTTCGAGACTGACTCACATAGATCATTTCCATCTGGTTTAATAGATACATTTCAACCTTACCGAATCATTAAAAACAAAAGCAATATTGCAGCAGTTTCTTCAATTACAAAAAATAAGTATAAAAAATAACAAACAAGATTGTTACCTTCTTAACATTGAGGTACATTAAATTTATCTGAAAATTTATTTCCTTCTCATTCCTTGGAAAGCATATAACCACATATACAGCAATTTTCACATCTGCTTCAAAATTTCAGAGAAAAAAAATAGGTAAGGTAAAACACAGTAATTCACCACACAAGAATTTACTTCTACCTTCATACCTAGCATGTACTCCTAGCTTCGTATTTCAATACCCAGCAGCCTTTTTTTCCTAAAGAACATTTGTTCTCTCCCTGAACAATTCCTATAACAAGAAAAATATTTCAAATGATGTTAGATCAGTTACAACCATGACACAAACTACGTTAATATCAATATCATATTTTCATCTGGAGTCCATGATGTTCTCAAAAAGCAACATTACTGGCATTGCATTGTTGGACCTTCTAGCTTTAGTGTGATGCTATGCGCCAGTGCATCAACCAACAACCTCACAGAATTCTTGAGCTGATCTAAGAAGGGACCCTGCTGAATGTCCTAATGCATCTTATTGTGAATCTTCAGCAAATAAAACTTCATGTATGAGCTCATGATGTGCTTTGCTGCTGGAAAGTCACAGACTCTGTGGGAAGCTTTTTATCTTCCCAGCAGTAAGTTCTCTGAGAACATCAGTGCAGCTACTGTAGTTACCTGTAGATTACTTGTATTTTCTCACATCTGTGTCCAGCAATCTAAACCATGATGATAAAGGGTCATTAGGTTTTGAGTGAGGAAGGGGATGGACTAGACAATTTGCTCTGATAAGCTCCTTGTTGCGAGCTCCAGTTTAGAATGTGAAATGCAGGGTAGGTACGTTCAGTGCTCAAAAACCAGCTCACTCAGAACACCAATTAAAAATCATACTCATGCCATCTGAAACTGTATCAACACATCTCATCTGAAATTTTTATATTTATAATATTGCAGTAAAATAATTCTGACATGGTAAAAAGGACACCAACTGTCTATTAGCCACAAAAGAATTCAGGTACAATTACTGAGATAACTGCTGTTTGGAGCACAGCAAAGCAATTTCCCACAGTGGGACTTACAGTTCAATTTACCAGTTGGGCAAATATTTTGTGCTCTGTAGTGGTCCACAGAGTTAACAGTTACCTGTAACATTTGAGCAGTGTTTTACTTGGAGAAAACTTTCTTCAACCAAAACAGGTGTTTCAACTTTACCTGTTCTCAAGAGCTACATATTTTTTTTCTGATGTGATTCTAAGAGTCACTTTAAGGCTTTTGAATTAACGTGTAATACAAACTCATGAAAGAGCCAGTGGACCTACTTTTCCACTTCACACTGCTCACAATAAGGTCTTTTACGTTATAGGCTACTTGGAAGAGGCATGAGAACAAGCACAAGGTCACCTGTAAGATTACAATAGCCCTCAAGTGAACTTTTTTTCTTTAAAGAGCGTTCTTAATTCAGTAAAATAATAAAGAAGATCATTTGAGCTAAACAGTACTGCCACAGGGAGACATACAGCCAACAAACAGAAGAAGGTTGTGTTTTTACATGTAACAAAACGAAATCATACCATGAATACAATATGCAATGAATGAGAACACCCACTGACTTGCTCAGTGCTAGAGGTTTAAGAGTTATTTAAGATTCATACAATGAAATTATGTGTCAAGTTCCAGAGAGCAACATGGTATTATACTAGGCAATAGATAAATACACAGAGAGAAAAAGGAGCCCTTGAACATTTGGTCAACATGCAAGCCACTGGAGGAAAATGACCAAAACAAAAACAAAAACAAACAAACAAACAAACAAACAAACAAACAAAAAAAGTATGAAAAATGCAGCTACTACACTCGGTGCATCTCAAAATCAAAGGTTAAAACAATTACCATTCAAACACTAACTCATCAGTTCAGATAGTTCAAAGGGGTTGTTCTACACTGCCCTCGCAGAGATGACGATATCCTGCTATGTTGCTTTTGAATCTTAATTTCAAGTTAGTGATGAAAAGACTGCTATTTTACACAAAACATTAGGTCTATTTCAAAGCAGGATATTAGTAACAGTGCATTCTCATCATAGATTTTCCACAGAGATTCAAAGTTAGCACTTGAAAAAGAGTTTTAAATTTGGTCAGTTACTTTTATCTCATACATACACCTCTGCTGGCTTTATTTTCTGCAGCACTAGCTACATACACCACACTTGTTTTTCTTTACCATTACACAGCCTCTAGTGAAAATGCAATGTTTAGGGAACTAGCATTAGCAGTCTGCATCATCATAGAAAATGAATCCTTAATAATTATTCATACACCAAGTAACTGTAAACCCAAATCATTTCAGAAGACCTGAATGTGTCAAGAACTTTGACAATTATGACTGGAGCCAGGAAACTGTAGCACTGCAGAATTTCTTATGAATTTTTCTAGTTACTTTTTATAAATGCTGTCCTAGATGACAGCTTAATGTGTACCACATGCAATATTTATTCTTCTTCAGTGTCAGACTGTCTAGCCATCCAAGGGAATACAAAGAATGTCACTTATTAGGATAAAAGCACAAGGAAGGTAATCAAGGACATATGTAACATCAGCCAATCATGCCCTATTTCAACATCCTATTCCATTCATAACAGTTCAACAATTATTTGCTTACTGATAACTTGCTTTCAGGCTGTTTGTGTTCCCCATAATGGTGGTTTGCATTTATTTTACTCTTTAGAATTGGACACTTGCTGTGCCATGCATGTTTGTCAAAACTTTATATCTTCTGTCAGAAATAGCTTTAGCATATCAAATCATTTCTATGTCAGAAATCACTAACAGAACAATCTAGTTACCTTCCATGTCGAAAGGGCACTAACACAACTAGAAATCACACATAAAAGGACACTGCAAGACAGACAACTAACATTTTTTTCTTTAATATACTTTGAGCTTGGTGGAAAAACCTGATGAAGACTTTGACCAAAATGGAAAAAATAATTCAAAAATATACTGTCTAAGCATAAAGGCATTAACTATTTTTTAAAGTTGCATAACTAAATGCCATCCTAGGTCTCCACACCTCTTCCACAATACTTATAGTTACATCACAGGACACCTATATGCAATAATTGTAGACATCAGCTGATTCCAATCTGACGGATGTGAGTTCTGAAAAGTAATTAATTAAGATAAATAGAGACAGGCAGATAGAGGGAGCCAAAGACAAACATTTACCCTTCATAAAGTTATTTTAAAATAATAATAATTTAAAAAATCCTATAGGAAACCAAACACGCATGCACTTACGCACACACTTCATTAATCTGAGTATCTTGGAACAGAAAGATTTCATTAAATAAAAACAGGTATGGATTTAATGAGCACATGAAATAAAACAAGCTGGGAGAACCATCACATGTTTTAGATCCACAACATTTTGTAGGCTTTCAATGTATTAGGTGTTAAGATTTTCTTTTTATTATTATTATTTTTAAATAAAAGCCATTTGTTCGGACTTAGATTCACTTTAACTTCAGAAGTGTAACACTGTGCCTGTGTAAGAAAACAAGAGTGAAACTTGATACAAGGTGAATCTGATCTTTTCATTGTTCAACTCAATGAAGTACAAAACCAGCACATGCAATTACTTTCTTCCACTTATTTATCTTTTAAATATCTCTTCAGACTTCGGTAATTATTGCCCGAGCACAATAAATCCCAAACTTCATCATAATTATTGTGAATTCAGTAAGGAGCTATGGTCAGATGATAATAACAGATAATACAATGCCCATCCAAATATACTGTTTGATAGTTTTTACACTAAGACTGTATAAGCTATGAATCTTCATTTCCAATGTAAGCATGAAGCAGCACCTATTCTCCATTTTAAAACAAGAATATATAAAATCAGTGACTACCAACATTTTAGCATCAGACATTATTATAAGTCATTACAGAAAACTCAAGTTGAGAAAATGAAATACTCTGCAAAAACTTTAGAAGTAATCCTTGGTGGTAAAAACAATCAGTTAAAAGCAAACTGATACTCCTATACATAATGCATAAAATAGAGCTATAAATAATCATAAAATAAAGAACATAAAGCATCAGATTTTCAATAACAACTGTAAATGAAAAAAAAAGTCATCAACTGTAAAAACAAAGAATTTATATATTAGAGCAAAAAGTGAACTTGGAAAATAGGTGCCTAAGCCCCAGCAGACCATATTTCTCAGGCATAAAAGGATTTCTCCTTAGACATCATTTTTCTATTTAAAATAAATTATTTTTCACTGACTAACATTTCCATTTAGTTTTTTGCAGTAAATAAGAGGAATATTCCTTAAATTCTCTCCCAGAGAATGAGGATGTCACAGATCAGTCACAAGAGAAAATTTCAAGATGAGCAATATTCCCAGAAAGCATAAATACCTCAGATACCTAAAATGCAGCAAGATAAAGAATGGTGAATGAAATAAATTTCATTTCAATGATAAGAACTTAATGAGATTAACAGAACTCTGCAGCACATAATGGCAACAAATGTTTGAAAATGTGATCCAGACAGACCAATTCAGTTAGCAGAATAGTAGAGGTATGAACACATACACTTGTCTGCACATTAGATGCATTAACATTGAGTAACAGTTTATAAAAAGAAAGTAGCTTACTAATTTGGACATTGTTTAAGAGATAATATTGTAATAGTACTGATAGCCATATCAAATTCAAATTTTTCCATATAAAGTTTTAAAGAGGTAATACACATAGTTGTCTTGTTACTTCAGAATAGGAAACATTATTATCAGAGGTTCCTTTACTTAGAAGTATTTGAAAGTGAAAGCTCACATGCTAGCTAACACATCCTTTTCTACCATGAGAACGAATGACTGTCTTATTTCTCAAAAAAAAAAAGAAGAAAAAACAACCCAAAAAACAACAAGCCACCTTACGAGAAGCAAGGAGGTATCACACAAGAAATGAGAGGTACTCCATTTGCTCCCCTAGCACAGCACAAGGACCTCTCTACAGTCACTCAAAAGCCCCTTTCTCCACTTTCCAACTTCTCAACTGGACTCGCACAGAAATAAACAGTGGCAGGTTTTATGTGTCATGACAGATTTAACAGTATTAATAACCCAACAGATGTTGAAAATGGGGTACACACACCCCAAGCATCTATTTTTTTTATTTTTCATATAACCCTATGTTTTCTGGATGACAAAGACTTGCTAACAATGCTCATTCATTCTGAAAGGCACATGGCTCAGTACATTTATTAATAATAAGTAACTTTTATGAGCACACAATCACTATCAACATAAATAAACCCTCCCTGTTCTTTGTAAAGATGATCTTGCACATCTCTATTAGTTGATTTATGAGGAGGAAAAAAAACACAAATATCCTTTAATTACAAAATCATGAAAAAATAAAAAAGCTTCTCTAGGATAAGACCTGTTTATTGTTCATTAGCAGGATAAATTCAAGCTAGTCTTCTAGTTCAGTATACAGACTTGTTTCTTATGCAGCTTTTCCCCTTCCCCATATCGTTTTTTTTTTTTTTTTTACAAAAACATGTTTTCTCTTTTAGTTTATCCATTTCAATGTTTAAGTTAACATTAGTTGACTTCTCTGCCTCTGAACACTATGGTAGAGATGTCTTCTCCCACAAGCAGAAGCTAGACTGAATGTAATAACGTAAGCCAACAATGAGAGAGCTGTGAAGCTAGAAATCTCAGCATAGATCCTATGAAAACACATCAAGCTACTGAAAATTCCTAAACTTGCCAGTCAAAGGTAACATAGGTTGCTTGACTGTATATTGTCAAAAGCTATGCTCTACACCGCCGTAACATACAGAAAATGAATTTAAGACACGAGAATTCCTACAAAGTATGTATGAAAAAGCTAGGGATGTCAGCATGGAGCAGCACACTGGTCAGCCAGCCAAGCCAGTATTACCACGTGCCATTCTGTGGAAGTCCCTCTCTTCACTGCATAATGAATGAAGCAAAGTTGCATAATTCATGGATTTGAAACCGACTGCCACATCAATCTCTACTGCTTCTTACCCTGCAATAGTTTGGTTAGCACTATCATTAGTTGTTTTGCTTGTTGAAAGCTATCACCTGCCGCTAAAGATTCTACCTATGAAAATGCAAGCATCTAAATAAAATACCACACAAGTTACCTGAATGTCAGAATTGCCATGTCAGACTCAAAAAGTATCATCACCAGGCAGCAATTCCTAGGACTACACAAGCCAACAGCAAAACTGCTGGAGTGCCTGAACTCAAAGCTGCAGTTCGTCAACATACAGTGTCTACAGAGCTGTGTATGATGAGCTCATAAATTATGGCAATGACAGCTAAAAAAAAGATTCTAACAAACACTTAAAAAATCATCTGGAGAGAGAACAAGAAAAAGAACAGAAGATGGGAAGCAAAGCTGAGTTCTTCAAAAGATGACTTGGGATGACATGCAGCTGGTAAGGCAGGGCTCCTAATAGAGCAACAAAGTTGAAAAGCTGTTACGGATGTTTTGACTGAGCACAGCTTTACTGGTATGAAGCATCCATCATTAAGTAGCTCATTGGCATTACCCTGGTAGCACAATCATCATGAAGCACACAAATGTGCTCGGAGCATGTGTGGGAATCGCTGGGAGGGAATGCAGGCAGGTTTTGCCATGCCGGGCAGGCATTTGGAGCTGTGGCCTGTTGGGCTGACACCTACACTGCAGAAAGAACTCTTCATGGCAATGGTCACCCTGCAGCATTTAATTAGTTGTAGGAACAGCTTCAAGCTACCCCCATCTGCCTAGGACTGGCCTGCCCAAGAACAGAGATGTTCCTAGGCACCAATACCTATTTTACCTATTCAAAGACTCAAAATATCCCAGGTAAATCGCTGAGGCCTTACTTCCTCTCTTCACAGACTCTGCTGGAGCTATTTATAACTGCCACATTGTAGCCAGGTGGGCTGAAAGTTTGGAAAGCAGCTTCACCATACAGTACTGACCATTTTTAAAACAACCCAGAAACATTTTCTTTGAAAAGCTTTACTTAGGAGCTTAGGAGCCAAGACTTCACATTTGACACAGAGCAAACTCATTACTGCAAATAAAACATTGCACTTCCATTAAACCCCATCCAGACACGGCAACTTTCACAATCTACAAAAAACAGAAATTCACATTCTCAAGAGTGGCTGCCCAAATCAGCACTGCACAGTCTCAAAGATTGATCCTTGTTACATGGCCCATGGTATTGCATGTAGCTAGAGCAGAACTAGGCTTTTTCTGCCTCACTTGGGCACCAAGGGTGATGGCATGCACGAGTGCTGAGAGTAGGGAATCCATCTCCTCCTGCGCTCAGACACAGGTCTCCAACTCCTGCTGTTACCTAACAATATGCATTCACATTCAGAAAGACAACAGGACAGACACAGCAAAGCAGAACCCGGTAAAGAGGACTGGACTGGAACTAAGCCAATGAGAATGGGATGAAACCAAAGAAAAGGGAGGGATGACCTAGGAATGATTTAAGGGGTACATATCTGCTAGAAAGATGATGGGGAAAAAATCTGGGACACGTAGAACAACTGAAGGAAAAGTATCTGCAATTGGGTAAGACAGAGAAGCAAGAAGTCAACTGGGAATGTCAGGCAAAGATGCTGGAAAGAAAAGAGACTGCAATTAGGTTGATGTGTGAGAAATTAATTTGTATTCATTAATCTGTATGAGCCATAATAAGGAGTAACTGTTCATTAAGCTAACAGCACACACCATTCCCTACTAACATAGGTAAGTGCTCTATGGAAAACATACACAATCCCCCTGTTAAAATAAATAAACAAACAAAACCAAAACAACTTCAAACATGAAAAGTCTTCTGTCTCACTTCTGTCTCACTGCAACAGAAAGCCTCAATCCTGATCTCGTTAACGGATGTCTTCTGACTTTAGCACTGGTACATGCAGAATTCCATTTATGCACAAATAAGAAGCCAAATATTAATAATTTTTAAAACATTTCAGTTCTCAGGGAGGAACAAGAAGTGCTAGATATTAAAAAAAAATAATATTTTCAGCATAGAAGAGAACCTTAAACGATTTAGCAGCTGTACCCAAGCAATCACTCAATACCACAAAGACATTACCGTTCAGTCTGTGATTTAAGGAATTCTGCATCTTCAAAAATGTTACGAATACACATTATCTACTTAAACATCATGACTTTGTAACCTATAGCACATTTAAATATTCACTTAGTATCAGAAAACAAACCTAATTCAGACGCTGAAGATACTGAAAACAGCATTCTGCACTGACTCAGGTAACTTGCTACACCATCAATGCACTGATGTTTGCAAATACTGCTCTAAAGGGTGGAGCTGGTTTAAAACCTTATCCACCACAAACTGATGCATCTCTATTTCCCTCTGCACTGAAGATGTTCATTACTTACAATATTTCCCCTTCTAGAAAGGAACTATTTTTAGATATTTGGTTCAAATAGCTTTTTGTTAGTTTCTAGCAAAATTTGCAAAGTTCATGTACAAAGGCTGCTCCAAAAGTAATGCCTTCCATTTTATTACGTTTGTCTACAATATCAGAGGTGGATGTTGGTGATACGGCAGTAGAAACTGAACATTCCCAACAATACACAACTACACACTGTAGCTGTGTGACAGATGGCAGCAAAGGAGCAGTCCGACAAAATGGTGTCTGACATGGAAGTGCAGATGAAACAAAGGTTTGTCACTGAATTCCTCTGTGTGGAAAAAACTGACACCCACTGACATTCATTGATGCTCGCTGAATATTTATGGACAACAGTGGATGTGAAGACATGAAAAACCTTCTGAATAGCATTTCTCCTCTCACAGTCCTCTTGCTCCAAGCCCTCTGCATTCTATCAGTGCATGAAGTTGCCCTGCCGTTCTGCTAAGATGGTGAAAACACACCTATTGGAAAACCTTCTTTTCTAGATAGTCTAAAAGTGAAAGAGTGAAGCAGATAAATCCATACGCAGGCCCATTGGGTCTTCCTTGTACTTTACCCTTGATGTTTCTTTCTTAATGTCAGACTCTTTTTTTTGTTATATTTAGAACATCTGAAGCAATATGGAAAAGATGAATAGAAAAGGATTATTCATTCTCATACTACAAGATCTAAGGAGCATCAAATGAAATTATGATGTGGCAGACCCAAAACAAGCATAAGGAAGTACTTCTCCATATCGCACATAGTTAAACTGTGGAAGTCCTTGCTCCAGGATATTGGGAAGCCGAAAGTACACTTAGGTTCAAAAGGTCAATGGCTAAATTCATAGAATAAAAAACAGTCAAATTATCTACCACAAGTATATTATTATACCTGGCTTAATCAGTTCTACACTAACACTGCAAGAAGTTGGGCACATACACTCATATACTCTGTTTAGTTTTCCTATAGTCTTCCCTGGACATCTGCTAGAGGCCTGTCAGAAACACGATACCAGAAGAGATAAGTGCGCCATCTGACCTAATTATGGCTTTTCCAGACTAAGACCATAAAAAAATCCTACAAGAATTAACAGGAAAGAGGCTACTTATTAGACAAACACACCTTTTCAAACATCAAGAGTCAGATATGTGAAGAGAGTTATCCTATTCCATCAGTACCCATCCAAAGACACACTGTTCAAAAAAACTTAATTGGGATACTGTACAGATTCCCAATTTCATAATTGATACTATAAAATCTTTAACACCATAATCAGCTCTAAGCTGCAATAGTCTGAAAAAAATCACTTGTTTATATCAGAGGTGTTGAGTCAAAAAAAAAATCAGTGTATGCAACCCTGACACACAACATTGTTCCTGGCACCTGCTGCGAAGAATCATTCCAAAATCCTGCAGTGAACAGTGTGCTAAGCATTACCCTCTGCATATGCTTATTAATTAGGTCAACATATTTCATAATTGGATTCTACAGTATGACCTCTTTAAGCAAGACTAAAATGCAAACTTTTATCTAGGTGAAGACTGCTAAGTCTCGTGTCCTGGATGTATGTGACATTTTGTAACTCAGAAAGCAGCTCCAACTGTAAATGAATGGACCTTTTTAGAACGCTTTCATGATTGAACTCAAATATTTCACATTAAGATGGTAGTATACCCATACAAAAATCATTCCAAATTATTAAAAAATGGGCTTAAGTATTCACTAAGATCACAGCACTACGTGCAATATGTAGTAAGAATGGTTTCAGTGGATTCCTCTATACAACATCACGATTACTGTCATCTGATCATAACACAAGTGCGGCTAACGCAGCTGCCATGTCAGCTTCTCTTCAGGGGCCAGGTCTTAATCATAAATCAACAGAATGACTAATTCAACATTGTTAAAACCAGCAAGTAGCTGCTTGGAGCCATTCCAGTTTTTACATCTTTCGAAAGGTCAATACACCTACTCAGAGACACAATAGTCCTATCTTTCACTATGTTTTCTTCTCTTCTAGGATTGAAAAATAACATGTTAGCACTTAAATGTAAGTATGTTTTAACTAACAATTAAAATGCTCATTAATTCTGAAAGAGTGACCCAGTAAAACAAAGACAGTTTTAGTTCTCCTTTCATACCCACAATTGAAAAGCCTCTTTGCTGTTTTAAATACTTTAATAGTTGTAAAAGTCTCACGAAAACATTTTACTGCTGAGCACTTCCTGCGTTACCCTTACTTTTGTTACAGCGATATTACAAATTAAGCTCAGAAATAAACTTCTTCAAGTTGAATGACTAGTCTATATGTGGCTTACATTTCAATATGTACCTCTGCCCCCAAAATAATAACAAAAATCACAAATTAAGTGGCATCTAACAGCAAAATATATCGTAATCATTTACATCTGCTTACACCACACAAATGGCAAAAGCCTACCGTTAGCATCCTTCATAGAAAAAAATTATTCTGCTCTTAAATATAAAAGCTTTGCTGCATAAACAAGAGGATTTAAAGCTGTAGCAGAGTGGCTGAATGAAGGAAAATGGCAATCTTTCTGGTTCTTGTAGATGCCTTTCCCTATCACACAATGTTTCCCACTCATAAATACATGACAAATACTTCCTCAATCATTTTTTACGAGCAGGGATGCACAGGGGGTAGTCAATGGCTAGCTTGAGGGAAAATAGGAACAGCAGGAGGCAGAAACTGTACTGAAAATGGCTATGTGGTAAATTCTCTTCTGGAACATCACTCAGCTACCCAGGCTTTGATCTTTCAGCTACAATTACACTAACATCCATGAGACCTGGGCATATTTTTTTAAACTAAATTATTAATTGTAATGGAAACAGTTAAACCATTTCATTGTATGACTCCTCAATTCAACAGTCTGATTTATTTTTTTTTTGTACAAATTAAAAATCGTAATTTATACAAAGATATGCTTTCAATTGGGTTTAACTATGTCATCATCACAACTAGTCTCACAAAAAACATGGGGTGACTGGCGACAGCTAAATCACAGACTGGCGTCTCCTAAGTAGTCTGTCTACCATTAGAGTCTGGGAAATGGTATTTACTGTACAATTAGAGCCAGTGAGCTCTACCTGTAATCATCCAAATACAGGTGTGAGGATCCCTTTCGGACAAGGAAACCGATGCATCCATTTTCACATAAACTTCCACATCTGTACTGTTACAGCAAACCTCAGGAAACCTCAACATTTGCATTCAGAAAAAAACATCACCTGACAATAACAGAATGAGTACTACTACCATGACTTTAAAGACTTTCTTGGATAGAAACAGTTTTAATGTTCAAATATTCCTACCTACAAAATATTCAAAGAACGAATAAACCAATTTAATAATTATAAAATCCAACCAAACATGAAAAACTTTAATTATTACACTGGTTATCAAGTTCAATCCAAAAGTCTGTTTTTTGGGGGCTGAGATTGGATGCCATTGAAAAGATTAAATTTTGTTCTTAAATACTAACACAAAATGTCTTGGAGTATCAAAAGGACAGTTTTAGTTGCAGTAATTTCACAGAATTTATTCTAATGATTTATTGGAGTTAACCATCTGACATTAATTATTGTTTTGGCTTCCAGTCTATGAATGTTTATTTTTCAGTTTAAAGCCTTCTCACTCTTTGATATCATATGGAAATGAGAATTTTTAATGGAAAATTGAAACCATGTGCATCTAAGTACTTAATGAAGTACAGGGAGAAACAGAGGGTGTACTTTAGGAGAATTCAGATATTCCGCTTTGGATACTTCTGATTTGTTTGGATGAGCTACACACATATATCTGTTCACAAACATGCGTTCGTGCATCTTCGAAGTATTTCACAAGCGTTTAAAGATCTGAGAACTAAAAAAAGGCTTGTTTGCTTTTTGAATAAAACATGCTGCAACTGATTTTTTTTTCAGAGTATACTATTTAATCTGTTCTTTCCTCCACAAACTAAATATTTATCCCATCTAGAGCTTCCTATGACGTGCTAAATGTACTTCTCAACAGTGGATTTCCACCATATCTATCTACCATGCTAGCCCCGAATCTTCATCCACCTCACTGAATGCCTGATAAATACATGATGGTTGATAAATCAATTTAAGTCACATCGATGTCAGAAATATGTGAAAAAATTCCTGTGCTGTCCATGACATTAAAGATCATCAAGACAGGCCTATAAACTGTAAGTGAAGTGTGAGCAGTAGCAATGAAACCAGACAACAGCAAACAGAAGTGGACTGTTAAAATGTTCAATTTTGCCCATTTGAAAGCTTTCTGTGCAACTGACATAGCATTAGTCCTCTGGCATTCAATTCATTCTCTTGGAATGAAAGAGATGGTGCTCAGATGATCAGAATAATACATGATAACAACACATGCTTATTTGAATTAGTAGTTCTAAATCAAATATTTTCTTCACAGCTAATGGATTCACATAAAAATATTAAGAAGGAAAATATACTTTTTCTATTCTATACTTTCATTCATAGTTTTACCACATGCACTGTACTCAAGCAGCATGACAGTGGGAGCATAACAAACAACAGAAGTGTAGCACCAGTTTTCATTCCTATTTGAATAAATATATTTCGACTTTAAAGAGCAAGGAATTGTTCACCGTTGAACAAAATGGGACACAGAAACACATATTTAGACATGTAACTGAACATACTTACCATTTGTTTTTCTTCCTAATGTAGTCTTTTTCAGAGAGGTTAACCAAATAGATCATGGGTTTTGATGTGAAAAACAAATGTTTGTTCAAAACATCAATCTAGAAGTAAAAATGTAAGAGGAGAAATTTAATAACAAGTTATATCAAATCGAGTTACATTAAGGACTATTTTCCTCATGGCATTTCTGAGAAGGCAACACAAAATCTAGTGAGTAGATCACACTGAAAAACAGAATTGGCAACAAATTTAATGTTCAGTACACTGTGGATATGAATTCTACAAAAAAAAAACTGAAAAAAGACAGTAACATGTTGCAAAATTAGAAGATAGTTCATGGGATAATACTTATAGCCTACCTCTTTGTCATTCCAATCATGATAGAAGCGGACAGCCTTCTTTTCATCTATTACCCAGGTTTTGATTTTGCACATTACATCCTATGAAAAACAAAAAAAAAAAAAATCAAAGTCAAAACTCATCTGGACATCAAACAATTCTGTTCCATAAGCAAGGCACATACAGATTAAAATTCAGCATGAACGTGCTAATTTAAAATTAGACAATATACCTTAAACACATTTTTTACCATCTCAAAAAAATAAAACTTCCTGTTTCAAGAGACATTAAAGACAAATAGCAATTACTAAAGCAATACAAATCCCATCAACAGAAAGTTAAATACATGAGATCCAAGTATCATCTCCTGCCACCAGGAAAATTAGCAGAACTCATAAAACGTATGTAAAAATCAGTACATTTTAGATTGCTTTTCAAACTCAGTAAGACGCGACATTTCAGCATCCAGCGGGAGAGACCACGCACAATATAAACATGCCATTAAGAAAAGGGAATGGGTGGGAAAAAAACACTGCAAATCTATTTTTTAAATTGCTCACCAAAGAAATTGAGCCTATTATTGATGATCCACCCTTCAAAAAATTAATTCAAATGGCCAGAGCCCTTTTTATTCCGCATTAATTTTTCGCCAACACCTTCTCCCTCCCCCCCAAAATGAAACCTGCCAAAGCTTCCATTACACAATGGCAAGAGCCTTGCTCTGGTGACCTCCAACCAGCTGCATTCACTTTCAGAACATCTCTCTCCGCAGGAAATCTAAAGGCCTTTTAGTTAGCAAGCTAGTGTGCATTCAGAAGGAGTAACTGCAGGAAGAGCCCAATGTGCTTTGTTTCTCTGGCCTTTCTTCACAGAAAGATTAATCATCTGTGAAATGGAAACGGCAAACAGCAAGTGACACAAACTGAACCCTTCAAGCCTTTCCTCATCAGTTTTGTGGTGCTGAATCTGAAAGCTGCGTGTGGCACGGCTCTCCTTACAGGCAGGTGTTAATAAAAGGCTCTCGGGTCTGAAAGGTCACCCTTGGCTCTTCTAGGAGTAGTACATTTCTGAGTCGTCGATTTTTCTGAGAGATAATTTATGATCATGCTTTAAATAATGCTTTTTTTTTGTTGTTATAATTGACACAACTGAGAATTAGGGTATTTAAAACACAAAGAACCATTCCGTGAACCATTGAGCGCACAACATTTTTTACACTTAGTGCTAGGCGGCTGAGGCACATTATAAACAACCACAAATAACATCAGTATTTACTACAGCCTTTTCTAGTCGAGCAGTTGCTGCAGTGAAAAACAAAGACAAAGCTCTTCGAAATCTTCAGATCCTGATTTGAAACCCTCCAGGAACAGGACTCCCCACAGATTTTAACAAGGAAGGGGCACGCTAAAACTTTTAATGAAATCTAACATGTTCTGACGAAGAATAATCACTTTTACTCTCCTATAACTGAATTTCACTCATAAACGTTTAAAAGTGGCTAATATAACACCATTTCCTACAAGGAGAAGATCAAAGTGCTATATTACAAATGCATTATGATTAAAAAAGCACTGTGCAGCTTTGCTATTAACTGTTCTTTAAACCCTAAAAGGCTTCCCATAGATCTCACTTGGCACTGCATATACAACCTTTGACAAGTAATGTAGACCATTTTTATTCATTGCCTAAAATTGTAGGCAATTATGTGCGTCACACTGGCCACCTGCAAATTCTGAATGCCTGCTCCAGTTGTCAGAGCAAAAAACTAATGTCGGAGGGGATTAATCTAGGGGGAGAGAGTCCTCTTTAATGGCTCCAGCAGGTGAAATGGCCCAGCTGGTTACTGTGATGAGTGGCCAGAACAGCTTATGTAGAGACATGCAACAAGATTACACATAAAGAAGAAAACAGTGGTGCCATCTTATCTTTAACCCTATCTGCTTTTTATTTTTTAATTAATCGTTATGAACGAGGCAAGGGAAGCAATTCTAACGATAGGTACTTTTCATTTAGAATGTTTATCTTCAGCTTTTTTTCAAATACATAAACAACAACAAAAAAAAAAATCAGCACAATCTCAAAGGTTCCTGGTCAGCAGTGAAGGAATCCTGACTGCACGACATTTCAGGTTTTAACATAATGCTATAGGTACCCACCACGTGGTTTTTCGCATTATAATTCCCCCCAAACAGCAACACATTATTGCACATAAACTACAGGTGATAAAAGATTACAGAAGAAAACATTACAGCAATAGCTGTTTAAGAAAATCTCTTAAGCTTAAGGAGCAGTAAAATGTTTGCTTTTTAATTATGCTGTAAGGGGTGCTATGTACAGTGGAACTTCCAGAAAATTTCAGAAATGAATACAGCAAACATTTGCTCTTTCTGAAGCATTTTTAAGCACACAGATGTAAATCAGAGCTTCCTGTCCACGTTCTTCTTCTGACAGCTGCATATCTAAGCCAACTTTGACACAAACCTAACTTTTCAGAGTTAAGCCATAGGTACCCAACTTTATGCAGTTTACAGCCGTTGTTCAAGAGGAATTCCGTGAGTAACTTGAACAGGGAAGGCTGACCAGCCCAAGGTGACGTGCAGAGCTGGCAGCTGTCTGAGTGCAGATCTGTTTCAGTTTTACAGAGAAACAGGTAAAGCATCGGAAAGCTCTGTTTAAAGAAAGGATAGAAGCTTGAAGAAAACAGAAAACCTATGTTTTAAGCAAGAAGATGGAAAGAAAAAAAAAAGGAATTATTCCAAGAGGAATTTTTTCTGATGGAATACGTGGGCAGCTGCAACAGGCAGAATGTAAGGCAGAGTCCACAGCTAAAATAACACAAGTGACAGAGGAACTCAAATTCTCCTGCACCAGTGGTGGTGTCATATTCAAATGAGATTTAATACAATCCCTTAGCAACAAATCTGCTACATGCTTGTTGACAATATGAAGAAAGGCAAGTATATACTCCCATATATTTCTTGTTCACTTGGCTGCCCCAATACCCCAAACAAACATGCAAAAAGCACATTTTGAGGCTATAATTCATTTAGCACTGTTTTTAGTTTTATTAATTGCTTCTATTTAGGCCTCGTGAAAGAATATGAACTGACCTTTTTATCTTCACTATCACTGTAACAGTCATTTAAACACATTTAGTCATTACTCTAGTTAACTCCAAGATGTTTAATAACAGAACGTGGAGCAATGATCTGCTTGGTTTCATTAGGGCTGGCCTCCCCAGTTGTACACTTCGAGGTCAGCCTGCCACCAGCAGGACAATCCACTTCTCTTTGTTGGTGACAAGAGCATTCCCTTGTTTTTCAGCTAGGAGCATTATAGCAAGCATCATTTAAAACATCATCAAAAAAGATTCCAAAATCCAACTTATGATTGCAAACGCATATGAAATACAGCAAACATCATGAATATCAAATACCACAGTTTTAAACATCAATTCATTTCTGACTATATCCTTGGCAATACACTTAGTGCACATGAATACTTGGTATACTTAGCTATATGCAATACTGAGTTCATGTCCTGTCTAGTTTTCCAAAGATGATGAGCAGTCAACACAGAAATGTTAAGCAGGAATTTCACAATACGTATTTATTTATAGTATTTTATAAAGTTGGGACATTCAAATTGCATCTAGGAGATTTATCAAGATGTGCTCGCAAGACACTACTGCATAGAAAAATGTGCATACATTAATAAACTCCTTGGATGGATGATAGTAATAACGTGTGTGTATGCCAAATTCTTCTTGCAGCATGAGGGACTAAACCGAAGCTTGGAAAACTCACTTGCCTACTTGGCACCAAAGAATTGTGAGGCTTTTGTTGGAAATTAGCAGGGCATGTAATTAACTTCCGCAAATTTAATAAAGAAGTAAGCAGTTGTGAGGATTATCACTTCACACTTCAAAGTGCAAGTGAACTCTCCATGATTCTGCAGGCAGTGCAAAAGTCTCTGCTACTATGGAGAATGACTGTGAATACGACGCTCTTCTCTTCCCTGGAGGGAGATATTTCTAGGAAATGTGGAGTGCTTCTTTGCACCTTATTTGTTTGCTTCAGGACCTCCAAAATATAGTAACTGATCAGCCATATGACAACACTTGAAAAGCAAACGTGTTTTATTAAAATATTTCAATTTAGGCAACACTATACCAAAGTAGTAACTTGGCGAAGGAGATGTAATTGTCCACATTCTATCAACTTCACTGTTCTGTTCCTCTCACAAACTGGAAGAACTACCTAAAGCCATTACCTGTAGCTGTTAGCTACTACCTCACATTTCATACATAAGTCACAGCAAGCCAGCAATGAAGGTAACAGTGTAAAGTGAACAATTCAGACTCAAGAATCTGGCTGTGTCGTATGAAAGTGTTTAATTAAAAAACAAACACTGCATACACTAAATGGAATCAACACCATCTAAACCAGTAGGCCTAGAACATAATTGTCGATCAACAACTCCTTGAGTTTCTGGTGACGCTCCAAATAAACTGTTTGCATATTGCTAGTTATCTTTTGTCAACACCCTAAAAAAGACCATTTTATTGACAAATGATGAGAGTAAGTGACTATGAGGAGCATAATCATACATGTAGTGAGCAGAACTATCAGAGAGATTTAGTGAAAGCAAACAATGTTTTTCAGTACAATAAATTCAAGTCATCAGAGTACTGGATGGAGGATGAGGAACTATGGACATGGTATTTACCAAGTAGAATACCTGCTCCTTGCTAGAGTGACTGAGACTTGAAAGTTACAAGCAAATGAAATGTACTAAATTAACTAAAAAGACTAATACAATCTTTGAGTATATAAGTACTAATGTCAAACATGAATACTTCTACACTTCTCTGCTGAAATACTGAACAACAAAAGATAGGAGAAAAGGCATAAAAGGTTTTGAACAAGTGCTTACATGTGAAGACCCAGTTGTGCTTAAATCTTACTCTTCTATTCTTACAGCATTTTATATAAACATAATTAACAAAAGTCTCAAAAAATCACTAACACAGATCACTGAAAAAATGGCTGAAAAGTTGAAGCTTGACAAATACAGAATAAAAGGATATTTTAAAACATGTTTTATTTATCAACAGTAAAGACATGCAGGGGATCAAACTAGATCATTACTATGATTTCATCTGGCTTTCAAAATAGCTGTGGTGTCTTTTCAGACACATACACAAATTACACGTCCACAGAGAATAAAGAGTACTGCTAGATAGCAAAGCTGTGCTTCTCAAAAAACAAGTTACTGCATCCACACCATTCAACATTTAACATTTCCTCATTAACACAATGAAATACATGGCAACCACAGTCCTTCCGTTCAGGCTTTCCTGGAAAAATCTCTTTCAGCTCTACCTGGCATAATATCATCTCTGTACTTCCCTTAGAGGCTTTCTGGTAATTTACAAGAGAGAGACTAAATTGATAAAATTAGAATTTATGATAAAAGCAATGTTTGGAAACAGCAGTACTTTTAAAGGACAATTAAGACAAAACGTCAAGTTTAAAAGATCACGTTTTTCAAACGTTTTAAGCGGTTAAATAAGCTGTAGCAGCTGGGTGCAAGGAAGAGAACAAGTCAGGTACTGCATCAACAGTGAGCTCCTCTGAGGCACAAAACAATGTCTAATCTCTTACAATTCCCTTGCTCACCGACTTTAATGAAAATACAATGGGAGAAGTAATGGATTTAGGACAAGTGTATTATCCTTTCTTCTATTCAGTACATCCTAACAGAGCCAGTACAAGCTGTACATGGTATAAGGTTTACTCAGAGCTAGATGCCAGCAATGTTTACGAACCACTGCAAGTACTTCCACTTACAACGTTTTAAAAGCATTCCAGACAACATAACTCATGTTAATAAACCTCAAATTCTCCTGTGTTGGCCATCTTTACTGGTTTAAATGCATAATACACTTAAAAAAAAAAAAAAAAAAAAAAGAACACCCAAAAGATATATTCAGTCCTAGATTTCTAGAAGAAAATTAAGCAGACATGAATACAAAAAGTAATCTATCTTCAAGTGATAATTTCTCTCAGTTCAGAAATTCAGAAAGGGAGCTTGAACTGAAAATCAAAATGACACATCTTAGACGCAGATTGACCAAGCTCTTCTTACTGCACTTGTCTACATAGCATCATTTCCAAGGAGTTCCATGTGAGGATATTTGTCCTAGAAGTAAATAAAGCCAACTGAGAAAGGGATATTTTTCAGAGTACAATTATTCAGATACAGAGATGTGTTGTCGCATATACCGTCCACTTAAAAATTGTAACTGGGGCTTGATCTAGACATACCCAGAGATACATTCTTTGCAAAAGTAATTATTCTAATTCACTGTTCAAATCTACACAGGAAAGATCAGCCATGACAGAAAGTAAGCACTAAATTGCCTTTGTCTACTGATAATTCCCAAAGAAATCCAAACATGTATTTACACATTATATATTTCAACCTCAGGCTTTACTACCAATTAATTCACAAACATCTGCCACGAATATATTCCTGTTACATTCATAATGTTCTTCAGAATGAACTTTAATTTCCTCTAAATACCGCATTAAGCACAGCAAATGGTCCACTGAAGATTTTAGGCATAATTACATGCATTAAGAATATAAATATTTTCTTGATTCCCTATGATTTAACATTTAAGTTACTAATTGTAACAAGTCATTGGCAAAAAGTGTGTCAACAATGTACAATTTTTCTTTCCTTCTTATTCCAGTGGAACACACTGACCTCTCAAACTTTCGTCACAAAAGGAGACGAAAGCAACTGACAAAAAGAAATCCAATTCACCACAGCATTTATCTTCAACTTGGAATGAAAGAAAGGTGAAAATTCCCAACTGACATCATCAGTTAGATGAAATCAAAGTTCATCCATCCGTGAGAACTCTGGTGAGCACTTGCAGTACGAGGTCAGCAAATTCTGCTGAGCACAATCCCATTCATCAGAATATTGCAGGAAGGGAAGACTTACACCCTGTTTTCACGTAGCACATTGGTAATGAGAAGCAACAGAATCTACCATCCCTCTGCTGTTTGTGATTCATCTCCCAGATGCTATTAGTAATTTTAAATGAACAAAACCACTTTTCGAACAGCTCCTGCATTATAAGGACAAGACCAAGACAGTAAATGGAAGGGAGGAGGGAAGGAAGGGGCATAGATTACATAGATACATATGTGCTTATGGCTATTTATGCACTGTGGTTATGGTCATCGTACCAATTAATTCATCATCTACTGCACTAACAAAGCAAAGCTTGATGCAGTTCTTCTGCATTAAATGGTACTGATACAAAGACATGAAAAGGCATCTTTATTTTCATAATTGCAATTGCTTTTGCTCTTAAAAATTGTATTCAGTTTCAAAAACTAACCTAATTTTCAAGTTGACACACTTTAGCGACAGAATTCAGATGTCTTGCAGAACTTACAAAAGCATCCTTTGAGCTGAAAACTGGAAGTTCAAATGCAGCGGACATTGATACTGACCTATTGTAAAAGCTGCCTTTCAACTGAAAATTGGAAGCTCAAACACTGCAGGCACTGATACTGACCTGAGGATTTTGTCTTCGTATCACTGAAGTCAACAGTCTGTGTGAACTGAACTATAAATAATATTCTTGTGGTCAGATATATAAATCACAATACCATTACCACCACAAATTATTCTGTGCTGGAATTCAAGATTTGGAGCACTAACAAAGGGATGAATGAACAGCTATCAATTGCAGTGGGTCAATCTCTAAGGACTAGAATTGAATCATGCAGGAAGGGTAATGGAAGAGAATCCTGTAATAATGTTCACTTAACTGTATTATATTGTATTAACTTGAAGATCTCCATCTCCAGGACTGAAAATCCCATAAATCATGTATATATACACATATATAAATATATATTTAAAACAAGATCTATAAATATAAAAGATACCTCAATTTTCCTTTGAAATCTCCTGCTACCCAAAAATGACAGATGAATAAGCTAACAACAGTGAAGTTTAATTCAACTTCTTTCTCATATCTCTGCAGATACCAGCACCAAAAAGATAAAAATCAAAGCTACTCATTGCCTTTCTGAAGCTATATTCATGCTACAGTAGTACACAAAAATATCAGAAATATTTTTGTTCTACAACACCTTGTAAGAAGGTCATAGTCAAAATATTACATAAAGATATGTTGAGTCTGAAAGAACAGTATTCTTAGTAAAAGCAGGCAATCATTTCTAAGTAGACTGAGAATGCTTGCAAAACGCAAAAATGTGAGTGTAAAGGAAGCTATTCCAAGCCTGTGTCAACAGTACATATTGCTGATCTTGGACCATATTGTGTTATTGATTTTTAAGTAGAACTTGAAAATTATTTCATTGATGGCTCCTTAACAGCAGTTGGCTACTTTATTTCTGCTGACAGGGGATTGAGAAATCAATTCTGCGAGAGACAGTGCTAACAGTTAACACTGTATTCAATAGCAAAGCCAGGTCATCGCACAAAGGTGAACTTACCAACTATACACAACGTGGGCTTACGTGAAGAAAAAATGATAATTAACAAGTCTGAGCAAAGGTGTGAGAAGGCAGGCAATCCAATGAAAACATCAGATTTCAGATTTCCTGGCCGATACAGACAGACAATTTGCTCTTTTCTGTTTTTCCCCCACCCAGGATGGGGGAAAGCTTTCACAGATTTCGAACTATGGAGTTACAGCTATAGAGGCTTACTGACAAAGCAAACAATTCATATTTATGACATAAGAAGAATGATTTCTACTTTCAATTAGGTTTCATGAAGCTCATACTGAAATCCCATTTGATAGCAACAATAAGTTTACACAGGTCACCCAGAGATTATAGTCTCTCTGAAATCAGTAACTTTTCCATAGCTTTCATATTAAGCTTATTGTTATATTCAGAGCAAACAACTAAAGGAAAAACAAGTTTAACTAAGCTTAATACTATTCCTTTTCTTCCTTCATCTTCTTCCTTCCCTAACGTTATATAGCATTTTTCCTCAATAGATTTCAAAGTGTTCTAAAAAAAGTGGAAAGAAATGAAAAATGCAATTCAAGTGCTAGATGTTTCTATTCAACGGGGGAAAGAAAGCAATTAGAAGGTCTGAAAGTGATACGGTTAAGAAAGCTTTCAGTATTTCTACTTGAACAAAACACAGAACTTTCAAAACTCTCCTCAGTTAAAAATTAAGAAATTCTCAAGTATCTTTTAATTCCTCCAAGAAGGATGAGAAAATCATAGGAAAAAAAACCAAAACAATGCTACCTGGAAATATCAAGTTTTTCCTCTTTTAATTCCCCAGTTTTGCTGAAAGGGAAAACGACTATGAGCACTCAGAAAACAGAGAACAGCTGTTTGTTGTGAACCTCTGTTGCAGAAGGAGAATATTAGCAATATCTAGTATTTTAATGTTGTATCATGTAAAAAAGGCAAATGTTGAGAAGGTTTCCATTCTCTCCTAATTTATGTAGGCAAACTGTTAGAAAAAAAAGCCCTTAATCCACTCTACACTACTGTCTCAATGTCTTTTCTACCCTAGAAAGAGGAAGCACAAAATACACAGAATCACAGAATTATCTAAGTTGGAAAAGACCTTCAAGATCATCAAGTCCAATCATAAACCTCAGCTACCAAGTTCTACAACTAAATCACATCCCTTAGTGCCATGTCCACACATCTCTTACACATCACCAGGGATAGGGACTCCACTACTGCCATTGGCAGCCTTTTCCACAAATAAATTCTTCCAAATATCCAATCCAAATCTCCCCTGGCACAACTTCAGACCATTTCCTTGTGTTCTATCCACTGTCACCTGAGAAAAGAGACAGACACCTTCCTTGCTGCAACCTCCTTTCAGGTACCTGCAAAAACCTTACATTGGGTTATCTGCTCCAGGGAAGTGTAATCTTTAATTGTTTTACTTATCATTTTTTTTCCCCCACCAATCACATATGCAATAAGAGGAAACTACAAGGAAGTCATTAACTGCAGTTAATTCTGCAGGCCAGTATGTAAGCATAAGCACAGGCTTTCTCTGCAATGCAAAACAGTAAAGGAAAAAAAGACAAGAAAAGCTGTAGAGGAGCTAATTACAACCCAGTAACTGAAAATCTAAGTGAACTCATCCAGTAGATGGAAAAGTCAGAGACTCGCTGTTATGATCTTACACAAAAGTCTATTGGTAAGAAATGCATAATGAGGCCTGAGGATTGATTTACCGGGAAAAGAAAATCAACCAGACAGATCTTTCAGAGACCTTTACCCTAAAAATGTCCTTTTTACTAAGGTCTACTGCCCACCTCACAATTCAAGCATACAAGCCACAAAGGAAGACGAAGAAGGAGATCCAAGATCAGCAGGACTCAAAAGACCTGATGCTCCACAGCACTTCCCTGGGAAGATTCTCTGGTGACTCTAGAGAGCAGAGTTCCTACTTGCAGCCTTTGTCTCCACAGAAGAATTTTATTTGCGCCTTTCCCTTCTGTTCAGCCACCCATTTCCATGAAACAAAAGAATTTAATACCTTTGAAACCTCTATTGTTGTTGACAAACTCAGCTGAAACTGGCCAAGTGTAACAGCTGTTACTGAGGTTAGAACTGGCAGAGCAACGCAACTTCAAAACCTTGCGTTTTCTTGTGATCACAAAGAAAGGCTAAAATCCCGCAAGGAATGACAGGAAGTCTAAATTACAAGCACAAGATGAGAAAGTCATTCTGACAGTTGAATCACAAATTAAATAATGGTTAGGAGATTGAAGGGAGAGGCATAGAAAAGGGTAAGAAACAAAAGCTGAGTAGAGATCAACTAATAATGGAGATGTTAAAGTTCTAATTGATTTAAATTGTGTTTCTAGATTTGGGATTTTAATTTACTGTCTTCCTTCATTTTAGAATAATCTGATGTTTTCTGTTTTTAAGCACATGCCAACTTCCTGTAGCTATAAAATGAGTAAGAATAGGTCTGTTATGCAGCGATAACTGTACCTATCCATTAGGGTTACATGATGACATTGAGAACTTTAAATGCACTTTGATTACATCTTCCTGACATCAAAAAAAAAAACAAACACCTGTTGAATTCTTTCTTGGCACAGAAAGACACTTCAGACAAGCACACTAAAAATCTGGACAAAAACGTTTCCATTGTGAGAAACAGTTTATTTCCAGAGGTGACTGTACAAGGAAGTAAGCGAGAAGAGCTCACCGACTTGGACAGAACAGCATTATACCTACCTTATTTTCATTTTCTCATTCTGAAGTGAAATACAGCCTCTGTCCGAACTTGGAATTCTCTATAGACAAGGTTTTTGCTTGTCTCTAACATGAATTTAAACATGCAAGATGCTATTTGAAACTGTAGGCCTAAGTTTCAGTGTTCCTCTAAGCAGATACAACTATATATGAAGGACAAAAATCACTGCCCACATGTTCTCAAAACACGTTGATGTGTCAGGTGACCTGAAGGGAAGCACAACTGATTCTCTCTGGGCTTTTACAAAAGACTTCAAATGGTCCAACGTTAGCTGCTTTTTCTCACCTACACCAATCAAGGAATAGAATACTTCTAAAGCCAGACAAAGAAAGACTAGTTCTTCACCAACAGAAACTACCAAGGAAGTGCTTTTTATCACTGCATCATGGAGAAGGATATTCGATTTCAAATTCTGTTCAATGCTCAACACTAGCTAGGGGAAAAAAAAAAAAAAAAAAAAAAAAATAATTTTAAAGTGCACTTTAATATTAATAAACTAAAATACCAGCACTGATGTGACAATTTTTTTTCTTATTAATTGCTATCTAAAAAGATATAGAATAAACCAGTATTTTTCACTTGATAATTACCAAGCATAAATAGCCTGTTCTCACATTGATATGCTGTTGTAATAATTAGAGAATACTCTTTACATACCACCAGAAATATCTCTAGAAATTTCATGAAATAAGGAAAAATTAATAACTAGACTACCTGCAAACTCTAGTCGACTAAAAAGTCAAGTGGCAGTAAAATAATCATTTGAAAAAAATATACTTAAAGCTGATAATTATTATATATTTCTAACCTATAAAAAAACACCACTGTTACCCTGTGATAATTGAGCTCATTTAAACAGCTTTCCACAACTACATTCAAAAATGAAATGAAGACTGCTAGTTGAAGTTAACATGCACAAAAAACACAATAGTGCAATCAGATTAAGAAGGTACATTCATTTGGTAGAGACACAAGGAATACTGGTATCAGAGTGCAACTTAATAGCAAGAGTAATTTGGAAGTGACTGCTGGACTTTGAATCATGACTAAACCCCTGATCTTAGTGTGATGAAGTGCTGGCAACTCTAATATAACAAGCTGTCAGCAAGAAAATTACAGTTAAATTTTTTAAATGACAAACCTTCACCCTTCCCCATGTCACCCCATCTTGGCAGGGGGCTTGGTTGAAGTTCCCTTCTAACCTTAGCCGTTCTATTCTATTTCAGTGACTTTTATAAATGAAATCTTAAGCTTTCAAAAAAAATTCAATACTTATTTACACTAAAAGACACATAAAAATGGCAGTAGAGTTTTGTATTATGCATGTGGGAAATCATTAGCAAAATCCAACAGTACAAAAATTTGAATTCAATGCAGACAGCAATAAATTATCTACTTTTATACTCACATATTCAGGTTTCAACTTCTTGTCTCCTCCTCTCACAGCTACTTTTTCTAGCTTGTCTATACTCTGAGTGATCAGTTCTTCATCTTTAAGTCTAAGTTCCTCATGTATTATTTCAATGTCTCGAACAGGATCTACGCTTCCTTCCACATGAGTGATATCATCATCTTCAAATGCTCCTAAAACAAGAGAAAATTTAAATTATGTACTAAGCCAACAAGACAGAATTTAAAACAGACTATCAAGAATCACAAGAGTTTGCAATGAAAAAGTCAAGTCAGCAGTCTGTCTTACTGACTGTACACAAGCATTATAGGCAATATTTTATACCATACAGTTTTAGATTGTAAATTTACGTATAAACTCCCAAATGCAGAGATTTATACACATAGATACAAAGCACAGCATTACACGTTTCAGGAGAGCATTTATGGCCAGGCTGGATGGGGCTCTGGGCAGCCTCATCTGGTGGCTGGCAACTCTGCCCACAGCAGGGGAGTTGGAACTACATGATCTTTAAGGTCCCTTCCAACCTAAGCCATTCTGTGAGTCTATGATTAAGCCATCTTTAAGAGTTTCTTCTAAAAAGAACAGATTAAAGCACTTTTCTGAAAATTGGTATCACTGTATCTAATGGTATCTTACCTACCAGTAGCAAACACAGCAGCCAAATTCAAAATTGTAGAACATTTCAGCATATACAGTAAATGACCCGTGGAAAGAAAACCTTACAAATCATCCTGGCAACCCTCACTGGCTGACCAATTTTATGCATTAAGAAAAAAAGAAGTTCTAGACAAAGAATTCTGAAGTTCTGAATGACTCTTAGTGTTTCCAAGGGAAACGGGGTTTAGGAAAAAAAAAGGCCTGAAATCATCTGGCAGACCTCTTCCCTGTTTCAATCTACTTTATCACTGTGGTTGTGACGGTGATTAGATAATGAACCACTCAGACACACAATTTACACAGCAGCTAATTTCATCGGCCTGATTTGAGGGTATGGTTTTTAGGGGGCCATCAAAGAAGCAGATGAAGGTGCATTTGTCATATATGAGTGACAACCATTCACACTATCTGAACAAAATGGTGCTGGCCCTTATTAGAAACACATGCTATTATCACATATTTAAAGTGCAGTTGAAGCCATAATTTCAAATTGCCAACTGGAAACATAAGGGTAAAACAACCAGATATTACTGAAGCATGTGTGCTGACTTCATGCCCTTCTGAAGACAACATGGCACCATAATTCAACTAGGGTTTAAATTATCAAATAAAAAGCATTTAAAAAATCTATAAATATTTTAAAAACAGAAATATGAACAGTTTATTACTTATTCCTAGAACCATTTTCAGAGTATTCGTGCACTTAACCTGTAACGTTAAATACGTATCTCAGAAATAAGTCATTATGAGAACTTTATATAAATATTACCAAAATGAAAATGAACTGCTTTTTTGCAAGGAAATAAAGGCAATTTTTGTACTACCCATAAGAAAAAAGCTAAACTACAAACAACTCCTTAACTGACAGGCAGCTAAGATTCTTCATTGTCACATGTATCTTAAACTTCAGTTTCCTTCCTAACCTACTGAAAATAGTGGTTTTTAGCAATAAAGATTTCACCATCAAAACAGACTATACACAGGCTTGAAATGTTGCTGGCAGTCAAACATCAAATCATTTTCAGACAAATACACAAAAAGCCTTTAAAACAGCAGTGAGGGGAAGCTCCCTCCTTGCCCATCAGCTGTCACTCTCCAAGAATGATCCCAGAGTCCCCTGATACAAAGAAAAGCACCTCTGCAGCAGATGCAATCCCGAGGCTGGCTGCAATGGGAGAACAGGCTGCCCTGTCAAAAGAAAACCTGCCACACTAACTCATACCAGTACAAAGCAAAGAACAAGGCACATAATAGTCATCTTCCATAAACCCTGTTTGTGCACAGCAGTCTGCAATGGGACATGGGATGTCTGGGTGCACACAAACAAGAAAATATTCTACAGATCTGTTTAGATTCACAAGGAAATTACTGAATAAAAATAAAAATAAAAAAAAAAGATGTAACCACACCAATCAAAAACTCTTCTACCAGCCCGGCTTTCTCAGCAGATAAAGAGTATTCAGCTGGCTAAAAAAGGAAAAAGTTCATATTTCATCCTTGTATTAAGAAAAAAGTGTACACTGCCATCTAAATAACACATTCTCAAGTTGTTCACATCTTTCTGCTGCATTTAGTGGTCTTAAAAAAAAAAACAAAAAACAACAACACTGTAAAAGTCAGGAGAAAAGCTCTGT